>NC_033796.1:96441849-96560055 GCF_001876935.1 Asparagus officinalis
CTTGCTTATAACTCTTGTATATCTATCTTGCAAGAATATATTTGTATTAGTTTTAATTGGCATAAAATTGGATTAGATTAGCTTAAGACCCTAATCAACCCCCCTCTAGGGTCTAACAATCTACTTTGATTCATACAAACTTTTTTGTCAATATGTATGGTTGGAATCAGAATATTAATGTTTTAATCTATTGTAATCTGAACAATGACATTGATGTCAAAAGGCGTCTTGTCATATTCAGGCAATGCAATGATGTAACAGGTCTCAATAGCACAACTTCAGAAGAAGTGACCTCTCTCAAATTAAAAACCATAAATTAGTCCAAAAGTCGGTCTCAATAGCACAACTTCAGAAGAAGTGACCTCTCTCAAATTAAAAACCATAAATTAGTCCAAAAGTCCAGATAATTACTAACAAATGAGTTTGATTGACCTCTCTCAAATTAAAAACCATAAATTAGTCCAAAAGTCCAGATAATTACTAACAAATGAGTTTGATACAAATATGATTCAAGCGCACTATTTAATAATTAATCAAGAGTCATGACTGTAGTAAACAATATAAGGAAAAAAGTGATCTTGTAGAAGGATGAGAATTTTTACGATTTATTTCTTCATTGCCATGCTGAGCTCAAGACTTTTTGATCCATCACGAAGAAAGGTGGAGTGGCCTGAATAAATTTTTTTTTCTTACTGTAGAATGATCTCAAATATTATGATATAAAAATTGGAGTAGAAAAAAATTGAAATTAAAGAAAATTTCTTTTTATTGGAAAGTAAAAAAAACATAAAAAATAAAAAGAATATTTTGCGGAAAAAAGGGAAAAGAAAAAAGAAAAAAGAAAAAAAGGGAGATGAGAAAAAAAAGGAAAAAGAAAGAAAAAAACCACGGAATAAATAGGAAAAATAAATAGAGAGAAGGACCAGATATACAAGATTAGGAAAATAGATTAGATAGAAGTAAAAATAGAAAATATGTTAGGCTAATTGATTCTCATAATCATAGTTAGAAAAGATTTATTTCATCTAAACCATTAAGATAAAATCAATAGACTAAAATTAAAATAGTAGTCTCTTCGCTATTTTTTTTTTCGGTGGAGAGAGATCCAAATCTTGGAGGGATCACAAACTTCCCAAAATTTGAAGTCGGTGCGGACTTGCAACCTTCGGAAACCTGAGACTTCAAAGTTACTTTCTAATCCCATTGGAATCAGGAGTCCAAGTTCGAAGGGAATTCACAACAGTAGCTTTATAAACTCCTCCGTGTTGAGATTTTTCTGCCGTACGTACGTCGTTGTCTCGGAGTAACTTTCAATCTTCTCTCAGCGACGAAGACGACCATGGCGACTCCCCGCCTCCCTCACGAGCTCTTCTCTGCACAGCAGAAGGATGCCGCTGCGTCCGACTCTCCGACTCCTCCGGTTCGGGCTTCCTCTCCTATTGAATTCCCCCGCCTCCCTCATGAACTCTTCAAGAAGGAGAAGAAAAACAACGTAGAGCTGATCCGAGGCCCCTGCCATCTCTTTCTCGGCTCAGTCCCATCACCTCCATCTTCTTCCGATGGCGGCGACGGTGATGAGTTCACAAGCAGCGGTACCGTCAACGTCGAGCTGCAGTTCAACGACTGGACCAAAGTAACCGTCCCAGAAACTGGCTCTCGTGGCTACGCCTTCCCCTGTCCCCTGGCCAAGGAACCCTTCATCCGCTGTGTTAGCTTCAGAGCATTAGAGTCCTCGCCTCTCCCCGACTGCCAAGATATTCCAGAATTCCCCATGGAGCATCGTCACCGTGAGTTCTTGAAGACGGAGATCCGCGAGTTTGTCCATCAAGCGGTACAAGAGGCTGTTGGCGCCAAATCTGACGTGAATGTTTATGTCAATGTCTACATGGAGAGGCGGGTGGGGTACGAGGAGGCTGCAAAACTGGCCAGGGAGATGGAGGCTGCAACGGAGGGGAGATGGAGGGACGAGAGGGAGGACGGCTGCGAGAAGAGAGAGTGCGCCGTGTGCTGTAACGAGATAGAGAGCAGGTGGTCCGAAGAGGGCGAGCTCTTCTGTGGCCATGTTTTCCACTGGGGATGCATCGCACCGTGGATGAGTAGGAAAAATACATGCCCCTTGTGCCGGTGCGTGCAGACTAACTAGTGTAAACCAGAAGACTGTGTGAATAAAAACAGTCTTGCTAGCTACTTGCCTTTGTTTTGAGTAAAGTTTTCAGCAACGTGAGTATTGGATATATATTTTGCACAGTTTTTAGTTTTGCTCTCGAGATATTACTGTTCTGTAACTTATATTTGTGGACTCTGTATTTTTATTAGACACGCATCCTACTTACAAAATAGATACGTACATATGTTGTTGGGAAATACACCCAGAAACAAAATGCAGGACTGAAATTTATAGTCAATCATAATTGGTCGAGCCCTAGGGAAGTCAAATTTTGCTCATACTCATTTACCCACCCAACCCGCCCATCAATTGGCCCGCCCAAAACCCACCCATTAAGTTAAATGGGTCTAATCGGGCGGGTTCATTTCAAACTATTCTAAATGGGTAGTAAATGGGCAGTTTATATTCACCCATTTGCCCACCCGATCCCCAAAACCAAAATTCGAACCCCTGAAGCAGCAGCAGCCAAGGTCGTCGTCTCGCCTCCCGATGGCCGATCCCGAGAACTCATCGTCGTCTCCAACCTCAGCCGGGTTCAGCACCGACCGCCTCCCTCCGACGACCAACTCCTACAACTCGTCCTCCTCCGACGAAGACGAGGCCGCACGTCCGATCCCAACGTAATCCCCGACGACTGACGCTGTACCCGACGGCGATGAGGAGGAGGAGGAAGGGGAGGATCTCTACAATGATAACTTCATGGAGCCAGTCCCTTCAAATTCACTAATTTCTTCCTATTTTGTTTAGATCTGTAACTAGGTGATGTCGTCAGTCAATTCAAAAGCCCTAACTTTTGTTTCGGTTTTGTATAGCGATTATCGGAGATTGGATGAGCAAGATCAGTATGAGCCCGTGGGACTGGACGATTCGATGGAGGATGAGAGGGATCTCGATCAGATCATTGCGGATCGAAGGGCGGCCGAGGTTGAATTGGATCAAACCGAGATCAATTGGGACAAGTAAGACAGCCATACTCCTTTTGACCTATTCCTGTCTTGCTTAATCAATTACTACGATACATTTATTTATTTGAAAAAAAATTAGGGCTTTTTTTTTGTCCTAAGTTATGAATCTGAACCGGGGGTTTAGAAGGGGAAAGATGTTAAAAACGACGAGAATCTAACCAATTTTCGAGAAAGCTGATATTTTTGGTGAAATATTAGTATGCCAGTTTTTTTGGTAGCTACAAAAAATGTGATGCTAAATGGTGCGATGAATACTTTTTATTGCTGGAGATCAGTTTAGTGAAATTTGGCAGTGTTGCAGGCTCATTAGAGTTTGAAAATTATAGAAGATTGAGAAGAGAAGAAAGAGAGGGAGGGGATTGCTTGGCCTCATTGAGTAACAAAAATTGATGATGCTACAGTTGGGTGAAGATATTATTGTTCAAAAATCTCACACCAGATACTTGTGTTACAATAGTGTAGGTTAAGCACTAAAAATGATCAAAGTTAGCCCACATATTCCCATTAAAGTTTCACCTATGATGAATGAACTTCTACCATCTACTACTATACCTCTTCGTTATTCAGCGACCCTTTTATCTTGGTTGGATTTAACCAGTTATCATGTGTTTCTCCATCACATTCCACTTCTTTGTGAAGAGTGCCTTCAAGATGATAGATCATTACCTGTCCTCTGAATTTATTGTCAATAAACTGAACAAGCCCATAGACATGAAATAGGTGACTTTGGCTATAACTTTTCGATCCAAATGGTTCAATTTTCAAACATAACAGTCGAGGGTGTGTTATACATCCTTCATCTCTTTCTGTTTCCTGCATCCATGATGAATATAAATGTAAGAGTGGGAAAGTATTATGAACGTCAATCTCAGCATAATCGATATAATTCTATTTGTCTATCTCGTCCTACCAATTTACCTTATTCCAGTTTCAGCATCATCAAGGTCAGCATTTGAAAATCTATGGAAATAGAGCAATTACAAAGAGCTCTTTTATTTCAACCAGTATCCCAAGCTATGAATAGACAATAGAAGCAATTTACTTGCTGTAATTCCCACAAATTTCCTTATGACACAAGAGAACAAGCTAACCATGTCAAACAACACATTGTCACAGACATGCTATAAAGAATTTAGCTCTGGAGTTGGTCACAGTTCAGAGATCTGCGTCATCCCTTTGTAATCTGTTCTGATTCTTTCAACATAAAATTCAAATACGTCATGCTATGGTTCTTGCTAGGTTCAACATAATATTTAAGAATTTTTTGTAAGCCTACTATATATGGTCTATGTGCAATCTATCCTTTTTTTTTTGTTATAACATCTCAGTTAGTGAAAGATAGGTCTTGTTTTCTAGTATATTTATTAATATCTCATTTAGTGAAAAGTTTGATGACATTCCTTTTGGCACTTCATATGAGTATATGAATGATAATCATATGTGATGGAATATCTAAGGATGTGTACTACAAGCGACACTTCATGCAACATTCATTTACAATTTCCATGTTAGATTTAACAGGAATTGGGGCTAGAGGTTTTATTTTTGGCCCTCCGATTGCACTAGCAATTGGTGCAAAGTTTCCAGACTAATATCTGCTGCTAGGATGAACATATTATGTTAGTTTGACCAATAAAAATAATTAGCCCTTATGTATTTTGCTTCTGGTTACTTGTGGAAGAACTGGAACTCTAGGATGAACATATTACTGCTAGGATGAACATAATTGAACTGGTTGTTTGCTTGTTTCTTTCAGGGTGCATGAGGTGTTACAATCAAGAAAACTAATCTTGCTTTAATCTTTGGCATTTATGATGAGCCAATGACTCTTGGGCAGTGCAATATGATTGTTGAGAGGCTTGGTGATTATCTCAATGAACAGGGATTTTAGGTTTGTTGTGTTTCCTTTTTCTATTCGGGTTTGGTGTGGTCCCTCGCATTGCAATGCTTGAAATGAATAATTATCAGTTCAACAATTATGTGGACTCTCGTGAGGGGTTTGATGTTTGGTTAATGTGTTTGTTATGATCCCTATCCCATCAAAATTTTGTTTGTATTTTTCCTTTGATTGGGGTTATTGTGGCATTTTAAGGCGAGTTGTGATGCTTATTCATAAGACAGGTTTGCACGTTCGAAAAAGTTGTGCGCTATTTGAATTTCTTTTTGATGTGGTATAAGTGGCTTCTTGTGGCATTGGTTATTGTAATAAATAATGTATATCATTTTACAGGTGATGTATTCTTTGAGTTCTTTGCGCTTGGCATAGTAAAAAGAAAAAAAAAATACATGATTGGTAACTTTAATGCTATCTTGTTCAATATGTTCATGATATTCTTAAATAGGTTATGTACATGCATGTGCATATTTTGATAATTCAAAATGTTTACAAAAAGCCCCCCTAAATTTTATAAAAAGCCCCCAATAGTTTACGAAAAAACCCCTAAAAGTTTACAAAAAACACCCTAAAAGTATTATACATATATAGCTACTATAGTTAAATGGGCAAATGGGCGGCCCGTTTATTAAATGGGCGGCCCGTTTATTAAATGGACGGTCCGTTTATTAAATGGGCGGGTAAAAATCCGCCCATTTAGAAAATATTAAATGGGTCATAAATGGGTAAATGAGCAAAACATGCCCGCCCATTTATGGCCCGCCCATTTAATACCCAAACCTACTTATTTAACATCCCTATCGAGCCCCCATGCTTCACATCATGAGCTATGTGAAATTTATAGTCAATCATAATTAGACAGATTACAACGCAAAGAGAAAAGTTTCTTCTATCTTGGAGTGCATTTAGATGATAAATCAGTAAGTTTGGACATAGTTGTGATTTCAAAGGTTCAAATTTTATACAACGCTGAGAAGTTTCGGTTAGACTACAAGGTACCATTTGCACAACTCCTCCCTTCTTCGATTCACCGATGAACCCATCAAGCAGACAGTGGCAATACCATCTGAAAACAGCCTCTTGAAATCTTGAATAGTTCAACAGTACCCAAGAATCATACAAGTCCAGGAAACCACATTTAACAGCCTCTTGAAATCTTGAATAGTTCAACAGTACCCAAGAATCATACAAGTCCAGGAAACCACATTTCTTTCAGGCATTTCATCAAACAGATTATAGGTAGTGAGGGTCGCGTCTCAAGGATTTGAGGAGGTGGGTTGTTGAGGATTTGGGCAAGGAGTTTGAGATTGTGATTGCAGGGAACAAGGTTGGACATGGATGTTTGTAGTTTATGGGAAGCATTCATCAGGGAGAAAGTTGTTAGTTCAGTTGCATGTTTCCTTTGGTTACTTTCTTGGATTTTGGATTTTTAAGTCGTCGGAGGTTTGTTGGGTTTGGCGAGAGAATCGATATATAATTGTAAAAAATTGTCCCACTTTTATCGTACTTATATACATCTAAAATTCATTGAGGTAAAAATGTAGAACTACTTCTCTGAATTTTGTTTTTATATTTTCTTTCTTTTCTCTATCGTCCCTTTCCCAATAGCTTCGGATCACTTCTCCTCCTAGTCCTATCGAAATATGTTACTTTTTTTACATATATTATAGTTGCGTACTTAATTTAAGGTAAAAAATAAAAAAAATATTAAAAAATAACTAAAATTAAATGGTGAGGAAAAAAATTAGTGGAAGAAAGGGAACAAAATGTGGATCACTTTAATCATTTTAGATATACACTACAATAATAATTCAAAAATAAATTAAAAATACATAAATTGTTATTATTATTGAGTTAAGTTCACATAACTCCTGAACTTTGTTTATCTCACACAAGCCCCTAAACTTCACATTTCCTCATCGGACCCCTCTTACCTGTAATTTCCAAATAACTACAATCCTTGAAAAAAAAAAGAAAATCCTAAACTTTGTCATTTGTCATTTACAGGCAACATACTACTTCCTAAATCTTAAGTTTTTTCTCAAAAATCTTTATTTATTTGCAAATCACATGTAGTGGGCTCGGTGAATTAAATTCAAAGTTCAAGGGGTTTTATGAGATACCCCAAAGGTCAAGAGGTTATGTGAATTGGCTCTCGAAGTTCAGGGGCTTTTGGTGAAACTAATCCTAACTATTAGTTCCAGTCTAACTAATGGTCATTCAAGACTAACTAACATTACAACAAAAAGTTATTAATTAATAATAGTAGATTTAAAAAATATAAATAGTATTGATACCATCAAACCTATTACTTGTATTTTTTGATCATCGAAATTTTTCTCATGTCATTTTAGTCAAAAAAATATTTATTCTCAATTATCCCACTGAATCATGGTTCTAACAAAAAATGTTTCAAGGTTATTCAACAAAAAGAGACATTAGAAATGTACATTTTCTCAATTACTATTATTAGACATGCGTGCACCAACATGTAAAGGGGTAAAAAGGAAGCCTATTTAGGTTACAATATTATATTTCAATCTCATTCCTTGAAATTTTCATACCAAATACATATTTGTTGTTTTTGGTAGCTCTTGGTACATGACCACATGTCATGTATACTTGATTAATTCCATGCACCCTTTTTGTTTCCTCAAAAGTACATTTCCCCTCCTAAAACCCCTTTAAAAAGCCACAGCAAATACATCACCCAAAAAGTTGAGAGATTTTTGAAAATCTTGAATTTTGCGATGGCCCTCTCTATGACCAATCCCTCCTCTTTTCTTCTCTCTTTAAGAAAATATCATGGTTTCTCTCTCCCTCAGCCCTCTTTTAGACCCATCTCTAGATCAAAATCTCTCTCCCCAGTGGCTTCTCTTGGGATCTCTCAGACTTTATCTAAGTTGAAGAAGTAGGGGAAGGTAAGCATTGCTTTTTTACTTGTTAAAATGAAATTGTGTTCCTTTTGCTTTTCATGTTTTGTTTTGGGTTGATATGTTGGTCAATTGATACTCTTTCTAGATATATTTGATCTATTGTTTATGTTGTATATGAGTAATAAAGATTATTCAAATTTTGTAAGGTATATGAAGAGTTGGCTTGCTTTGTTTATGTTGTATATGAGTAATAAAGATTATTCAAATTTTGTAAGGTATATGAAGAGTTGGCTTGCTTTGTTTATTGGGTTTCACAGAACCCTCTGAATTTTAAGGTGTTTTGCACGAACCCCCCTTGAGGAACTGAATTTTAATTAGGGTGTTTCGTGCAAACCCCCCAAATTGCTTAAATTAGAGAAAGTCACCGGACTTTCAAATTCCTACTGAATCCCCCTGAACTGTTGGAAAATCTAAGCAATGAAGAACATCCATGTTAATACTAATTTTGACTTTTCTCAAAACATAGAAGAGAAGGTATTGTTCGAACTTCAAATGGATGTATGTCAGTCACCAGTTAAGCTAACCTCTAATGTCCTTCTTATCTATGTTGTAGGTTGCCCTCATACCTTACATCACTGCTGGTGATCCTGATCTCTCAACAACCTCAGAAGCATTGAAAGTTCTCGACTCATGCGGTTCTGATATAATTGAATTAGGCTTGCCATATTCCGATCCTTTGGCAGATGGACCTGTTATCCAGGTTCTACCTCATTTCTTTCTCAATATTGATTTTTTCTCTTTCAGTAATGTAGATTGGCTATATACTTGTCTATTTTTCAGGCGGCCACTACTCGTGCCCTCACAAAAGGAACGAGCTTTGATGCAGTTATTTCCATGTTAGCAGAGGTACGACATTCTATAGTATTTTCATTCGAGTATGCGCATTGATTACTTCTTGCAAATGTTGCCTCTACAATTTTAGTTGCTCGTATAGATTCTTAATCCAATATGTAGATTGTAGTCAGCATTCTCTTCAGGGTCTTGAGTGTCTGTTCTATTGGTTGTTTGATGATGGAATATTGTCATTTGATTGCTAATGGATTTTGTTTGGGGCAAAGGATGAAACCAAGGTCTCAGCCACTTCCATTTAGACTAAGTCACCAGATTGGTTTATTTAGTATAACATATTGGACAACGAGGTGATTTACTTGCTCTGGCTATGATAAGGTATTAGTAGCGATCAGTTTTCATCAATTAGGTGCAATTGCTGCCCGCTGCTATGATTTTGGCACCAAACCATCACGTGATGACACATGATCTTCTCTTTACCCTTTAAATGCTGATGTGGCATAAGATAATGACATAGCAAAGGTAGTGTAGCCTCATGATGATTTGGTTCCGAAATCATCACCTAAAGCAAGCAACTGGACCTACTTGATGAAAACTGATCAATTTTGATACCTTCTTGTAGCCGGAGCAAATAAAAATACCTTGTTGGCAAACTAGTAGTACTAAAAATACCAATCGGGTAATTTAGCATTTCCATTTATGAGGTGTCTGAAATGAAGGAATTATTCATATAGACGGACATAGTTTTTAGAAGCTAGTGTGCTATTTGTTTTCACGTCTGGGATAGTTTGAAAAATCTAACGCATGCTCAACTTATCATATGCTAGTGTGCTAACTGTTTTCACGACACATGGCGTTAGACCTCTATAGAACATTCACCAGGTACACTTTTCTATCAACTCTATTGATTGAATATCGCATGGTTCTTTTCTGGTCATTTTGGTAATCATTTATTGTAGTTATGCCACATAGAACAAGGTGACGGATAAACATTTAAACCAATTCTCATCGGCATGGGCTTCTAAGAAGTTCATGGAGATAATAGCTATTCTTGACTTTCGACTTAATTGATTGAGAATTTGCTAGACCTTCTTAAGATTGATGGTGTGCTACCATTTTCCACGCCATACAAACACTTTATGCAGAAGCTTCAATCAATGATTGTGGAACAATATATTGGTCGAGTGTTCTCAACATTTCACTCTATATATAGGACAGGGTAGATTGCGAATATACTCCCTGGAGTATTTCCCAATTATGAATAGACTCCCTTGTAGTTCTATTTGTACGAATAGACCCCCTGCAGTATAACCCAATTGCCAATAGACTCCCCTATAGTTTTATTTGTGTGAGTGTAGGCATATAAAATTGCTTATAGGTCCCTTAACACGGCTCAACACGAACTAATGAACCATCGGGCGACGTATCTAAGCACGATCGTTAGCCCGTCAACACCGAAGCCAAACAATGTGCGACGGAGCGGATTAACGAGGCTACGAAGCTGACGAACCACACGCGAACGACGGAATGAATCCACTCGCGTGCGGAATCGAACCAACGGTTCAAGGAGTCAACGAGTCATCCATCCAGACTTCCAAATCAGGATTCAGAACAAATCGGGGTTCAGAACAACGCCACAGGCAAACTCGGATGAATCGCGATCGAGTCACGATTAGTTTTGGAATCGAACTCAGAAGTAGATTTACTGCCAAATCAGGAATCAAGTCAACGAATCGATTCCAGACCAATCAACCGCATAACCGAATCACGGGCGAAGCGGATACAACAACCGAACGACGGAACCCAAACACCCGGAGGGGCTCGGCCGAAACCGAGCCACCTCAAGGTGGCTCGGCCGCGCGGGCACAGTAAAGAGAGCCTATAAATAGGCCCCCTTGGTTCATTTGTGAGGGGTTGGAAATTTTGGAGGCGAAGCTCTGCTAAATTCAGGACTCGAAACTTAAAAAAGATTGGAGCTTTGGGACTTCGGGGACTCACTCTTCCAGATCTGGTGCTCAGCGATTGTCAATGCCAAAAAAGGCAGGTGTTCGAGAGGATCGGATCTCAGATCTACGCAGACGTACTCCGGATCTAAGCTTGGTCTTAGATCTCGAGACTTGGACGATTGTTTCCATGGTGAATCAATCCTCCCCGGTTATTATTTCCTTTGTGGAATAATACCCGTCGTACTGCTTAGATCTGATCGGATCTAGATCTCGCGGTGGTCCACGGATAAACCCCGGTGCAGGCAAAGAACCCACACAAAGCAAGAGACCGCAAAACAGGATCTTGCGATTCGTTCGACAAATAAGGAGAAAGTTGTAATTTTCTTTATTTTCTTTGATTTTCATTGTAACCGGATCTAAAAAAGACCAGATCTTTGTAATCGATAAACTATTACAAGAATTTGCAATGGAATCAATGATGAAGAAAACAACGATTTTCCACGCGAACAGCCGTTGTACAGTAACGACTAGTTTCCAGTTTTATTTTTTCATGAGATTTTGGGGTTTTCTTAGGTTATTTTCTTCTACCCTATATATATACCCTCATTGCATTTATCATTTCCACAAAAAAAAAAGAATGTTTTAAACAAGTTTAAGATTGTTTTAACAAGGGTTTAAGTTTTGGTTTAAGTTTGTTTAAGAAGCTTTTAAGTAGTTTTAAGTTTCGGTTTGTGAAGATAATTTCACAAGAGCTAGAGGAGATCATCCATTGGTGTTTGAACATTCAACTCTTCTCTCTCTCTCTTGTTATCATATAAAGAAGTTTTCCTAAACCCAATCTAGCTATTTTATATGTTTGATTTTCATTTCCATTAAGCTAGAATTTATTTCAGTTTAGTTTGATTCGATTTATCTCTTTGTTCACACGTAACCTATTGAGCTTATTGATAATCATATTTTATTATAATTTTATACCCTTATTATCTATTTTTAATGAATAAATATACCACTAATAATTGTTTTTATATTTAATTGCAGGTTAATGAAGAATAAAGCCCAAAAATCTCATCTCTCACACTTCCTGAGGAGCGAAGCAAAACTCCAATCCAAGAACGTTTGGGCCCACTAAGAAATCCCCAAATGACGCAACATGCTGGGGGTCGCCGCAACCCTCAACATGACAAAGAAATCATGGCACCCAAGCGCACTATGCTGCGCATTGAAGTTCAGGAGCCCGCTGAGAATTCACGCCCAAAAAGGCAGGTCTCAAGGCGCGTGACTCTTGAAAGTCCAAAGAAGGCAGTTCTACCTCAGAAGGAAACGTTGTTGTCTGATGATGATTACGTTATACCTGAGAAATCGTGCCAGCACACGATAGGTTGCTCTGACTTTCAAACAGACGAGTTGTACTATCGTGCTGGGGGTACGAGCAAAGCCAGAAAGAGAAGTCCTCGAAGACTAGAAACTCAGTGCCCTTGTTCAAAGCTCATTCGGGTAGTACTGTCTGAGTGCAACTGCATCAAGGTAGTCCTCGAGAGAATTTCAGTGTTCGAAAGGCTTAGTACCAAAATGCCAAAACCAAGGCGTAGGCGTTTTCGGCAAAGAAGGACGGTGGTTGAAGATGAAGGATTCCCGAGGGTCACTGCTAATATGACGAGCAAAGAGACCTCATCACGGGATAATCTCGAGTCGATTCTGAAAGCATCCCAGCGTCTAATCCGTTTACATTCTGGAGCAATCGCACAAGGAACTTATGGTAGGGTTCGGACAAGAGTACTTTCAGAAGGTGAAGAGTCGGATACCTGTTCCGCAGTCGCATCAGATAATACAGTGTCCAGCGAGGGGGAACCCCGCGAGTCACTGATGATAAGCGCGGAACAAGTGGCCAAGATGCTCGAAGATGCCATAGCCAAACAACAGGAAAGCTTTAGGTTCGAGATGCAGATGGCCATGCAGACTATGAGAGAGATGGATACCTGCTCCGCAGTCGCATCAGATAATACAGTGTCCAGTGAGGGGGAACCCCGCGAGTCACTGATGATAAGCGCGGAACAAGTGGCCAAGATGCTCGAAGATGCCATAGCCAAACAACAGGAAAGCTTTAGGTTCGAGATGCAGATGGCCATGCAGACTATGAGAGAGATGCATGAGCAACAAATCCAGGCATTGACGAACCAGCGAGGTGAACCAAGCCACCGTAACCAGGTTGTTCAGGAAGAGGAGCACACGGATAGGGATGAAATACTCCGAAAAGTATACGAGTATAAACTGCTTCTTAATACTCCGAAAAGTATACGAGTATAAACTGCTTCTTAATACTCCGAAAAGTATACGAGTATAAACTGCTTCTTAATACTCTGAAAAGTATACGAGTATAAACTGCTTCTTAATACTCTGAAAAGTATACGAGTATAAACTGCTTCTTAATACTCTGAAAAGTATACGAGTATAAACTGCTTCTTAATACTCCGAAAAGTATACGAGTATAAACTGCTTCTTAATACTCCGAAAAGTATACGAGTATAAACTGCTTCTTAATACTCCGAAAAGTATACGAGTATAAACTGCTTCTTAATACTCCGAAAAGTATACGAGTATAAACTGCTTCTTAATACTCCGAAAAGTATACGAGTATAAACTGCTTCTTAATACTCCGAAAAGTATACGAGTATAAACTGCTTCTTAATACTCCGAAAAGTATACGAGTATAAACTGCTTCTTAATACTCCGAAAAGTATACGAGTATAAACTGCTTCTTAATACTCTGAAAAGTATACGAGTATAAACTGCTTCTTAATACTCTGAAAAGTATACGAGTATAAACTGCTTCTTAATACTCTGAAAAGTATACGAGTATAAACTGCTTCTTAATACTCCGAAAAGTATACGAGTATAAACTGCTTCTTAATACTCCGAAAAGTATACGAGTATAAACTGCTTCTTAATACTCCGAAAAGTATACGAGTATAAACTGCTTCTTAATACTCCGAAAAGTATACGAGTATAAACTGCTTCTTAATACTCCGAAAAGTATACGAGTATAAACTGCTTCTTAATACTCCGAAAAGTATACGAGTATAAACTGCTTCTTAATACTCCGAAAAGTATACGAGTATAAACTGCTTCTTAATACTCCGAAAAGTATACGAGTATAAACTGCTTCTTAATACTCTGAAAAGTATACGAGTATAAACTGCTTCTTAATACTCTGAAAAGTATACGAGTATAAACTGCTTCTTAATACTCTGAAAAGTATACGAGTATAAACTGCTTCTTAATACTCCGAAAAGTATACGAGTATAAACTGCTTCTTAATACTCCGAAAAGTATACGAGTATAAACTGCTTCTTAATACTCCGAAAAGTATACGAGTATAAACTGCTTCTTAATACTCCGAAAAGTATACGAGTATAAACTGCTTCTTAATACTCCGAAAAGTATACGAGTATAAACTGCTTCTTAATACTCCGAAAAGTATACGAGTATAAACTGCTTCTTAATACTCCGAAAAGTATACGAGTATAAACTGCTTCTTAATACTCCGAAAAGTATACGAGTATAAACTGCTTCTTAATACTCTGAAAAGTATACGAGTATAAACTGCTTCTTAATACTCTGAAAAGTATACGAGTATAAACTGCTTCTTAATACTCTGAAAAGTATACGAGTATAAACTGCTTCTTAATACTCCGAAAAGTATACGAGTATAAACTGCTTCTTAATACTCCGAAAAGTATACGAGTATAAACTGCTTCTTAATACTCCGAAAAGTATACGAGTATAAACTGCTTCTTAATACTCCGAAAAGTATACGAGTATAAACTGCTTCTTAATACTCCGAAAAGTATACGAGTATAAACTGCTTCTTAATACTCCGAAAAGTATACGAGTATAAACTGCTTCTTAATACTCCGAAAAGTATACGAGTATAAACTGCTTCTTAATACTCCGAAAAGTATACGAGTATAAACTGCTTCTTAATACTCTGAAAAGTATACGAGTATAAACTGCTTCTTAATACTCTGAAAAGTATACGAGTATAAACTGCTTCTTAATACTCTGAAAAGTATACGAGTATAAACTGCTTCTTAATACTCCGAAAAGTATACGAGTATAAACTGCTTCTTAATACTCCGAAAAGTATACGAGTATAAACTGCTTCTTAATACTCCGAAAAGTATACGAGTATAAACTGCTTCTTAATACTCCGAAAAGTATACGAGTATAAACTGCTTCTTAATACTCCGAAAAGTATACGAGTATAAACTGCTTCTTAATACTCCGAAAAGTATACGAGTATAAACTGCTTCTTAATACTCCGAAAAGTATACGAGTATAAACTGCTTCTTAATACTCCGAAAAGTATACGAGTATAAACTGCTTCTTAATACTCTGAAAAGTATACGAGTATAAACTGCTTCTTAATACTCTGAAAAGTATACGAGTATAAACTGCTTCTTAATACTCCGAAAAGTATACGAGTATAAACTGCTTCTTAATACTCCGAAAAGTATACGAGTATAAACTGCTTCTTAATACTCCGAAAAGTATACGAGTATAAACTGCTTCTTAATACTCCGAAAAGTATACGAGTATAAACTGCTTCTTAATACTCCGAAAAGTATACGAGTATAAACTGCTTCTTAATACTCCGAAAAGTATACGAGTATAAACTGCTTCTTAATACTCCGAAAAGTATACGAGTATAAACTGCTTCTTAATACTCCGAAAAGTATACGAGTATAAACTGCTTCTTAATACTCCGAAAAGTATACGAGTATAAACTGCTTCTTAATACTCCGAAAAGTATACGAGTATAAACAAAGAATCAATACTCCGAAAAGTATATGAGTATAAACTGCTTCTTAATACTCCAATAAGGTATACGAGTATAAACTATTCCATCCTCTTTGTTGAGAAGTTTCTGGAGAATATTTTTCTAAAAATAATATTCTTAAGGATAACTTAACATAACTCCCAGGAGTGTATGAGTATAAACTAGAACTCCCCGCTCCAACTCCTTAAGAGCTTAAACTGTGTAGACTCCAAAATACTTACGAGTATAAACTGTGTTAAACGCCGGACAACGCGTCACAATGAAGATTCAAAGCCGTCAATCGATGGTCAATTCCGTGTTGAAACAACCAACTCGAGCTAAAAAAGCCAAGAAATCAAGAATCGACTTCAAATTCAAAATTCCGACAACGGTCAGACAATAAATGCAGCACCGGAACCCTCTCAAGCATTCGACAAAGCACCGAATAGCCTGGAGGATTGAAGGAATCGAGAACAGAAACCATTCCAAGATCCCGTTACACCGATTGAAGGTTGGGACAGTCATATCCAAAGTATTCCAGACTCTTCTATAAAAGAACGAGACTGAAATACTTTGGATGGGGTATCTGTAGGCATATAAAATTGCTTATAGGTCCCTTAACACGGCTCAACACAAACTAATGAACCATCGGGCGACGTATCTAAGCACGATCGTTAGCCCGTCAACACCGAAGCCAAACAATGTGCGACGGAGCGGATTAACGAGGCTACAAAGCTGACGAACCGCACGCGAACAACGGAATGAATCCACTCGCGTGCGGAATCGAACCAATGGTTCAAGGAGTCAACGAGTCATCCATCCAGACTTCCAAATCAGGATTCAGAACAAATCGGGGTTCAGAGCAACACCACAGGCGAACTCGGATGAATCGCGATCGAGTCACGATTAAATTTGGAATCGAACTCAGAAGTAGATTTACTGCCAAATCAAGAATCAAGTCAACGAATCGATTCCAGACCAATCAACCGCATAACCGAATCACGGGCGAAGCGGATACAACAACCGAACGACGGAACCCAAACACCGGGAGGGGCTCGGCCGAAACCGAGCCACCTCAAGGTGGCTCGGCCCAAGCCGAGCCACCTCAGGGTGGCTACTGGTTGGAAATTTTGGAGGCGAAGCTCTGCCGGATTCAAGACTCGAAACTTAAAAAAGATTGGAGCTTTGGGACTTCGGGGACTCACTCTTCCAGATCTGGTGCTCAGCGATCGTCAACGCTAAAAAAGGCAGGTGTTCGAGAGGACCGGATCTCAGATCTACGCAGACGTACTCCGGATCTAAGCTTGGTCTTAGATCCCGAGACTTGGACGATTGTTTCCTTGGTGAATCAATCCTCCCCGGCTATTATTTCCTTTGTGGAATAATACCCGTCGTACTGCTTAGATCTGATCGGATCTAGATCTCGCGGTGGTCCACGGATAAACCCCGGCGCAGGCAAAGAACCCACAAAAGCGAGCGACCGCAAAACAGGAGCTCGTGATTTGTTCGACACAAAAGGAGAAAGTTGTAATCTTTGTTTATTTTTCTTTGATTTTTATTGTAACCGGATCTTATAAAAAGACCGGATCTTTGTAACACAAAAAGTTGTTATTTTGAGATCACAATGGAATCAATAACAAAGAAAGCTACGATTTTTCCCGCGAACAGTGAGTAGACCCCCTCTGTGAATTTCTTTTGACTCTTAAAATCATTAAAAAGGTTTGAGGAGTTGAATAGACTCCCTATAGCTATATCGGTGAGGATCGAACCCCGATTGCTAAATTTGTTTACTTTTAAATAGGGTCGAAATCCCTATAGCTATATCGGTGAGGATCGAACCCCGATTGCTAAATTTGTTTACTTTTAAATAGGGTCGAAAAAATTTCACTAAGGAAGTGTATTCGCAAACCCCGATTGCTAAATTTGTTTACTTTTAAATAGGGTCGAAAAAATTTCACTAAGGAAGTGTATTCGCAATTTGGTGAAAGTGCAGGAGGCCTATTCCTAATTACTCCTATATGATACCTCATTAAGGCTTAAGATCCTCATAACTTGTGTACTTGTGTTTCTTTCTTCTTTTCTTTATAACATGATGTGCTAATATCTAACTATTTTGACATAATTTCTGCGTCCATGCGATTGTTTTCTTATAGGTTGTACGATCATTTTGTTATAGGTTGTACCCCAGCTATCTTGCCCGATTGCATTGTTTTCGTATTATAACCCTATTTTGAAGCGTGGTACTCAGGAGTTCATGTCTATCATCAAAGAAACTGGAGTACAGGGTGATTTTTCATCTCATTCGAATAAAATGCCTCTTAATTGTTTGAAAGTGTTATCACCTTGCATAGTTTCATTCTTATTGATATTCCATCTGTTTTCATGGTTAGATACGTTTAGCTAGATAATTTTCTAATGTAAGTTGTTTTCTATCCATGAGCTCCAGAACCTAATAGGAGGCAAATTTTGACAAATTTTGACAGTACAAATTTACTTTGGTTCATAAAAAAAATTTGTCAACGTGTATGGTTGGAATTAGGATATTAACGTTTTAATCTATTGTAAGTTGAAAATGACATTCATGTCAAAAGGCGTCTTGTCGTATTCAGGCAATGCAATGATGTAACTGAAGAAGAACGAACCTGAGGTGAGGAGAGTCAGAGCTCGCCTTAGGCGAGGAGCTCACCTGCGTGAAAGGGGTTTGAGCTCACCTGCAGGTGGATTGTGCGTGGACCTCACCTGGAGTGGAGGACCTTGCCTGCTGGAGTGGAAGAACTCGCCTGACGAAGGAGCTCGAGCTCGCCTATCGTGGAGAGAGCTCTCCTAGAGAGGCGAGACGAGGGAGCTCACCTATTGGCGAGGGAGAGCTCGCTTAGAGAGGTGAGGTGAGGGAGCTCGCCTGTTGCATGGTGGAAGCTAGCTGGACCCTGCTGGAGATCGCCCTAGGGTTTCCCTATAAAAGGGAAACCCTGTTCACGAGAGAAATTGAGCGAAGCTTCATCTCATGATTTCTCAAGGAGTTCTCTGGCAGCGGCTATTCTTAAGGAGATTTGAGAAGTATTTCTCTACAGTGAGCAGTTATTTGAGAAGAGAAATTGAGCGGTGATTTTGTGATTAAATTTCACACACGGTACTTTGAGAGATCTCAAGTTTGAGATCTTCTCTGTTACAAGCTTTGTAATTTCTTATGGTTAAATAAGAAATTATTTGCGTGGCTCCCGTGGATGTAGGCAAGTTTGCCGAACAACGTAAATCTGTTATCTCGTCTGATTTACTTATTATTTTATCTGTATTTACGTTATTGCTTGTGTTAGTTGGCTTGAGTTTGGCGTAAACTCTAGGTAGGGTTGTTTTCTCTCTCTGGGTAATTTAGCTTCCGCGACTAAGTGGGTCATTCAATCCCCACAATTGGTATTAGAGCCCTTTTTTCAAATTGGTGGTGGTAGAACTTCTGATCTGAGGTGGTGCTTGGTTATTGTGTGGTGCACATAAGGTATTTGTTGAAATTTCCTAAGAGAGGCGATTTTACTAATACAAGCGGAGAATGGCGTCTACTAGTAAAATAGTTAAAGTTGAAAAGTATGAGATCGAGAAATTCAATAGGAAGAATGATTTTTATCTATTAGATTATGCATATGAAAAATTCGCTGATTTCGCAGAAATTGCACAAGGCGCTGGCAGGAAGAGAAAAGAAGAATAAAGATATGTCAGATACGGATTGGGAAGAGTTAGATCTCAAAGCATGAGCATCAATTATCCTATGCCTTGAGAGGGATGTTGCTTTCTTAGTGAATGGAGAGGAAATGACTGCAGGCGTGTAGTCCAAAGTTAGAGAGTATCTTCATGATGAAGAGTCTAACAAATAGGACCTACTTGAAATTCAAATTGTATACTTGCAAGATGGAGAAAGGCTTAATCTGGGAATACATCAATAAGTTTGATAGGATCATATCAAATTTAAAGGACATTGATGTGATAGTAGAAGATAAGGATCAAACACTTCTACTACTTCTTTCTTTACTGAAGTCTTATGAGAACCTGGTACAAACATTGATGTTTATAGGTGACAATTTGAAGATAGATGAGACTAGAATAGCATTTCTAGCGGATGATCTTCAAAAAATTGCAACTAGTGACATGGATACTAGTGGTAACAAGGAACAATCATAAGGATTGTTTGTAAGAGGAACGGGCAATGAGCAAGGAAAAATCAAGGGAGGAAAGTCTAGATCAAAATCAAGACCTCTTGCGGGAAGACCGTGTTTCAAATGCGGTGATCTTGGACATTTTAAGATTAATTGTCCTAACAAGAAAGTAGGTGAGAAAAAGAACAATAATAAAACTAAGAGGAGAGAAGGCAAGGAAGAGGCGAGTTACCTCTCAGAGGAAGGGAGCGATAAGGAATGCTATATTGTTACGGGTGGCGAAGATATCTCGGGTAAGTGGATTCTGGATTCGGGTTGCTCTTACCATATGTGCCTAAATAGGATTGTGTGTACGAAAAGACGTACAGGGTCCAGTTCTTGAAAAGAAAGCACAAGAGCAGAGGTATATTAGACTATATGCATACAGATGTTTGGGGTCCGGCTCAAACAACTTCCAAGGGTGGTTCTAAGTATTTTGTCTCATTCATAGATGATTATTCTAGGTATGCTTGGATTTATTTTCTTAAGCATAAGAATGATGTATTCGAGACATTCAAGAAGTGGAAAGCAATGGTTAAGAATAGGATAGGCAAAAAATTGAAGACACTGAGATCTGATAACGGTACAGAGTATACAGACGGAGGGTATTGGTCGACACTGGGTAGTCATGTCTACACCATAGCAGAATGGAGTCGCAAAGAGGCTGAACTATACATTGTGGGAGAAAGTAATGAGTATGCGATCATACGATGGTTTGGTCAAAGAATGGTGGGCAGAAGCGGTTACTACAACTTGTTACATAGTGAATCGTTCTCCATATTCGACATTGGATGGTGATGTACCCTATAGGGTATGGTCAGGAGAGCATGCAGATTATGATAGACTTAGAATTTTTAAATGTATCGCCTACTATCACGTCAATAAGGGAAAGCTTGACGCGAGGGCCAAGAAGGCAATATTCTTGGGGTATGAAAATGGCGTAAAAGGCTATCGCCTTTGGTGTACAGAAGATTCTAAATTCGTAATCAGCAGAGATGTTATCTTTGATGAGAAATCTATAATTGCCAGGGCATCCAAGAATGGTGGTGTTGGGACTGTTGGGACATCTAAGTCCCATGTGATTGAAATAGAACCTAAAGACCAACCAGGTTCTAGTCATGTTCAAGAGGAGGATCATGAAGATGATGAGCTTGAACAGGAGGAGGTTCAGCAAGAAAATATACAGGTTTTACAATAACATCCGCTCGAAGATAGTTTGGCTTCCACTAGGCCAAGACGAGCATACAAGCAGGTTCAGAAGCTGTGGTCAGATTTGCCTCTGAAGCACTATAGACAGGTAAATTTGATTGAGTATGCACTCTCGGTGGAGGATGATGAGCCGGTCACCTTCAAAGAAGCTATTCGAGACTGGGATAGTGAGAGTTGGTTGACTGCGATGGAGGAAGAGATGGAATCTCTCTGGAAGAACCAAACATGGGAGGTGGTCCCATTGCCCGTAGAAAAAAAAGTTATTGGTTGTAAGTGGGTGTACAAGAAAAAGAAGGATCCTTCCGAGTTTGGTGGTACAAGGTACAAGGCTGGACTAGTGGCTAAGGGGTTTGCACAAAGAGAGGGTGTGGATTACAATGAAATTTTTTCTCCGGTGGTAAAACACACTTCTATTCGATGCTATTAAGTACTGTTGCTCATGGTGATCTTAAGCTAGAATAACTCGATGTCAAAACCGCCTTCTTGCACAGAGACTTAGAGGAGGAAATCTATATGCATCAGCCTGAGGGTTACAAGGTTGAGGATAAGGAGAATCAGGTATGTCACTTGAGGAAATAACTTTATGGGTTGAAATAATCTCCTCGATAGTGGTACAAGTGATTTGACTCCTTCATGCTAAAGCATGGATTCTCCAGAAGTGATTATGATTGTTATGTTTATATTTAAAAGCTTCGTGGAGGTGATTATATCTATTTTCTTTTGTATGTGGATGACATGCTTATTGCTTCGAGAAGCAAGGTGGAGATAGATATGGTAAAATATTAACTTGGTAAAGAGTTTGAGATGAAGAACATGAGCACTGCTAAGAAAATACTGGGAATGAAGATTAGAAGAGAGCGGGCAAATTGACGATTATTCTTGAGTCAGAAAGGCTACATTGAGCAGGTTATCATAAGGTTTTGGGATGCAAATTAAGTGCTAAATCAGTGGTGACTCCATTGGCTCCTCACTTCATGCTCTCAGGTAAACAATCTCCCACTATAGCGGAAGAGAAGGCGCACATGGAGCGTGTTCCTTATACTAGTGCAGTTGGTAATTTGATGTACGCAATGGTGTGCACACGTCCAAATATTTCACAGGTGGTCAATGTTGTCAGTAGGTTCATGGAGAACCCGGGAAAGACACATTGGAAGCAGTGAAATAGGTCCTGAGGTACTTGAAGGGTACCGCTGATACGAGTCTGTGTTTTGGTGAAGATACATGTCAGATTGATGGGTTTATGGACTCAGATTATGCGGATGATCTAGACAAACAACGATCTACTACTGGTTATGTATTCATAATACATGGTGCTCTAGTTAGTTGGTGATCGATGTTACAGGCTACAGTGGCACTTTCTACTACAGAGGCTGAGAACATGACCATGGCAGAGGGAGTGAAGGAAGCATTGTGGTTATGGGGTCTTCTAAATAATTTGGGGGTTGAGCAGGATATCGTGAACTTGTGGTGTGATAGTCAGAGTGTGATTCATTTAGCTAAGAATCAAGTTCATCATGCTCGTACCAAGCATATTGATGCCAGGTATCATTTTGTGCGGGATTTTATAGAGGAATGTGATATTTCTCTCATGAAGGTGCACACAAATGAGAACCCGGTTGACATGTTGACCAAGGTGGTGATAGGTAGCAAGTTTCAGCATTACTTGGACTTGCTTAATATCAGCCCGTGTTGATCTACCCAAGAGGGCAGTGTGCAGAACTATGATTAGCTTGAGATCTTCTCTGTTACAAGCTTTGTAATTTTTCTTGTGGTTAAATAAGAAATTATTTGTGTGGCTCCCGTGGACATAGGCAAGTTTGCTGAACCACGTAAATCTGTTATCTCATCTGATTTACTTATTGTTTTATCTGTGTTTCTGTTATTGCTTGTGTTGGTTGGCTTAAGTTTGGCATAAACTCTAGCTAGGGTTGTTTTCTATCTGGTTGATTTAGCTTCCGCGGTTAAGTGGGTCGTTCAATCCCTATAGTAATAGATCTCAATAGCACAACATTAGAAGAAGGGACCTCTCTCAAATTAAAAACCATAAATTAGTTCAAAAATCCAGATAACTACTAACAAATGAGTTTGATGCAAATATGACTCAAGCACACTATTTAATAATTAATCATGAGTCATGACTCTAGTAAACAGTATAAGGAAAAAAGTGATCTTGTAGAAGGATGAGACTTTTAACGAATTAAGTCTTCATTGCCATGCTAAGCTCAAGACTTTTTGCTCCATCACGAAGAAAGGTGGAGTAGCCTAAAAAGAGCATGAAAACATGCTGAGCTCAAGACTTTTTACGACATTTCCTTGTCAAGGAACAAAAGAACGATCCAAAATCTTATTGGTATCGGCTCATTTAGCTCTAATGTAATGATCCTAAACGACTCGTTGGAACGGAGAATACTTTCTTATATAATGCATGTTGTGTGCGCGGAAGCCATCAAACCTATGTGCTTTGAGAAACCAAACCAAACAAACGCTGAGAGAAGGCCAAACAAACCAAAAATAACGACACAAATACAAACAACCAATTTTAATGTGGTTCGGCAAGTTGACTACGTCCACGGGGCAAGAAGGGAATAGGGTTTTCATTAATAGAGAAGAAGAGTACAAACTGAGATTACAAATTACTCAAATTTACCAATTAATCTCACAACAAATCTCTAATTCTCTCATAATAAAACCCTAACCAATAGCTCAGAAAATACCTCTTTTCTGTGCTCCAAATATTGCCAATTCACTGCTCAATCAAAGTCAAAAAAAACTCTAAAACGTGTTGGTATTTATACCAAACACCAAATACCAAACAGAATCCAAATAGGAACTCAAACTGTGCAGAAAACCTGCTATAAGTCGACTTATCAGTCCTGATAAGTCGAC
This sequence comes from Asparagus officinalis, assembly GCF_001876935.1. Taxonomy (NCBI): domain Eukaryota; kingdom Viridiplantae; phylum Streptophyta; class Magnoliopsida; order Asparagales; family Asparagaceae; genus Asparagus; species Asparagus officinalis. Next base: position 96,465,642 of record NC_033796.1, read on the forward strand.
TTGCCAGAGCCCAAAATAACAATTCCAGAATAGAACGTAAGTCGACTCGTGCATAGACACAAGTCGACTTACCATAAGTCGACTTATGCATGTGCATGAGTCGACTTATGACACAAAATCTGGTTTTTTCAGATGTCTCCACAAATCCCCACCTCGGCGAAGTTTTTCCAAAACTGAGTTGATACCAATACCAACCAAACGTCCTACTTGTTGCGTCTAGTATAAAGTGGAACAAAACCACGACAACAGACTCAATCCACAATAAGTCGAGACCTAAATAAGAATGTGATCACTCTAAAAATGTCGGCATCAACTCACCAAACTGGCTGTATCATAAAATGACTGCCTACGTATCTTCTTGCCTAAGGAATCAAGTCTTTACGTAGTTCACCCAAATAGTCTTCAAAGGCCCTCAATCAAATAGAAGAGTTCTCAACTCTTCACCAACAAATCTACGATTGGTAGCTCTATCAATGGCCCTAAAATGAAACAAACTAAATACCTCCGCCTGAGATGTATCAACAGCCATATCCAAGTCCAAACTATGTCCATCAGCTGCACTCGAATCAACCAACTCATCATCTGCATCCAAATCCAAATGATCCCCAAACTGTGTCACTTTAGCTAAAATCCCAAACAATACAGTATGATATGGAGTATGTGGAGTAATCTCCACCTAATGTGGAGTAGTATCACCCTCCACCCACTACGATATCCCAACAATCTGATCAACACTCATCACCTGCTGAGAGTCAAATGTGACATATCTGCTCAGAACAAAATTAGAGTCTCCCAACTAATAACCAAACGAGCCTCTGAATCCTAAATGTGCTATCGGATCAAATCTACGATATCCTAAATATGCTATCGGATCAAATCTCCCAAAATTAGAGTAATCTCCACCTAATGTGGAGTAGTATCACCCTCCAACCACTATGATATCCCAACAATCTGATCAACACTCTCCACCTGCCGAGAGTCAAATGTGACATACCTGCTCAGAACAAAATTAGAGTCTCCCAACTAATAACCAAACGAGCTTCTTAATCCTCGATATGACCAAATACTAGGCAACCAAACATCCGACGTAACCCAAAATTTGAAGCAGCTCCACCAAATCCAAAATCTCCACACGCAGCAGTCAGTAACCTATGACTAAGATGACCCAAATATGTCGAAGCCCAAAAACTCCTCTACAATCCAATGCTTGACAACCAACACCGATCCTCCTCCAGCAAGAAATGACCCATTAAAACTATCATCTTATCTAGGGGTGTGCAACGGTCGATTCGGTTCGGTTTTTACCAAAATTTGAACAACCGAACCGAACCGTCTATAATTCAAAACCGAACCGAACGTTCGGTTTTTACCAAAATTTGAACAACCGAACCGAACCGTCTATAATTCAAAACCGAACCGAACTGTTGAAAGTCGGTTCGGTGCGGTTCGGTTCGGTTTGTTCGGTTCTAACTTCATCAAACTTCTTATCAAATAACAAACTGTGTTTAAAAAAAAGATATCAACAAAGTAGGAGATTATGAAGCATTAAACATTAATATAATGATATTATTTTTAACACATAATGATTCAGAAATGAGTTTAGGGTATGAGTCTTTGACTCTTTGGAGACGGGTCAGGTAGGGTCTGAGATAATAATGGGTAGTATTGCACTATATTCAGTCGGTTCGGGTCGGATCGGGTTGAAAAGTTTTCAAACCGACCCGAACCGTCCTACTCATAAAACTAATTTTTTCGGGTCGATTCGGGTCGGTTCGGTCGGTTTTTTCGGTTCAGACCGAACCATGCTCAGCCCTAATCTTATCTTGTCACCCTAATATTTCCTCTCTAATGAAGTGTCTCAAACTGCCATGAGCTCAGTACAAACGCAAGAAAGAACCCCTACCAAAAACACAACGACGGGTTACCTTTCTGCCAATACACTTCCTCCATCTGTTGTTGACTTATAGGAATTCACACCAATGGGACTTGGTTGCAACCCACCAATGTATAGAACAGTCCCCAACTACGAAAATCAAATACTGATTACCTCCCAATGATGTCTCCTTAGAAGGCCCCCAAATGCCTGAATGAACACCACCTAAAAGACCTCTCGATTGATGGATAGAAGTGTCAAACTCCACCTCGGTCTTCTTGCTCATACCAATATGCTCAAAGGACTTCAATCTGTAGGTCAAAGTATTTCTTAACAAACCATTCACGGCATAACCAATCAAATATCCCAGCCTCAACAAATGCTACAGTCTAGCAAAATCTAAAAAACTCGTCAGCTCTCTACTAATCACCGTGCTCCCAATCAAATAATACGAATTCTTCTTTCTAATGCCCTTCATCATAATCATGGACCCAAATGTGACCTTCAAAGATGCATCCTCAAATGTCACTCGATAGCCTGCTACCTCCAAAACTCCAAGTGAAATGATATTATTCTTCAACTGCGGAACGAACCTCACTTCATCCAACTCCTAAATCACCCTGTCACACATTCTAATACGAACGGTACTGATACCACCAATAGAGCATTCATGATTATTACCCATGAGTACGACATCATCTCTTTCCAACTCCTGAAAGCTGGAGTATCAATCCCTTCTAGGGAAAATATGGTAAGAAGCACCCGAATCCAACATCCACTCTGTAGAATCGGCAACACAAACTAACGATAGTGCAGGGCATAAATAGCCCGAAGAATCCGAATTTGAATTGTCGCCACTAGCCTTGACAACATTCACCTCTAAAGCTTGAATAGGTTTCCACTTATTCTTCCCGGCTTGATCTGTCAACTTTGGGCATTTGGCTTTCCAATATTCATCCTCTTTACAATAGACACGCTGATTCCTATAAAGTCCAGGATGTGCCCTTCTAGACTGTGATCTCCTACCACGGTTTGGACTCTTTGCTCTTGCGACCAATGCCCCCGCTACCGGCTCAACTGAAGTCTCCTTATCTTTCTTTCGAAGCTAATAATTCACAAGTGTAGCGGTGACCTCACTATACAAAAGAGATGCATTCTCATTAATAAGAGTAAGAACAAATGTCTCATATTCCTCGTCGGGCATGGAACTCAATAATAACAATGTTTTGTCCTAATCTTCAATCATCACATCTACATTTGCCAAATCCACAAGAAGCTTCGTGTAATGGTTCAAGTGATCACCAATGGAGGTTTCTTTCTTCAATTGGAAGCGATAAAATCTCCTCTTTAAATGCAAGTGATTTTCTACACTCTTTGTCAAATACTTGCACTCTAGGATCTCACAAATTTTCTTAGCCAAAGTTTCATTGATCAAATCATATTTCAAATCTTGAGTTAAATAAGATCTAATCACACCACATGCCGTTCTATTCATCTACTTCCAAACCTTCTTCTCAATGTCGTTCGGTTTGCCGTCCAACTCCAATGTATCTTCCAAATTTTGTGCGTTGAGCGCATCTAAGACTTCACATCTCCAAAGATAAAAATTATTTGTATCATTAAACTTCTCAACATCTATCTTCATAGAGTGGATATTCAATCTTTGGACGGTCTTCACGCCGGAAGTACCCTCCACAACTTCTTCTTTCTCAACCATCTTTCTCAAAGCATCAATAAAACAATGCGGAATAAACAAAGAATGGATCCAAACTAAAAAAGAGAGTTTTTTAGCTCCAACTTAAACCCTAACAAGGGTCTCCGAAAGATCTCACCCCACATGACAGAAACGAGATCCACAAATAGAAAAAATCCCACCTTTATCACCAACTAAAACCCTAGACGAACTTTCAAAGCGATCTACTCCTCCAATTAACCCAAGCGTAGCCCAAGCTCTGATACCACTTGTTGTGTGCACGGAAGCCACCAAACCTATGTGCTTTAAGAAACCAAACCAAACAAACGCCGAGAGTTTGCTAAACAAACCAAAAATAACAACACAAACGTAAACAACCAATTTTAATGTGGTTCAGCAAGTTGCCTACGTCCACAGGGCAAGAAGGGGATGGGGTTTTCACTAATAGAGAATAAGAGTACAAACTGAGATTATAAATCACTCGAACTCACTAATTAATCTCACCAACAAATCTCTAATTCTCTCCAAATAAAACACTAACCAATAGCTCAGAAAATACCTTTTTCTGTACTCCAAATATGCCCAATTCACTACCCAATCAAAGCCAAAGAAACTCTAAACGTGTTAGTATTTATACTAAACACCAAATCCCAAATAGAATCCAAATAGGAACTCAAACTGTGCAGAAAACCCGCTATAAGTCGACTTGTTAGGGGACATGAATTGACTTGGCAGAGCGAAAAACACCAACTGGAGAACAGATCGTAAGTCGACTTATCAGTCTTGATAAGTCGACTTGCCAGAGCCCAAAACAACAATTCCAGAACAGAACGTAAGTCAACTCATGCACAGCCACATGTCGACTTACCATAAGTCGACTTATGCCAGTGCATGAGTCGACTTATGCATGTGCATGAGTCGACTTATAAACACAAAATTTGGTTTTTTCGGATTTCTCCACAATGCAGGTAATATAAAACTCTTGAAATTATCCTGTGGATTGGATTTACTAAACATATGGCGCTCAAAGTGATGAAACTCCTTCTAACTAGAGTACAGAATAGGAAAGTTTGAAAATAGGTAAACTGATCATCCTAATGAATCCAATTAGTCTTTAAAACCTTATTATTTTGAAATTAGTCCCTCAAAACACCAAAGTTGATATCACATGTCTTCCAATTTTTATAGCTAATTTAAAATTAGTCATTCACTAGGTCCCCATTTCTTATAACTAGATTCGGATTGATCCTCCCAAATCCAAGTTGGATGAGCTCATAGCAATTTCGATCATTTGAAGCCTAATTTCAAAGTATAGAAGATTAAGATATTAATATCGGAAATCATTAGGGGTTGTTTAGTTGCAAAATTTCTAGAGGAAATAAGGGGAAGTGAAGGTTTGTGCATCCACCATCAGCTTTTTGAAGTTTACTTTATTTGATTGATAAGGAAAAAAGGCATTAAGGCATCCATTATGGTAATGTGTCACTCTAACTAATTCGTGCGAAATTACAGAGATTTGAAAGGAAAGTTAGGATATAGCCTAACTAGGCAAAGTTTAATTTGTGCAGAATTGGAGAGATTTGAATGAAAACTTACTATAGTCTGACCAGATAAATGTAACTTCTTGAAATCTGACCTTGATATCTTCTGGTCATGAAGAACATTCTTATGTGATGCCACTTAAAAATTAGCATTTGATTATGAGCAAAAAGTCCGATAACGTACCTATATTTTGTTGGCTGTATTTCCAATCTTTGGTAAATATAAGTTCAGTTTTCTATATTTTGAGTCTTGCTCATCATCTTATTATGCCAACTGCTGCCTTAACCAGTTTTCTGAAATTGCATTGCATTTTCCTTTAGCTTGACACTGATAGCAAAGTAAGCTTATGCATATATTCTGACTTTTTGGCTGCTCCAGTCACAATGCTTACATCTTATCCTTTGTCAATCGTTGTTATTTTCCAGTTAAATGTGATAATGGTTACATGATGGATGTGCCAGGCTCATATCAAATTTATCTACGCTCATAATCCCCATATCTTACATATTGCTATGCATTTGATGGTAGACTAGAAATATGCTGGACTATTTGCTTCTACTAGTATTTCTTTGCTTTTCTCCCCTAAATTTTTACTCTTTTGCAGGACTTGTGGTGCCTGATGTTCCTCTGGAGGAGACCACAATTTTACGGAAAGAAGCAGCCGACCGTAACATTGAGTTAGTAAGTCCCTCCTTATACTCTTCTTTAGCTTTCCTCTATTGCAATATCAATAAATTACTGACTCTAAATTAACTATATTTAAAGCTTTCGGAAATAAGAAGACGCCTAGTCTACTTTAGCTATATTTTCTCCTGTGATGGGCATTCTCATTCTATAATGTACTGAGCAACGCCGTTCTGTGCGTGAGGGTGGAAGCACGTGGGGGAAGAAACTTCGTATATATGCGTTGAAATGGATGCGTTGATTTATGCTGCCACGGTCTGTGTGAGCAAATGAGCTGCAATATGTGAATCAAAGCCTATATACGCGTGTAAATACTCTAAAGTTTAACTCTTTCTTAGCTTTGATTGTTAGATCTGAGTCATAAAACTTGAGATCTAAAACCTTAAGCCAATGATTAATTCAAAGAGATTAACAAGAATCAAAAGAGCGGAAGCTTATACCTGAATCCATAGATGAAAACTTGATTTTGGGTTTTGGATCTTCTAACCTTAGGGCTTCTCTATAGCCGAATTTCTCTTTCTAGATGAGGGTGAAGAGAATTAGAGAATGTTTTTTTAGGTTAGGGACCATAACCCCTTATTTATAGATGTTGTACATTTGTAATTTGACCCCTTAACAAATCACAATTACAACCTGGTATCTGCACATATAACCCCGTGACTTATTTAAATACCCAATTAACCCAAATTAATTGATCACTTTAGTGGGTTATCCTGAAAGATAGCAATACACATTGATTAATCATATGTGCCCACAAATAGATTTATTAGATTAAATCCAACATTGATAGCTTGATCAGGTTCAATTTGACTATTTATAACCCAAAGTACAAAGGGGCCGACATCAATTTTGTTCAATAATATAAATATTAGAAAAGTGAACGAGAAACACTCTTCTCACCTTTTATTATTATTATTATTATTAGAGTTTGTAGAAAGTGAGGAGCAAAGTTAGATTTTTTGGGCATTATATTGTCAAGTTAGCGCTATTTTCAAAACTTTAGGAAACCAAAATTTTGGGGAAAAAAACTTTAGGGTATCAGAGTTAAAAACGCGTGTAATGTTGGAACGCTAAAGCGCAAATATCCCTATATTTGCTCATATACAAACACAAATATAGTTAACCCATTTATAAACCTTCATTGTAAAAATTTCCAATCTTCCAACAAATATGGTTAACCCATTTATAAACCTTACTTCTCTCTTTATTTAGTCTACTTTAGCTGTATTTTCTCCTTTGATGGTCATTCTCATTCTATATTTAGTGTGGATCAACTTATGAAATGGTGTATGTAGTAACCCTATAGTTAGACTAATCTAGATAACACCCCATTAGTGCGCTGAAGAACAAATTGCTGAGTCAGGATCATCTGTTAACATACCTGTCAATTTTAACATCTTACCTTTGTACTAACTTTTTACCTGAGTAAAGTTGGATGTTCTTCAGGGGATCATTCGTGAAGAAATCGATATCTCCAGTGAATTTTGTTTTGAAGCTTTGACGAGCGCTCAGTTATTTCTTTTCCTACTCTTTCTTGACTATCTTTTCTTTAGTCGCTCCTGGCGTTCCTCAGTTAAAAATGCCTCTTTCGAGCTAGATTTTCCACTCTGGTTTCATTATTCTTCCTCATTATGTTTTCATAGAATCAATTCTGATTGTAAGAACACGTGAGAAAAATTATCTCATTATAGGGCTCTTCAATTGTAACATAGAATCAATTCTGATTGTAAGAACACGTGAGAAAAATTATCTCATTATAGGGCTCTTCAATTGTAACATCTCCTCTAACATTCTAAATACTCATGATTGGACCAAAGGACCGGATGTTAGAACTTGGACAAGGGGTGCCTTCATAATGAAAAGGTAGTGTATCTCGTCTCTCCTTCAACTATGGTTGGCACGTGCTCTGCTCAAGATCAAAATTCTCATGCTAGGAAGGGTTGGCCGCATAAGCCTGCACGTTTCATAATTTCCTCCAATGCTCTTTCGCTCTCAGTATTTGGAACCTCATCCTCGCCATTGCATTTCCATCATCGGCTGCAACACTTTGGGATTCTTGGCGCCAAAACATCCCATGATCTCCTCAAACAATGGGATTGTGTCATTCTCGCCTGTTCTTCATTCTCTAATTTTATGTTCATCTTCTTTCTGGTATGACAACATCGTCTTACACTGGAAATGACGAAGATCATCTCCAAGCGGTATGACCCATTGATTCAGATAGTTGTTTAGAACTTTTTTTCCTTTTGTAATTTTTTCCCCTTTTCTAGTATTTCCCTCTTCTTCATGTATATTTTGTATCTATTTTCCTGATCAATAAATACCCTGGGTACCTTGCCCTTCTCAGTGAAAGTTTGAGGACTCCTTTTCTTTTCTGCAGTGAATGGGGAAAGAAAACTGGGCATGACTATAGGTCTGTGAGTTCTGTCGAACTAAATAAACAAGTTAGGTTCTGATGTTCTCTTCTGTTGGAAGAGTAGACTCGTGCCAAAATTTATGACAAATACTTGAAAAAAGTATCTAACTGAGGGTTTCTCTTCTTCTTTTTTTTCTTTTTTTTTTAATATACATGGAGATGCAAAGGAAGCATTCCAAAGTTCTAATTTCCATTTTACAAAGATAGACAGCTGAAGTACTAGAAAATTTGAACTAAAGCACACATAACATAGATAGACAAATATGAAGATGCTAAGAGGCTAAAATACATAGCATAAATCAGTCGCTCGGGATGGGCGTTGGTGGTGGAGAAGAAGCTAAAGGCTCATCGATCACCAAGTTTGAAGAGGAAATGATAGGGTTAGCTCCCAATTGGTGGAGAAGAAGCTAAAGGCTCATCGATCACCAAGTTTGAAGAGGAAATGATAGGGTTAGCTCCCAATCGCAAACTTAGACTTTCAAGAACGTCCGATCACCAAGTTTGAAGAGGAAATGATAGGGTTAGCTCCCAATCGCAAACTTAGACTTTCAAGAACGTCCGAAACTTTCTTCTTGAGCTCTTGTTCATTCATGCTCTTTATGTTGTCGACATTGACCATCTCGATGACTTCATTCATGATTACGTCAACGTGGTCATTGGTTCCCCGAGGAGGCAATTCTGCTGAAATTGCTAGCCTATCAAGAGCAAATAAAATGCACTCCTTTGATGCATTTACACTCTGATCCTTTGGCAAGTCTCTCCATACCACATCTAGCAACTTGTTTAGCTCGAAACTGTTTGATAGCAACTTTCTTTTTTGTGGAGAAAAGAGAAAAGCAAATGAGAAAAGTTGCTAACCCCCACAGACCCACCAGACTTTAGCTAAAACACACGGGAGTCTTTGGGCTTTTGTTAATGGCTTACGCTCACAAGTTGAAATAGAGAATGTACATAATAACTGTGAGCCTGAAAATCACATGATTATCTTCTTATTTTCTACATGACAAGCAGATTGTGTGAACACAAACGAACATGCATGGTCATGAGGTTTTTGAACATATCGTTTGGTTAACTTTCGCGTCGTTTTTATGTAGGTGCTGCTTACAACTCCAACTACTCCCTCGGAACGTATGAAAGCAATTGTCGAAGCTACGGAAGGATTTGTATACCTTGTAAGTTCCTCTTATTATTTGTTCAGTCATGTTTGCAAGCTGAATTCAGAAGCATGAAAGGAAGTAATGTTCTTTGTTCTCTATGTACTTATATCCTACCTCTTCGAATTGGCTGTAATTTTATGAAATAGGTGAGCTCTGTTGAAGTTACCGGTACCCGATCATTAGTAAGTTCACGTGTTCCATCTCTCTTACAAGAAATCAAAGAGGTATTTCCAGTTCATTCCTACCCTTTCTTGCTGTCAACTAAATATTTATATCTGGTTTCTATAGTGAAACATCTTCATTTATTTAGTTTCATTTTTATTTTACTTTTTTATAGTTGAAATATCATTTAACACAAACTGACAGTAGTAGCATAAGATACACTATAGCAAGGTGCACAATGGCGGTAATAAAATTTAATGTTGTGTGCTTAATTGGAGATCTTTCAGAAAAAGCGGTGAATTCGATAAAAGTAGAAAAGGGTGTGTATGTGTATCTTTAAACATTTTTAAGCGGTGAATTCGATAAAAGTAGAAAAGGGCATTTTTTAGCTAAAACTTAAATGGAATAAATACATGAGACACGACAGACCATAGTGTGAGAAACACCGATGTCACAAGATTAAATGACAAATGTGGTTATTTCACTATTTGTGAACTATAAAGAGTAATTTGGACGAAATGAGTGCAGTGGAATTACCTTATTGTTTTATTTATTCGTTTTGTTATTGAGAAAGAAGTACACAAATCAATATTAGGTTTTAAGTTCAAAAAGAGAGAAAAAACGAGAAATCAAGCTGCAATCATCAATCGTATCATCGAAGTAGAAAATAAAAATAAAAAATAAAGTGACTAGTGGTAGATAGCATGGTAGATAAATAAATCAAAAAGACTCTATGATAGGCAGTCTCAAGTTTATTAATGAGCAAGACATTTTACTATATTTGAATAGTACCTTAGTCACAGGAAGGCATTGTAGGATTAGCAGTTGATGGGCTCAGAATAGGCGTTTGGCAGGATGGTGGTCGACTGCAAGGTTTTGGCGGTCGACCGCGTTCGTGTACAGACCTCACTATGCATTTGGATCTTTGGCGGTCGACCGTAGCGGTCGACCGCAGCAGTCGATCGTGGTTTTCTCTGGACTTTGGGGCCTATTCTGGATTTAGTGTGGTCGACCGTAACAGTCAACCGCGATGGCATCACGGTTGACCGCCATAGTCAACCTCGAAGCGGTTTGGGCAGAATCTGGGTTTTAGACCCGTTTCGTTTGGGAGTTGTATAAATACTCATAACTCATTTCTAGGGTTTGGTAGTAAGGGTATTGAGCTGAAGAAAGAGGGGTTTTGTTGGGCTTCTATTGTAGGAGCATTTGGAGAGATCAAGTGTGATTTGTGGAGGGTTTTTTTGTGAGATCTGTAACCCTAGTTGTATCCCCTTGATTTCTAATAGTGAAAACTTCCCCTTCATTGCCCCGTGGACGTAGGCATCTCTCCGAATCACATTAAAACTGGTGTATTTTGTTTTTTTGTGCTATCTTTGGTGTGTTGTTTATCTCTCTCGGCTATTTGGTTAGATCTCGGCACAGGGGTTTTTCCAACAAGTGGTATTAGAGCTCTGAGCAACGCTTGGGCTTTTTAGAGGTATAGATCAGTTGGAAAGTTTATCTAGAGCTTCGATTGGTGATAAATGTGGGATCTTTGTGGTAAAGTTTCTATCTTTTTCAAGTTGGATCTATTTCTTATTTGTTCCGCAATTGTTTGGGTGCTTTGAGATATATAGTCAGAAAAGATAAAAGTGGGGAGGGTTCTTCTAGTGTGAAGACCGTCTAAAGTTTGAATGTTCATTCTATGAAGATAGATGTGGAGAAGTTCGATGGCACAAATAATTTTAGACTTTAGAGATGCGAAGTCATGGATACGCTAAATGTGCAAAATTTGGAAGATACGTTAGAGTTAGACGGGAAACCGACCGACATTGATGAGAAGGTTTGGAAGAAAATGAATAGAACGACGTGTGGTGTGATTGGATCTTATCTCACTCAAGATCTAAAATATGATGTGATGAATAAGAATTCTGCAAAGAAGATTTGGGAGATCCTAGAGGGCAAGTATTTGACGAAGAGCGTTGAAAATCGTTTGCATTTGAAGAGGAGGCTTTATCGCTTCCAATTGAAGAAGGGGACATCCATTAGTGATCACATGAACCACTACACGAAGCTACTTACAGATTTAGCGAATGTAGATGTCATTGTTGAAGATGAGGACAAGACGTTGTTATTGTTAAGTTCCTTACCTGACGAAGAATATGAGACCTTCGTCCTCACTCTTATTAATGAGAAGGTATCTCTTTCATATAGTAAGATCACCACGGCTCTTGTGAATTATCAACTTCGTAAGAAGGACAATGAGACTTCCATTGAGCCAGTAGTGGAAGCATTGGTTGCAAGAGCTAGAAGTCCAAACTGTGGTAGGAGGTCGCAGTCTAGAGGGGGGCATCCTGCAGTTGGTAGGAATCAGTGTGCCTTTTGTAGAGAGGATAGACATTAGAAAGCCAAATGCCCAAAATTGCAAGCCGGGAAGAATAAGGGGAAAGCTATTCAAGCTTCAGAGGTGAATGTTGTCAAGACTAGTGGCGATGTTTTAGATTCAAATTCTTCAGGCTATTCACGCCCAGATCTTCCGTCAGTTGGTGTTGCCGACTCCACCGAGTGGATGTTGGATTCAGGTGCTACTTACACATATGCCCTAGGAGGGATTGGCTCTCTAGCTTTCAGGAGTTAGAAAGAGGGGATGCTGTTCTTATGGGTAATGATCACAGATGTCCTATTGGTGGTATTGATACCGTTCAGATTAGGACGAGTGACGGGATGATTCGGGAGTTGGTTGATGTGAGGTTCGTTCCTCAACTGAGAAAGAACATCATTTTACTTGGGACATTGGAGGCAGTAGGCTAAAGGGTAACCTTGATGGATGCATACTTGAATGTCACATTAGGGTCCATGATTGTGATGAAGGGTGTCAAGAGGAGTAACTTGTATTATCTGCTTGGGGCACGGTGATTGATAGAGCGCTGACGACTTCTTTGGCTAAACTATGGCATTGTTTAATGCTGGGGTATATTATTGGTTATGCTGTGTATAGATTGTTGATGAGTGCTATGACCTGTAGATTAAAGTCCTTTGAGCACAGTGGGATGAGCGAGAAACTGAGGTGGAGTTTGGCACTTCTGTCCATCGGTCGAGTTGTCTTTTCGGAGGTGTTCAGTCAGGCATTGGGGGGCCTTCCATAGAGGCATCATTAGGAGGTAATTGTTATTTTGTTTACTATGTTGAGGATTGTACTAGGCATTTATGGGTTGCAACTAAGCCCAATTGGTATGAAGCCCTAGTAGTCCGTAACAGTTGGAGGAGGTGTATGGGCAGAAAGGTTACCCGTCGTACTAGTTCTAGTAGAGGTTCTTTCTTACAATGGTATCGAGCTCATGGTAGTTGGAGACACTTCATAAGAGAGGAAACAGTGGGCCGATGAGATGAGATGGCGGATTCTGTGGGCCGTTCTTTTCTGGAGGAGGATCGGTGTTGGTTGTCAAGCAGTGGATTTAGTATTCAGGCTCTAACAAGTTTGGGCCATCTTATGAGGTTGCCGAATGCTACGTTAGATATTGTTAGATTTGGTAAAGTTGTTTCAGATTTTGATTGGCATCGGATATTAGGCTACCCAAAACGTGGCCACATCGTGGATGTGAGATTGGATCCGATTGCGCATTTGGAATTCAGGGGCTCATTCGGCTATCAATTGGGAGCTTCTAAGTTTGGTCTGAGCAGGTTTGTCACTTTAGACTCTCGGCAGATAGAGAGTATTAATCAGATCAGAGGGATATCGCAGCGGGTGGAGGGTGATGCTACTCCACATTGGGTGGAGCTTACTCCACATACTCCAGGTTATTTTGCATTAGTTAGGATTCTAGCTGAGGTGAAATAGTTTGGACGATCAGATTGTTCAGATGCGGATGAGAGTTGGTAGATCCGAGTGCAGCTGGTGGATGTAGCTTGGATACGGCCATTGGTTCACCTTAGCTGGAGGTGTTTGGATCGTTTCAGTATGGGGCCGTTGGTGACGCTATCAGTCGCACTTTGGATGTTGGTATTGGTAAAGATCTGAGGACTTTTCTTTTGGATTGAGGGCCTTTGGAGGCCATTGGGTGAATTACGTGAAGGCTTGATTCCTTGGAGAGGATACATAGGCAGTCAGTTTTGATGCAGCCAATTTGGTGAGTAGACACTACTAGTTTGGGTGAGTGTTCACACTCCCATTTGGGTCTCTATTTGTTACGGATTGAATTCATTGTCATGAGTCCGCTGCCATGGCCTACTACATGCAACAAGTAAGGCAATTGGTTTGGTGGGTGTCGGCTCAGTTTTGGGAATCTTCGCCGAGATGGAGATTTATAGGATTAGTAGTTGATGGGCTCAGAATAGGTGTTTGGTAGGCTGGCGGTCGACTGTGAGGTTTTGGTCGACCGTGTTCGTACACACACTTCACTGTGCGTTTGGATCTTTGACGGTCGACCGCGGCGGTCGACCGCGGTTTGTGTCTAGACTTTGGGTCCTGTTCTGCGATTTGGTCCCGGTCAACTGTGGTGGTCGACCGCGGTCGACCGCCATGGTCAATCGCCGAAGCGGTTTGGGCAGAATCTGGGTTTCAGATCTGTTTTGATTGAGAGTTGTATAAATACCCATAACTCGTTTCTATGGTTTGGTAGCAAGGGTTTTGAGCTGAAGAAAGAGGGGTTTTATTGGGCTTCTATTGTAGGAGCATTTGGAGAGATCAAATGTGATTTGTGGAGGGTTTTTTGTGAGATTTATAACCCTAGTTGTATCCCCTTGATTTCTAATAGTGAAAACTCCCCCTTCCTTGCCCCGTGGACATAGGCATCTCGCCGAACCACATTAAAATTGGTGTATTTTGTGTTTGTGCTATCTTTGGTATGTTGTTTATCTCTCTCGGCTATTTGGTTGGATCTCGGCACAAGGGCTTTCCCCAACAGGCATAATCAGGTTATTTGTATTGCAACGCCCCGCTCCTGGATCCCGGAGTCGGTACGCTACTAGATCTGATGGACTGACCTCACAAACCACCACATGTCTTTTCAGCACGTTTTGTCCTCACTCACGCGCTCCCTGGAAAACTTCCCAGGGGGTCACCCATCCTAGAATTTCTCCAGGCCAAGCACGCTTAACTTTGGAGTTTCTAAGAGTTAGGTTCCCAAAAAGAAGATGCATCTTGGTGGTATGAGTATTCCAATCAAATCTATCAATACTAATCACATCGCCCTCTCAAGGGTTGGGGTATTACATGTATAATGAAACTAAATTTGAATAGTTTTTTATACCTAATCAAAAACACCATTTGATGTATATCTATCGTTACTATTGACAATTACAGGCATCAACCAAACCTGTTGCTGTAGGATTTGGCATATCAGAACCGGACCATGTGAAGAAGGTTTGTTGTATGAAAATACTAGCATTCAATAACTTATTGTATTGAAAATTTAAATATTGTATGTTATGTACTTACTCTTCATTTTTGATACAAATAGCGAGTTGGGGAGCAGATGGCGTGATTGTTGGAAGTGCACTGGTAAGGATTTTAGGAGAGGCGAAATCCCCTGAAGAAGGCTTGAAGAAGCTAGAATCCTTCACCAAGTCTCTCAAAGCTGCGCTCTGAGCACATGTCCGTGGAGGAGTCCTGATATATTATAGCGACTATTTTCTGTTATTGCAAAGGCATATCAAGTTGTTGCTCGACTTCCTGTGATAATGTTTAGGGTTACAGCATAAGGTGTTTCCTTCTAATATCCGGCGACTGCATATTACAAGGGAAAAGAAAAGAAAAAATGTCTTATGATTCTGGTTGTCATAGATTTTTTTTTTGGCCCTTCAAATTTTCCCTTGAATTGTCTTAGTATCCCTACTCCAAATTCATTTTTTTAACCCTTTTATTACATATGTTGTTGTTCAATGTTCATATAGTCATGTATTATATATGTGTAATCATGCATTTACAGTAGTTTGGTAGTATGAGTGCCTATATTACATAAATATATGGGAAAATCCTCTTTTAACCCAAAGTTTTGCCCCCCACTTATTTAAAAACCCATCTACTTTTCTAAACATTAATAAACCCATTGTACCTATATGACTTATTTTTAAACCCAATGTCTATTATACCTCTCCATCTTTATACTGTATTTTACCCAAATTTGAAAAACCCAATACTACCCTTTCTCTCTTCTTCTCCCTTTCTCTCTTCTTCTGATCACCGCTAACAGCAGAGCATCAATGCGATAATGGCAGGAGAAAACGGCGGGCTGCTCTCCCACTTCACCAACTCCCAATTTGGTACACATCTTCAATTACTCTCTCCTTCTCTCTCTCCTCCATTAATTTCCCCTCTCTTCTTGAGCAATCTCTCTCCTCCATTAATATTTCTCCTCATAGATGACACTAATCCTACATCAATAGCTTGTTAACATTTTAAAATTTTTAGGTTTTCCAATACTGTATGTTTTCCAATACTATATGTTAACTTTTGAATTTTTGAGTTTTTTTGGCAATAGCTTGTTAAATATGTCTTTTTCTTATAAATTAATGGATTCTTATCAAGCTTATGCTTCATGAAATGGTATGTGCATAACAATTTTGTTCATATATATCTATGTTTTGGTGACTAGGTTGATGCACAGAAGGTGTTTGATGGAATAACAAAATGGATGTAGTTATTTGGACCACAACGATTAGCGGTTATGCCATATTGCTATTGGTTAAGGAGGCAATAGAGGTGTTTGATGAAAAGTCTAAGAGAAGTTTGATTTTGTGGGCCGCCATGATCTTAGCCCATCGGTATGCCTTCCTACGCCCTCCGGATGCACCTCACCATTTTCTATTGTCGTCAAAACCTAACGTAATGCACAGCTACCCCTCAATCAGAAATCATTCGTCAATGCACACTAACTTTAGAATCAAATACATGAGAGAATCTCCCACTATTGGCATTCGATCAGATCTTCGCATTTCTGTCACATTGCAACCCAAACGGCAAATCAACTACAGCCTGCAATATGATGTACCAAGTAGTATCCAATGTATCGTGTTGTATGAAATTTTCTATATTATGTATATATAGATGATTTGTGTGTATATTGTATCAAATGCACTATCCAATGTATCATGTTGTATCAAATTTATCAGTGTAACTAGTAGAAATGTATCTAGTAGAAATGTATACAACGTTTCGATAGTGGTGATTTTGGATTATTTCCATTCAATCTTCATGGATTATTTTCATTCAATGTTATGTGCTTGAGTTTAGTGGTTGATAGATATGAATATTTGTAATGAACTGATGCACTGATTGAACTGAAGAAATTTTGATGGTAGGTTGTGGTAACTACAGCCTATTGGGGAATATTATGTATCGCATGACCAATTATCCACCTCGACAACGGGTACTCGCCCAATTTTTTAGCTTTTGATAAAGTATAGCACTTTATGGAAAAGTATAGCAGCTTATTGATGAAGTATAGCACCTTATGGCAAAGTATAGCACCTTATGGCAATAGTATAGCACATTATCTATAAAATATAGCACCTTATGGTCGCTGGAAATTCAGCAACTTATTATGATAAACCAAATCAGTTTTTTTAGGGCAATGCAAACACTCGACGACCTACGTGACTTGTTTATTGACCAATCATCCACCGTGACGAGGGTTCCTCGTGCAATTTTAAAGCTTCTGGGAAAAGTATAGCACCTTATGGAAAAGTATAGCACCTTTTGGCCAAAGTATAGCACTATATTACAAAGTATAGCACTTTATTAGCAAAGTATAGCACCTTATTGGAAAAGTATAGCACCTTATGCTTTCTGGAAATTCTGCACCTTAAGTGTCTAAAATCAAATCAATTTTTTTTTGCCACGACGAAACCTCTCGACGACCTACGTGACGTGTTTATTGACCAATCATCCACCGTGACGGGGGGGTCCTCGAGCAATTTTGAAGCTTCTGGGCAAAGTATAGCACCTTATGGGAAAGTATAGCACCTTTTGGCAAAAGTATAGCACTATATGGCAAAGTATAGCACTTTATTGGCAAAGTATAACACCTTATTGGCAAAGTATAGCACCTTATATTTTCTGGAAATTCTGCACCTTAAGTGTCTAAAATCAAATCAGTTTTTTTCACTGCGACGAAACCACTCGACGACGTAGGTGACGTGTTTATTGACCAATCATCCACCGTGACGGGGGGTCCTCGCGCAATTTTGAAGCTTCTGGGCAAAGTAAAACACCTTATGGGAAAGTATAGCACCTTTTGGCCAAAGTATAGCACTATATTGTAAAGTATAGCACTTTATTGGCAAAGTATAGCACCTTATTGGCAAAGTATAGCACCTTATGCTTTCTGGAAATTCTGCACCTTAAGTGTCTAAAATCAAATCAGTTTTTTTTATCGCGACGAAACCTCTCGACGACCTACGTGACGTGTTTATTGACCAATCATCCACCGCGACGAGGGGTCCTCGAGCAATTTTGAAGCTTCTGAACAAGGTATAGCACCTTATGGGAAAGTATAGCACCTTTTGGCCAAAGTATAGCACTATATGGAAAAGTATAGCACTTTATTGGCAAAGTATAGCACCTTATTGGAAAAGTATAGCACCTTATGCTTTCTGGAAATTCTGCACCTTAAGTGTCTAAAATCAAATCAGTTTTTTTCTCCGCGACGAAACCACTCGACGACCTAGATGACGTGTTTATTGACCAATCATCCACCGCGACGGGGGGTCCTCGCGTAATTTTGAAGCTTCTGGGCAAAGTATAGCACCTTATGGGAAAGTATAGCACATTTTGGCCAAAGTATAGCACTATATTGTAAAGTATAGCACTTTATTGGCAAAGTATAGCACCTTATTGGCAAAGTATAGCACCTTATACTTTCTGGAAATTCTGCACCTTAAGTGTCTAAAATCAAATCAGTTTTTTTCGTCGCGACAAAACCTCTCGACGACCTACGTGACGTGTTTATTGACCAATCATCCACCACGACGGGGGGTCCTCGATCAATTTTGAAGCTTCTGGGCAAAGTATAGCACCTTATGAGAAAGTATAGCACATTTTGGCCAAAGTATAGCACTATATGGTAAAGTATAGCACTTTATTGGCAAAGTATAGCACCTTATTGGAAAAGTATAGCACCTTATGCTTTCTGAAAATTCTGCACCTTAAGTGTGTAAAATCAAATCAGTTTTTTTCGCCGCGACGGTGGATGATTGGTCAATAAACACGTCACGTAGGTCGTCGAGAGGTTTCTTCGAGGCGAAAAAAACTGATTTGATTTTAGACACTTAAGGTGCAGAATTTTCAGAAAGCATAAGGTGCTATACTTTTCTAATAAGATGCTATACTTTACCAATAAAGTGCTATACTTTGGCCAAAAGGTGCTACTTTCCCATAAGGTGCTATACTTTGCCCAGAAGCTTCAAAATTGCGCGAGGACCCCCCGTCACTGTGGATGATTGGTCAATAAACACGTCATCTAGGTCGTCGAGTGGTTTCATCACGGCGGAAATAACTGATTTGATTTTAGACACTTAAGGTGCAGAATTTCCAGAAAGCATAAGTTGTTATACTTTGCCAATAAGGTGCTATACTTTGCCAATAAAGTGCTATACTTTGCCATATAGTGCTATACTTTGGCCAAAAGGTGCTATACTTTCTATAAGGTGCTATACTTTGCCCAGAAGCTTCAAAATACCTCCAGGACCCCCAGTCGTGGTGGATGATTGGTCAATAAACACGTCACGTAGGTCGTCGAGAGGTTTCGTCGCGGCGAAAAAAACTGATTTGATTTTAGACACTTAAGGTGCAGAATTTCCAGAAAGCATAAGATGATATACTTTGCCAATAAGGTGCTATACTTTGCTAATAAAGTGCTATACTTTGCAATATAGTGCTA
The DNA here is from genome assembly GCF_001876935.1 of Asparagus officinalis. NCBI lineage: Eukaryota > Viridiplantae > Streptophyta > Magnoliopsida > Asparagales > Asparagaceae > Asparagus > Asparagus officinalis. The sequence continues at coordinate 96,485,026 of NC_033796.1, forward strand.
TACTTTGGCCAAAAGGTGCTATACTTTCCCATAAGGTGCTATATTTTGCCCAGAAGCTTCAAAATTACGCGAGGACCCCCGTCGCGGTGGATGATTGGTCAATAAACATATCACCTAGGTCGTCGAGTGGTTTCGTCGCGGCGAAAAAAACTGATTTGATTTTAGACACTTAAGGTACAGAATTTCCAGAAAATATAAGGTGCTATACTTTGCCAATAAGGTGTTATACTTTGCCAATAAAGTGCTATACTTTTCCATATAGTGCTATACATTTGCCAAAAGGTGCTATACTTTCCCATAAGGTGCTATACTTTGCCCAGAAGCTTCAAAATTGCTTGAGGAGCCCCCGTCGTGGTGGATGATTGGTCAATAAACACGTCAAGTAGGTCGTCGAGAGGTTTCGTCGTGGCGAAAAAAACTGATTTGATTTTAGACACTTAAGGTGCAAAATTTTCAGAAAGCATAAGGTGCTATACTTTGCCAATAAGTTGCTATACTTTGCCAATAATGTGCTATACTTTGCAATATAGTGATATACTTTGGCCAAAAGGTGCTATACTTTCCCATAAGGTGCTATACTGTGCCCAAAAGTTTTAAAATTGCACGAGGACCCCCGTCACGGTGGATGATTGGTCAATAAACACGTCACGTAGGTCGTCGAGTGTTTGCATTGCCCTAAAAAAACTGATTTGGCTTATCACAATAAGTTGCTGAATTTCCAGCGACCATAAGATGTTATGTTTTAATCGATAAGGTGCTATACTATTGCCATAAGGTGCTATACTTTGTCATAAGGTGCTATACTTCATCAATAAGCTGCTATACTTTTCCATAAAGTACTATACTTTATCAAAAGCTAAAAAATTGGGCGAGTACCCCTCGTCGAGGTGGATAATTGGTCACGCGACACATAATATTGCCCAATAGGCTGTAGTTACCACAACCTACCATCAAAATTTCTTCAGTTCAATCAGTGCATCAGTTCATTACAAATATTCATATCTATCAGCCACTAAACTCAAGCACATAACATTGAATGAAAGTAATCCATGAAGATTGAATGGAAATAATCCAAAATCAGCACTATCAAAACGTTGTATACATTTCTACTTGATACATTTCTACTAGATACACTGATAAATTTGATATAACATGATACATTAGATAGTGCATTTGATACAATATCCACACAAATCATCTATATATACATAATATAGAAAATTTTATACAACACGATACATTGGATATTACTTGGTACATCATATTGCAGGCTGTAGTTGATTTGCCGTTTGGGTTGCAATGTGACAGCAATGCGAAGATCTGATCGAATGCCAATAGTGGGGGATTCTCTCATGTATTTGATTCGAAAGTTAGTGTGCATTGACGAATGGTTTCTGATTGAGGGGTAGCTGTGCATTACGTTAGGTGTTGACGACAATAGAAAATGGTGAGGTGCATCCGGAGGGCGTAGGAAGGCATACCGATGGGCTAAGATCATGGCGGCCCACAAAACCAAACTTCTCTTAGACTTTTCATCAAACACCTCTATTGCCTCCTCAACCAATAGCAATATGGCATAACCGCTAATCGTTGTGGTCCAAATAACTACATCCATTTTTTCATTCCATCAAACACCTTCTGTGCATCAACCTAGTCACTAAAATATAGATATATATGAGCAAAATTATTATGCACATACCATTTCATGAAGCATAAGCTTGATAAGAATCCATCAATTTATAAGAACAGGACATCTTTAACAAGCTATTGCCAAAAAAACCCAAAATTTCAAAAGTTAACATATAGTATTGGAAAACATACAGTATCGAAAAACCTAAAAATTTCAAAATGTTAACAAGCTATTGATGTAGGATTAGTGTCATCTATGAGGAGAAATATTAATGGAGGAGAGAGATTGCTCAAGAAGAGAGGGGAAATTAATGGAGGAGAGAGAGAAGGAGAGAGTAATTGAAGATGAGTACCAAATTGGGAGTTGGTGAAGTGGGAGAGAAGCCCGCCGTTTTCTCCTGCCATTATCGCATTGATGCTCTGCTGTTAGTGGTGATCAGAAGAAGAGAGAAAGGGAGAAGAAGAGAGAAAGGGTAGTATTGAGTTTTTCAAGTTTGGGTAAAATACAGTATAAAGATGGAGAGGTATAATAGACATTGGGTTTAAAAATAAGTCATATGGGGTAAAATACAGTATAAAGATGGAGAGGTATAATAGACATTGGGTTTAAAAATAAGTCATATGGGTACAATGGGTTTATTAATGTTTAGAATAAAAATAAGTCATATGGGTACAATGGGTTTATTAATGTTTAGAAAAGTGGATGGGTTTTTAAATAAGTGAGGGTAAAACTTTGGGTTAAAAGATGATTTTCCCTAAATATATTGAATGTTTTGAAGATTGTCATGCCTCTGTCATCAATGATTGTCTTTTCTACAGTCAAAAAAAAATAACATCTCTAAAGAAGATGGCTACGGTTAGATTGCTAAATTAAATTAGGAGAGAATAATCAAGTAGGATAAACTATAGCTGAGCTTGTTAGAATAGGGTATTACAATACTGATAATTGCAAGGGGTCACCCGTCTTTTATTATTAACCAGGCTGCAAAATAGATCTCAACTATTCCCAGTGCGCGTTTGTTACTAGGAGACTCAAGAGAATCCAAGGTCCTACTTGTTGGTATGGCACTAACCTCGATTGTAGAAGAATCTGAATCCGTATTTGCAGCGGTTTCAGATCGAGAAAAAATTAGGTATAATAAAAATTGGATCGGTTATTCTGGCTGTTCTAGCCACATGATGGGAGATAAGGAAAAACTTGTCAATATGAAGGAGTACAAAGGCGGCCAAGAATTTAATATTACCTATCACACACATCGAAAAACTGCATTTATGCTGCGTTACAATCTAAATCAGATACAACTACAAGATATATAACATGTACCGGGAATGAAAAATAATCTTTTATCTATTTTCTAATTAACAGCTTCTGAAAACTATGTAGTATTTGGGCCACAATATATAAAAGTTATTGAAAGTTGAAGCCACCAGGAGAACATGTCATGAAGGGACGGAAGGTAGAATCTGTCTATGTGATGTCGGTAGAATCGACATACATAGATAAAGCTAAAAAGAATAAGACGGCTAATCTGTGGCATGCTCGGCTTGGCCATGTGAGCTATAATAAGCTCAAGATTATGATGGAAAAGTCAATATTGAAAGGGCTTCCACACTTGGAGATTTGAGGAGGGATCATATGCGGAGGTTGTTAATATGGTAAGGCGCATCAATTACCATATCAAGAGTCACAGTTCAAAGCCAAGAAACCTTTAGAGCTTGTACACTCAGATGTATTTGGTTGAGTAAAACAAGAATCAATCTGTGGGATGTGGTACATGATCACTTTCATTGACAATTACTTGAGGTATGTCTGGGTTGTTTTTATGAAGGAAAAGTCTGAAGCACTCTCCAATTTCAAGTAATTTTGAGACTAAGTCGAAGGAGAACTCGGCAAGAAGATTCATTGCCTACACATAGACAACGGAGGAGGGTACACATCAAAGAAGTTTTAGACTACCTTAAGCAACACAAGATTCAGCGACAACTAACATGCCCAAATACTCCGCAGCAGAATTGCGCAATCGAAAGACAGAATCGTCATCTCGCTAAAATTTGCAAAAGCATGCTTCATGCAAGGATGTACCGGGACATTTTTTAGTGAAGTGTATGAAGACGGTGGCGCATGTGATCAATCGACTACCACAACGAAAGCTAGAGTTCATGTCATCATTTCAAAAGTTGTGGAATACTAACCCAACCGTAAGCCATTTTAGAGTCTTCGGTTGTGTATGTTATGTCTTTGTGCCTGATCTCTTATGCAGCAAGTTTGATAAAAAGGCTGTAAGGTGTATATTTGTGGGGTATGACAATAAAAGAAATGGATGGAGATGTTGTGATCCCACAACCGGATGGTACTATACATTAAAGAATGTTGTGTTTTACGAAGCCTCATCTTGGTGGGCTTCACATGAAGTTGCACTTCTAGACTCCAGTGATCTAGAGGATCGGTTGCAGAAGAAGCTAGTGGAGCGAGGTCAAGAAGAAGGACTACATCAATTAGAAAAGATAGAACCAACTTCTCCTACATCTCCAAAAAGAATAATCCATGGACAACTGGTGTTTATCAGACAATGGCAGAAGAAGTGTGCCCGAGCTAGAAAGAAGACATCAAAGAAGAACGAATTGAATAACTTCGAAGATCAACAGGACCCAGAAAGTCAAATCCTAAGTATGCTATTGTTTCCATTATGAAATATGTGAAGGAGTCATCTAGCTTCGAGGAAGCATATGAAATTGTTGATGGAGACGAGCAATAGAGGAATAAATTCAAGCTCTATAGCAGAATTAAACTTAGGAGTTTGTGCCAAAGCCCAAATATGTCAAACCTATCTCCTATAAATTGGTTTACAAAGCCCGACTCAACCGGATGGGTTGATTAAGAGATACAAAGCACGCATGGTCACTTGAGGATTCTCTCAACAGTATGGACTTGATTATGATGAGACATTCAGTCTAGTTACCTAGATAACAACAGTTCGTGTTCTTCTAGCTTTAGAATCCAGCAAAAGTTGGAAGCTTTATAGATGGGCATGAAGAACGCATTTCTACATAGTGAGGTGGATCAAGAGATTTACATGGAGCAACCCATCAGATTTGAGAGCAAGGATAATGAAAGATATGTTCGCAAGTTGAATTCAGAAGCACAAAAGAAATTAATGTTCTTTGTTCTCTATGTACTTATATGATACAGGAGATCAACACGACCGAGACGACATCAGCAAACGATGACTCGACATCTTAACTTGAGTCGAGTCAACAATTGAGATGACTAAACAGATGTATGAGATGAGACTCGACTCAAACCAGCCTAGATGAACAGACAACTCGAGGAGATGAGTAAAGATGATGACTTGAGTCAAAGAAACCTCACCGAGACCCCAGTCGATAGGACGGAATGACACACCCTAGTTGACATGAAGGGCATTGTTAGTCGGCACATGCGAGTTGATACAAAGGGCAGAACTACTCGACATACTTAGTCAACTCATGTCTAGTCGACAAGAAATGTGGTACTACTAGGCACGCCTTGTGTCGAATCGGCAAAAAAATAGGAAAGGAGTTTTGTTTTGGTTATTTCCTTTCAGAATTAGAGTTTTTTTATTAGGGTTAGGATAGGGTTAGTTGGCTATAAATATTAGTTCCTTTTGTAAATCTAGAATTAACTTTTCAATTATTCAAGTAAGAGAATTTTTCTCCTTGTTTTCATTCTCAAACTTGAGAAACTTAGATCCTGTGGATTCAAGCTCGTGAAATACCTGCTATTGTTAGGGCTCGTCGGCATCGGAATGATATCTAATCGGCCTTCTCGTTTCTACGTCTGTATTAAGTGGTATCAGAGCTTCGACTTCAACATCCTCGACAATGGTAGGTGACGGTGAGAAGGAGCATTCTCTATAGGATCTTCCGTAGGGATGGATTCTATGGATGGAAGATTTGGTACGTTGGAGGTGTCTCTTCAAAACCTTCAACCAGACATTGAAGGACTTACCCTTCACCTCAACAATGGGGGTAACTTTATCGATGGTCTTCACCTAAGCGAACCTAGAGTTAGGCGTCCATGACATCCACCCTTATACAATCCCCAACCTCCTCCAATTCATCCCGCCTATATCAACCACGTCCAAACCAACCCCCTCTATATTAACCCCCTCCTCATCATTGATGACATCCTAACCAACCCCCCTCCCATGATGAATCCAGTGACTAAGGAGAGGACTATGGTGCCTAATTTGAGGGACCATGGTATGACAATGTCTCGAGCGAAGAAGAAGGTGGGCAACCTTATGGCAGAGGTCAGGGAAGAGGCTTCAACCCTCATCGCAACTATCACCGATAGGGCAGCCATCACCATGACCAAGAGTACTGGATGAAGGTAGAGCTCCCTTCCTTTGAAGGAAATCTGGACTTAGAGGCTTTTCTGGTTGGCTCTACGAAGTGAAGAAGTTTTTTGAGATGGCTAATATTCTCGAAGTAAACCAGGTGAAGTTTGTGGCATATCGTCTCAAAGGAGAAGCTGTGATATGGTGGGATCAGACTCAAAACACAAGGTGATGACAAGACAAGCAACCAGTTCGTGTTTGGCAACGCATAAAGTAGTTACTATAAGCTAGGTTCCTACCACCTGACTACTAACAAATTCTCTATAACCAGTTCGAGCATTGTCATCAAGGACTCAGATTAGTAAGTGCCTATACCGAAGAGTTCTTCCGTCTTACTTCTCGTTGTGATTTGTCTATGAGTGAGGAGCAACTCGTGGCAAAGTATATCATAGGTTTGAAGTAGTTAATTCAAGACAAGGTGGCCATCCACAACATGTACTCTGTGGACGAAGCCCATAACAAGGCTCTCAAGATGGAAATATTGGCCTCTAAGACACCACCTTTCAGGAGAACCGATCAGGGAAGTTCGGCCAAGAAGGCAAGAGGTGAGTCAGCAAGGCCCAGGATGACTGATCAGTCTAATCCTTCATGATCAATTGAGTGGTTGACAAATCAACCACCATCCCAGATGACTTAATCAAATCAGTATGCTAAGCCGACTGTACGGAAGTGTTTCTAATGTCTCCAACCAGGGCATATATACAACGAGTGCCCGTAGTGGCGGAAGGTCAATATAGTGAATTATGAAGAGGCAGAAGACAGACACACAACATCTGATGTAGAGTATGAGGAAGATGTTACAGAGATTAAGGGCGATAATGTGTCATGTTTTGTACAATGACTTCTATGCGCCCAGAAGACTCCAGATTCATCACAATAACATCAAATCTTCTTTTCTAAGTGTTCAGTCAATAACAAGGTGTGCACCCTCATCATTGACAATAAAAGCTATGAGAATATATTGTCAAATGCCTTGGTAGATCACTTGAAATGCCGATCGAGACTAAGCATGTCCCTTACACCATCGGATGGATCAAGAAGGGTCCCTCCGCGAAGGTGACTGAAGTATGCCGCGTGCCACTATCACTAGGTAAGACTTATAGCGATTCTATTGTTTGTGATGTTGTGGATATGGACACGTGTCATGTATTGTTGGGACAATCATGGTAGTATGATGTTGATGCTAAGCATGATGGTATGAAAAACGAGTACTTTTTTATGTGGATGAATAAGAAGATCATCCTAACACCTATTCCACCTTCTCCAAAGCACCCCAAAGATGAACAGTCCAAATGTAAATCTCTATGTAACAAGGGAGAGTTTCTTCCGAGTCAAAAGAGTTGAAGCAAAGGTTTACTTTAGTTATGAAGGAGGAAGTAAAGACACCCATTGAGGTCCCATAGAAGATGAAATCGCTGCTTAAGGAGTTTGAAGTGTTGATTCCTGAAGAGCTGCCAGCGGGTCTTCCTCCCATGAGGAATATTCAGCACCTCATTGATTTCATTTCGGGTTCAATCCTTCCTAATCTCCCTCATTTTCGCATGAACCTGTAGGAGAAGAAGATATTTTAGGACACCATTGAGGACCTTATTAAGAAAGACCACATCCGAGAGAGTATGAGTCCATACGTAGTTCCGACCCTATTAACACCAAAGAAGGATGGGAGTTGGTGGATGTGTGTAGATAGTAGAGCTATTAACAAGATCACAATCCGCTACAGGTTCCTAATCTCGTAACTAGACAACATGTTGGATCAGTTGGGAGACGTGAGCGTCTTTTCAAAGGTTGACTTGAGGAGTGGCTATCATCAGATCTGAATCTGATCCGGTGATGAGTGGAAGACTGCATTCAAGAGTAGTGAGGGCTTCTATAAATGGTTAGTGATGCCTTTTGGGTTGTCAAACGCTCCAAGCACCTTTATGCTTTTGATGAACCAAATTCTGAAGCCTTTCTTTGGAAAATTTGTAGTCGTCTACTTTGATGACATTCTCATCTATAGCCAAGATGAACAGGAACATATGTTGCATCTCTGAGAAGTCTTCCAAGTGCTAAAGGAAAATAAACTTTACATTAACCTTAAGAAGTGTGTGTTCTTGACGATCAAGCTAGTGTTTTTAGGGTTTGTGGTAAGCTCGTTGGGGATCCAAGTCAACAAGGAAAAAGTTAAGGCAATCAAGGATTGGCCTACTCCAACAAGTGTTATGGAAGTAAGAAGTTTTCATAGGTTAGCATCTTTTTATCAGTATTTGATTCGTAATTTTAATCCTATAGTTGCTCCCATGATGAATTGCTTGAAGAAGAAGGGTGTTTTCGAGTGGACCGATGAAGCAAATGCAGCTTTTGCCTTTATCAAGGAGAAGATTATCACTACACCTATCTTAGCATTTTTGGACTTCTACAAGCTCTTTAAGCTTGAATGTGATGCATGTGGTGTCAGTATTGGAGCAGTTCTCTCTCAAGAGAAGCACCCCATAGCATTCTTGAGTGAGAAGTTGAATAAAACTCGGCAGAAGTGGAGTACTTACGAGCAAGAGTTGTATGTTGTTTTTCATTCTTTGATGACTTGGGAGAGTTACCTCATTGCTAACGACTTCGTGATTTACTCCGATCATCAGTCTCTTCAACACTTCAAGAATCAGAAGTATATCAACAAAATGCATGGATGTTGGGCTTCATACTTTGAACAGTTCAATTTCACTTTGCGACATAAGTCAAGAGTCGATAATAAGGTGCCCGATGCTTTGAGTCGGCGGGTATCTTTATTAAGCATATTGCAAGATAAAGTTGTTGCTTTTGATAGTTTGAAAGAGCTTTATATTGATAATGAAGACTTTCAGAAGGTTTGGGCAAAGTGTTTGACAAGACGACCCATAGGAGACTTCATTATTATGTATGGCTTTCTATTTAAAGGAAATCGGCTTTGTATTCCAAAGACGTCATTGAGGAAAAAGATAGTTCAAGACTTACATGGTGGTGGACTTGGTGGACACTTTGGCCAAGACAAGACTGTTTTGAGTCTTGAGGAGAGATACTATTGGCCAAATTTGAGGAAGGATATAGCGATACTTGTGAGGAGTTGTCAAGTGTGCCAAGTTGCAAACGGGCAAGTGCAAAATACTAGTTTGCATACTCCTCTACCTATACCCATGGATATATGGGAAGATTTGAATATGGACTGTGTTGGGACTTCCCCAAGCACAAAGAGGCGTAGATTCAGTCTTTGTGGTAGTGGATCGATTTTCTTAGATGGCTCCCTTCATCCCGTGTTGTAAGACTTTAGATGCACAACATGTTACTTGGCTATTCTTTCAAGAGTGGTTTGGCTATATGGTGTTCCTAGTTCTATTGTTTCGGACAGGGATACTAGGTTCTTAGCGACTTTTTGGACTACTTTATGGCACGACATTTTGGCACTTTATTGAAGTATTCTAGTACAACCCACCTTCAAATGGATGGACAAACAGAAGTAGTCAATCAGACTTTAGGGAACTTGATTCGATGCATATATGGAGAGAAGCCAATGATGTGGGATCAAGCTATACCTCAAGCTAAATTCGCCTACAACTTGACTGTTCATAGTTCCACATGTATGTTTCCTTTTTCTATTGTTTACAGGAAGACCCATCGACATCTCCAAGATTTGTTAAAGTTACCGACAAGTAGCAAGTTCAGCGAGGCAACAAGTTCAATGGCCGAGAATACTTTCAACGTTCAGGAGAAAGTGCGTACAAAGCTCAAAAAGGCTAATGCAAAGTTCAAGGCGAGAGCAGACAAGAAGAGGCGACTCAAGGTGTTCAATGAAGGAGACATGGTGATGGTTTACTTACGGAAAGAGCGGATGCCGACTGGAATATACAGCAAGATTAAACCAAAAAGATATGGACCGTTCAAGATTCTCAAAAAGATCAATGACAATACATATGTTGTGGATCTTCTAGAAGGAATGGCTATGTCTAAGACATTCAACGTGAGATCAATGACAATACATATGTTGTGGATCTTCTAGAAGGAATGGCTATGTCTAAGACATTCAACGTGGCAGATATTTCTGACTGTTGTGGATCTTCTAGAAGGAATGGCTATGTCTAAGACATTCAACGTGGCAGATATTTCTGACTATCATCTTTCAATCAAGTTGTATTCAAGTGATGCGAACTCAGAGACGAGTTCTTTTGAAGGAGGAACTGATACTGGAGATCTACATGACCAAGACGACAACAACGGACAACGACTTGACATCAGCTGACGGCGACTCGACATCTCAACTCGAGTTAAGTCAATAGTCGAGATGACTAAACAGATGAATGAGATGAGACTCGACCCAAACCAGCCTAGATGAACAAATGACTCGAGGAGACGAGTCGAGATGATGACACGAGTCAAAGCAACCCAGCCGAGACCCCAGTCGATAGGACGAGACCCCAACTGAGACCCCAGTCGAGACCTCAGCCAAGACCCTAGTCGACAGGATGGAGCGACACACCCTAGTGTGACACTAAGGGCGGTGCTAGTCAACACATGCCAGTCGACACGAATGGTGGTACTACTCGACTTCTTAGTCGACTCATGTCCAGTCGGCACGAAAGGCGGTACTACTCAGCACGCCTCGTGTAGACTCGACAAACAGAATAGGAAAAGAGTTTTGTTTTGGTTATTTCCTTTTAGGATTAGAGTTTTTTTTTATTAGGGTTAGGATAGGGTCAGTTGGCTATAAATATTAGTTCATTTTATAAATCTAGAATTAACTTTTTAATTATTCAATTAAGAGAATTTTTCTCCTTGTTTTCGTTTTCAAACTTGAGAAACTTAGAGCTTGTGGATTCAAGCTCGTGAAATACCTGCTATTGTCAGCACTTGTCGGCATCAGAACGATATCCGATTGGCCTCCCCGTTTCTACGTCTGCGTCATTAAATCCTACCTCTTAGAATTGGCTGTAATTTTCTGAAATAGGTGAGTTCTGTTGGAGTTATCGGTGCTCGATCATCAGTAAGTTCATGTGTTCCATCTCTCTTACAAGAAATCAAAGAGGTATTTCCACTTCATTCCTACACTTTCTTGTTGTACCTTAATATAGTTATATCTGGTTTCTATAGTGAAACGTCTTTATTTGTTTAGGTTTAATTTTTTTTATTTTTTTATAGTTGAAATATCATTTAACACAAACTGACAGTAGTATCATAAGATACACTATAACATGGTGCGACATGGTAGTAATAAAATTTAATTTTGTTAAGTAATAATATGCTTAATTGAAGATCTTTCAGAAAAAGCAGTGAATTCAATAAAAGTAGAAAAATGCATTTTTTGTGTATGTGTACGTTTAAACATTTTTAGCAATTTTTTGGTGTGGTACTCTAAACTAAACCCTAAATGGAATAAATACATGAGACACGACGGACCACATTGTGAGAAGCATCGATGTCACAAGATTAAATGACAAATATGGTTATTTCACTATTTGTGAATTATAAAGAGTAATTTGGACGAAACGAGTGCAGAGGAATTACCTTATTGTTTTATTTATTCCTTTCTATTATTGAGAGAGAAGTATACATATCAATGTTAAGTTTTAAGTTTAAAAAGAGGGAAAAAACGAGAAATCAGACTGCAATCATCAATCATATCATCAAAGTCACTACTACAAAACAGGCCAGCCTCAACAGTTTGAACCGTTGGGGGCAGATAGTGACCCCAATGATTGAAACCGTTGGGGTAAAAAACCCATTGGTAAAAATTGTGTTGGGGGCAAAGTTAGCCCAAACAGTTGTTTTAGCAGCACCAACTATTTCAACCGTTGGTCCCGATATTTTTTAATTTAATTTTTAAAATATAAAAAACCCAACACCAATGGTTGAAACCATTGGTGCAAATATCAGCACCAACGGTTTTAACCGTTGGTGCTTCTTGAAACCATTGGTGCTGTTATTTGCGCAAACGCTTGAAACCATTGGTGCAAAAACGTGCACACCTCATGCACCTTATCAGTCTGTTCACAACAATATTCCCACGCAATTATACAACCAAAAACATAAATATGTCATAAAATAAATTCAATATCCTAACACCATGCGCAATTATAAGCCAAAACGAAAAATTTACTAAAATGAAATGCGAGTAGTAAATTTTAAACAACTAAATCACAAACATAAAGAGTATCCAAAATACAATGTCTCAAATATCTAAAAAGTGCAAGTCACTGCTGACCGAATCGAAGAAAATCGACAAAAGCCTTGCAGTGTCCTCCTTGCCGTAGCCCTCCTGCGTTAAGCCCCTTAACAATCCCCGCTGTCAACTTGCAAGAGAATTTTGTGCTGAAATATCCTGAGGAGAATGCTGAGCAGCAGAAGTAGAACCCTGAGCATCCGGAGAAGGCTGAGCAGAAGCCGATTGAGTAGCCGGAACAACAGAAGGTGGATGAGCGGTATGATGATCAACCTGTAAAGTATAACTATTGATTTTTAGAGGGCACGTTACGATGAATCTCACACAAATATGTAATTTAATAAATATACAAATAGTCACAATTTTACATTGTAATATCCTTGATCAAATTGCATGTTTTAAAGAGTTGATTGATAGAGTGAAGCAAATATTCAGCTTGAGAGAAAAATCTGAGGCAGGGGAATCAATTGAATGCAAGTCATCTGCAAGAAAAAACTTAGACTAAATCTGGCAACAGCATACTAATTTTATAAAGAAAACAATGAATAAATTTGTCTCATGAAACAATTTTTAAATCAACAACAATTTCTCATGGTTTTACGAGCATTAGATGCATCAATGACACATACAAACAAAGGAAGTAATTCGGTCCACAGTCATCATATAACAAGAGCTAATCTGCAATACAAATCATACTCTATATGCATGACTTCTCTATTGTTTAAGACAACTTTGTCTTAAGACCAAGCTCAACTGTCCCGATAGTATGCCGCATAGAGGCGCTGAGAAGACTCCCAACTGTCACAAAGACAGAGCGAAGACACAAAATAAACGTGCTATTTATTACGCCACAGAGAGTAATGTCGTATTCAACAATTGCCAACCATACACGTCGCTCAATAAGGCATATGCATTCTTAATTAGGAAGACAGTCAATTGCAGCATTACTCAAAATATTGTCCATCATTCCAAGAGTTCAAACTCAGAAATGCCCCTATGGTTTGCGTCATAAATCTATTAAGCCCTCAGACTATTATTTGGATCTATTAAGCCCCTATATTTTTTATTTTGAATCTATTTAGCCCCTATGGTGTTTCTTCATAACTAAAAAGTAGATTCAATAAGACAAAAATACCCTTTTTTAGTTATGGAGAAACATCATAGGGGCTAAATAGATTCAAAATAAAAAGCATAGGGGCTTAATAGATCCAAATAATAGTTTGGGGGCTTAATAGATTTACAGCGCAAACCACAAGGGCCTTTCTGAGTTTGTCTTAAGGATACGAAAACTATCATTACCGACAACACAGTACAAAAAATCACCTGAGGTTTTGAAGGGTTTCGACGAGGCGAGGCCAATGGATGACAATAGATCAGACACGTTATAGAAATGGAGGCCAATGGACGACAATGCGTCGGAATTTAGTGAGGCACACTTAAATTAGTTCTCACTTCAACTTCGACTTGGCTGAAATTAACTGAAAGAGTTGTGGAGTTATGAATCACATGGACCTTTGCAAATTGCAAGTCAAGAGACAACTGCCCAATTGACTTTTCTGGTTTCCAGAGTCCACACTCTTCCTTCGGATTTACTCTTCTGCATGAGAGTAATAAGTTTTTAACATGGAAGGTCACTGACAATGTCTCTCAATTAAAGTCTATAAGATCCATCTTAATGAGAAAAAGTCGCATCCGTAGGCGATGCTTCCTCTATCTCATAAATAAATAGATATCAAGGGAGGAGGAAAAAGTTGAAGGCAAGTAAACAGTGGACTATAGAAACAGCAAAAACATTGGAGAAGAACAAGATTTTTGGAGCATGAAAAACTTTGGGTGCCTGCTGGTCGATCGCGAACTTTGGGGCGGTCGACCGGAAATGTGCACAGCCTCAGGGAGTTTTTTGGACTTGGTGATAGTCGACCGTCAAACCCTATAATCGATACTGGGTTTCTGTCTTTCTAGTCGGTCGACTGCGACGATTTCTGTGGTCGACTACCAGTCGGGTCAGGCCAGATTTGATTTTCCTGTTCTGTTTGGGATTTGTTTGGTATAAATACAAACACGTTTTAGGATTTCTGTGAAGCAATTGAAAGGGTTGTATTGAGCACAGAAACGAGAGTTTTTTTTCTAGGCTATTGGTTTAGGATTTTTATTGAGAGATTAGAGAGATTTGTTTGAAAGATTTGAGTAATTTTGCAATCTCTATTTATACTCTCCCTTCTCTATTAGTGAAAACTCATCATCTTCTTGCCCCGTGGACGTAAGCAACTTGCCGAACCGCGTAAAATTCGTTGTTTATGTTCGTGCCGTTATTTTTTATTGTGTTTGACCTTCTCTCTCAACGTTTGTGTTTGCCCTCGCAACCCAACATGTGATATCAGAGCCCAGGCTATGCTTGAAGATTAGGTGGAGTAGATCACTTTGGAAGCTCGTCTAGGATTTTAGTTGGTGAAAAAGGTGGGATTTTTACTATTGTGGATATTATCTTCCGTCGTGTGGATCTTTTGGAGGCTCTTATTAGGGTTTTAATTGGAGGTAAAAATCTATCTTTCTTGTAGTTTGGATCTATCTTTCAGTTTGATCCGTATTGGTTTGTTGGTATTTTGAGGAAAATGGCTGAAAAAGAAGGTGTTGAAAGTGGTTCTTCTGGCGTGAAGACCGTTCAAAGTTTGAATATCCACTCTATGAAGATAGATGTAAAAAAATTTAATGGTACGAACAACTTTAGATTATGAAAATGTGAAGTTTTGGATACGCTGAATGCGCAAAATTTAGAAGATACTTTGGAGTTATATAGCAAGCCGGATGACATTGAAGAATAGATTTGAAAGAAGATAAATAGAATGGTGTGTGGTGTGATTAGGTCTTGTTTAGGTCAAGATCTAAAGTATGATATGATCAATGAGACTTCAGCAAAGAAGATTTGGAAGATTCTTAAGAGCAAGTATTTCACAAAGAGTAAGGATAATCGCTTGCATTTGAAGAGAAGGCGTTACCGCTTCCGGTTAAAGAAGGGAATCTCGATTAGTGATCACATGAACAACTACACGAATCTTTTTGCGGATTTGGTGAATGTGGATGTTATGATCGAGGATGAGGACAATGCGTTGTTGTTGTTGAGCTCCTTGCTAGACGAGGAATATGAGATCTTTGTTCTTACTCTAATTAATGGAAAGACATCTCTTTCATATAGTGAGGTCAACGCTGCACTTGTGAACTATCAGCTTAGGAAGAAAGACAAGGAGTCTTCAATTGATACAGTAGTGGAGGCATTGGTCACAAGAGGGAAGAGTCCAAACCGAAGTAGCAGGTCACAGTCTAGAGGAGCACTTCCTTCAGTTGGTAGGAATCAACATGCCTTTTGTAAAGAATATGTTGAATATCATATCTCCATGATAGTATTTTGATGATAATAATTTATACAATGTGTGTTATACAAATTTCTCAACAAAAATAGGGAATAGTTTATACTCGTATACCTTATTGGAGTAATAAGAAGCAGTTTATACTCATATACTTTTCGGAGTAGTAAGAAGCAGTTTATACTCATA
Source organism: Asparagus officinalis (assembly GCF_001876935.1). Lineage (NCBI taxonomy): Eukaryota > Viridiplantae > Streptophyta > Magnoliopsida > Asparagales > Asparagaceae > Asparagus > Asparagus officinalis. The sequence goes on from NC_033796.1 coordinate 96,500,748, forward strand.
TACTTTTCGGAGTATAAGAAGCAGTTTATACTCGTATACTTTTCGGAGTATTGATTCTTTTATTGCAACGCATTGATAGGCGTTGACCTAGGGTTACGCGTTGTCCGGCGTTGACCTAGGGTTTTGAACGTCGTACGTTGATTTTTTGATCGCAACGCATTGACTGGCGTCACAAGAGGGAAGAGTCCAAACCGAAGTAGCAGGTCACAGTCTAGAGGAGCACTTCCTTCAGTTGGTAGGAATCAACATGCCTTTTGTAAAGAATATGTTGAATATCATATCTCCATGATAGTATTTTGATGATAATAATTTATACAATGTGTGTTATACAAATGCACTAACTTTTATATGCAGACGTCAATATCAAAATATGAACAAGTGCAAGTTGATTTCAAGGCATTATGAAGTGAAGAAGATGAAGAACATATGAGATAATGTATTTTATATTTTCTTTACTTAGAATTATTTTACAAGCCTTGATCACACACACGAACACACACAATTTTAGAACACACTAACACAGACTTAGTGTGTTGGTTAACTATAGAAATCCCCTATGTTAACCATTAGAATTATAGTTAAAACTTAAGTATAAAAATATTTTATTTTATAATTTTTACTCTTAGTAGTAAGCTAATTAGAATAGTAGTCGACTACTCGTGTATAAAACTTAAATATATGTTTCTGTTATTTTACAGTATAGTTGACTAATGTAGATTGTAGCCGACTACTCAGGTGTTTGACAGAAACATAAGTTTCTGTTATTTTACAGTGTAGTCGACTAATCTACATTATAGTCGACTACTGAAGGCAAATTTTATTTTATCAATTTCTGTCAAAATACAGTGTAGTCGACTAATGAGCATTGTAGTCGACTACTGAGAAATTTTCTGAATACACAGAGTCTGTTTGAACTCAGTGTAGTCGACTAATATGTATTGTAGTCGACTACAGATACAGTTTTTCCAGATTCCAAAGTTTGAATTTGTGACTGTTTATAGCCGTTTTTAAACGTTTTTAAAGTTCAAAAAATTATCTTTTCAAGGGCTATAAATAGGTTATTTGTTCAGAAAAAATGTAGTGACTTACATACCCATAAGCTTTGATCTTTGTGTATTTTTTCAAGTGAAAAATATTCAGATTTTGAGAAAAAGAAAAGTTTTTGAAATTGCCTCTGAACATTATTCAAATATTTATTATTTAGGCAATTTACAGAGGTTAAAATCATTCCTAAGCCACTACTACACTACACTACAAATCAAGGTTTATAGGAATTGAAATTGTTGTTTCAAAAGTGATCTCAAGTTGTGAGAGGAGTAAATCTCTTGGTTTAGAGATTGGTGTTCAAATTGGCAAGGTGTTTGTCAATTGGTATTGCAATTTACAAGGACTTGCAAATTGGTCAGGTTTACGTTTGATTTTTTAAGTTTATTCAAAATCATAGTGGAAACTCTCAAGCGGGATTTGCTTAGGGACTGAATGTACACCGTAGTGGTGGAACCAGTATAAATCCTTGTGTTTGTGATTGTGAATTTTTGAGATTGCCATTTTTCTTTGCAATTTATAATATACTTTACATAAATTTTAAAAGAATACTATTCACCCACCCTCTAGTGTTCAAGTGTATCTATTTCAGATCCTACAGAAGATGGACATTAGAAGTTTGAATTCCCAAAGTTAAAAGATTGAGCTGGGAAGAATAAGGAAAAAGCTATACAAGCTTCAAAGGTGAATGTTGCTAAAGTTAGTAGCGACAATTCAGATTCGAATTCTTCATGCTACTCGTGCCCTACACTATCGTCAGTTTGTATTGCCGACTCTACAGAGTGGATGTTGGATTCAGGTGCTTCATGACATATTTACCCTAAGAGGGATTGGTTCTCCAGCTTTGAGGAGTTGGAAAGATTGGATGTCATACTCATGGGTAATGATCATGAATTTCCTATTAGTGGTATTGGAACGGTTCGAATCAGAATGTATTACAGGGTGACTAGGGAGTTGAAGGAAGTGATGTTCATTCCACAGTTGTCGAAGAACATCATTTTACTTAAAGTTTTGGAGGCATCAGGCTATAAGGTGATCTTAGAGGATGAATCTTTGAAGGTCACAATGAGGTCCATAATTGTAATAAAGGACGTCAGAAAGAATAATTTGTACTATTTAATTAGGAGCACGGTGATAGATGGAGCGCTTCTATTGATTCCGCTAGACTGTGGCATTTGAGGAGGCTGGGACATTCGAGTGTTGATTCCGTGCATGGATTGGAGAGTGGTGCTTTGACCTGCAATTTGAAGTCCTGTGAACATATTGGTGTGAGAAAGAAGACCAATGTGAAGTTTGGCATATCTATTCACCTTGCGAAGGGCCTTCTAGATGATGTTCATGTAAGCATTTGGGGGCTTTTCAATGAGGCATCATTGGGAAATAATAGGTATTTGGTTTCCTGTGTTGGAGACTATTCTAGGCATTTGTGGGTTAAAACCAAGTCCTATTAGAGTGTAGTCCTAGTAGTCAACAATAGGTGAAAGAAGTGTACATGCAGAAAGGTAAAATTTACTTAGTTCTAATTTTGATAGGAAGTATAAGAGGGATCCTTTTCTGCATTTGTGCCTAGCTCAAGGCAGTTTGAGACACTTCATTGAATTGGGACAACGAGATGAGATGTCAAATTTGACAGGTTGTTCCTTGCTGGAGAAGGATCAGTATTTGATGCCACGCAGTAGTTTGCAGAGGAGTTTTGGTGTTGAGGTTTTGACATATTAGAGCCATCTTATTTATAGTTTGTCGTCTGTCGTGATTAGAGTTTTTAGATCTGGTAGAGCTGCTTCAGATTTTGGGTTGCTTCGGATATTTGGATGCTCAATATATTGTCACATCGAGGACGTGATTTGATCCGAGTGCACATTTAGGATTCAGAGGCATGTTTGGTTATCGGTTATGGGATTCTGATATTGGTCTGAGCAGTATTGTCACATTTAACTCTCAGCAGGTGGAGAGTGTTGGGCAGATCATTAGGATATCGCAGCGGATGGAGTGATGCTACTCTACGTTGGGAGGAGATTACTCCATATAATATGGATCATTCTGTATTATTTAGGATTCTAGCTGAGGTGACACAGATTGTGGATCATGTTGGTGTTGATGCAGATAACGAGTTTGTTAATTCGAGTGCAACTGATGGACACAGTTCAAATTTGGCTATGTCCGTTGGTTAACCTCAGTTTGAGGTGTTTGGCAATTATGTTCCTTCTACATATAGGGTTGAGGTGTTGAGCTCCAAGATAGATTTGGTGTAGGGAGATGCATGTTTGGAAGAGAATTTATCTTTTTACTTTGAGGCCATTGGGAGAGATATCAGCTGCAGATTTGTTGGTGATGATCGTGAAGATTTAAAAATCATTCTAGTTGATTGAGGGCCTTTGGAGGCCATTTGGTGAACTACGTGAGCCTTGATTCCTTGGGCAAGAGGATACGTAGGCAATCATTTTGATGCAGCCAGCTTTGTGAGTTGATACCAATATTTGGAGTTTGTTCGCATTCTCGTTGTAGATTGAGTCAGTTGTCGTGGATTGTTTTTACTTTGTACTGGACGCAACAAGTGAAACGTTTGGTTGGTATTTGTGTCAGCTCAGTTTTGAGAAAACTTCACCGAGGTGGAGAATTGTAGAATCGGCAAAAACGTTGGAGAAGAACAGGATTTTTAGAGCAGGCAGAGCTTTGGGTGCTTGTCGGTCGACCACGAGCTTTAGGGCGGTCGACCGAAAATGTGCACAGCCTCAGGTAGTTTTCTGGACCAGGGGACGGTCGCCTGTCGCGGTCGACCGCCAAACCCTATAATCGATATTGGGTTTCTGTCTTTCTGGTCAGTCGACCGCGACGATTTTTACAGTCGAACTCCAGTCGGGTCAAGCTCAGATTTGGTTTTCCTGCTCTGTTTGGGATTAGTGTTTGGTATAAATACAAACACATTTTAGGGTTTCTGTGAAGCAGTTGAAAGGGTTGTTTTGAGCACAGAAAAGATAGTTTCTTTCGGGGCTATTAGTTTAGGGTTTTGTTTGAGAGATTAGAGAGAGAGATTTGTTTGAGAGATTTGAGCGATTTTGTAATCTCTATTTGTACTTTCCCTTCTCTATTTTAGTGAAAACTCAGAATTCCAACATGGACAAGCAACATCTACAACGACTTATAGATGTAGCCGAAGAGTTACGAACAGTGACACCCACGTATCACAAATTCTGCAGGATTCACAAGCCCTTGAAATCTGGTATTTGTTTGAAGTAATAGCATAGAAAACACTGGAGTTACCGTGTAGAATTTGAAGCTCTTATCTGTTGCTATTTCTCGCTCGACAAACATGTTCGTCATAATTAAATTTGTCACAATATTTAACAATGAATCACCCTTCACTATAAAACACTCGTCTTGGATACAACAAAATGAACAGAGGGTGAAAATGTTGGATGCCAACAAATGGGGAAAAAAATGTGAGCACACCCCCAGGCACGTGTACCTAGGATATGTTCAAGCAGGCAGCCATACTTTTTCACACAGGCACATATACCTCCCATGTGATTTACGTCCAAACACTTTGAATCTATGAAATGACAAAGGGAAGTCCCATTTGGCTACCAGTGCTGAAATCAGTGGAAATGAGCACGCTGTGCTTTTTGATCAACAAATTATGCATGCATAGGACAATCCTTAAGTCTTTCTCAACCGAGCGGAGCCAGCATTCGGCCCCAGGACCCTCGTGGGCTTGTGGGGTTAATTGATGGTGAAGGCTTAGCTACTACGCCAGGACTTATTGGCCCTAACAACATTGGCAGTTTCACGTGCGTCAATTCCCTAACATAGATGTGTCACTTCTCCTCCTCGTCCTATCGAAATATGTCACTTTCTTTTTACAGATACTATAGTTAGGTACTTAATTTAAGGTAAAAATAAAAAAATTATTAAAAATAACTAAAATTAAAGGGCGAGAAAAAAAAATTAGTGGAAGAAAGGGAAAAAAATGTGGATCACTTTGATCATCGAAATTATCCCCATGTCATTTTAGTCAAAAAAAATATTTATTCTTAATTATCCCACGGAAACATCTTATTTTAAGGATTATCGTGGTTCTAACAAAAAATGTTTCAATCGTCTGTTTGAGACCCTCAAGACTATTCAACAAAAGAGACATTAGAAATGCACCTTTCCTCAATTACCATTTGAGATGCGTGCACCAACATGTGAAGGGGATAGAAGGAAGCCTATATAGGTTACAATATTATATTTCAATCTCATTCCTTCGAATTATCATGCCAAAAACATATTTGTTGTTTTTGATAGCTCCTGGTACATGACCACATGTCATGTATACTTGATTAATTCCATACACCCTTCTTGTTTCCTCAAAAGTACATTTCCCCTCCTAAAACCCATTTAAAAAGCCAAAGCAAATACATCACCCAAAAAGTTGAGGGATTTTGGAAAATTATGAATTTTGCAATAGCCCTCTCTATGACCAAGCCCTCCTCTGTTCTTCTCTCTTCAAGAAAATATCATGGTTTCTCTCTCCCTCAGCCCTCTTTTAGACCCATCTCTCGATCGAAATCTCTCTTCCCAGTGGCTTCTCTTGGGATATCTCAGACTTTCTCTAAGTTGAAGGAGCAGGGAAAGGTAAGCATTGCTTTTTTACTTCTTAAAATGAAATTGTGTTCCTTTTGCTTTTCATGTTTTGTTTGGGTTTAATTTGTTGGTCAATTGATACTCTTTCTAGATATATTTGATCTATTGTTTATGTTGTATATGAGTAATAAAGATTATTCAAATTTTGTAAGGTATATGAAGAGTTGGCTTGCTTTGTTTATCGGGTAAATTTCACAGAACTCTCTGAATTTTAAGGTGTTTTGCATGAACCCCCCTTGAAGACCTGAACTTTAGTTAAGGTGTTTCGCGCAAACCCCCCAAATTGCATAAATCAGAGAAAATCCCTAGACTTCCAATTCCTACTGAATCCCCCTGAATTGTTAGAAAATCTAATTTGTGATGAAAATTTTGAATGAAGATTATTCATGTTAACACTAATTATGACTTTTCTCAAAACATGTTAGAGAAGGTATTGTTCGAATCTCAAAAGGATGTATGCCAGTCACCGGTTAAGCTAACCTCTGATATCCCTATTACTTATTTTGTAGGTTGCCCTCATACCTTACATCACTGCGGGTGATCCTGATCTCTCAACAACCTCAGAAGCATTATATGTTCTTGACTCCTGCGGTTCCGATATAATTGAATTAGGCATACCATATTCCGATCCTTGGATAGATGGACCTGTTATCCAGGTTCTACCCTATTGCTTGCTCAGTATTGATTTTTTTTCTTTCAGTAATGTAGATTGGCTATATACTTGTCTATTTTGCAGGCGGCCACTACTCGTGCCCTCACAAAAGGAACAAGCTTTGATGCAGTTATTTCCATGTTAGTAGAGGTACGACATTCTGTAGTACTCCCATTTCGAGTATGTGCATTGATCACTTCTTGTAGATGTTGCCTCTATAATTTTAGTTGCTCGTATAGATTCTTAATCCAATCTATAGATTATAGTCTGAATTCTATTCAGCGTCTTTAGTTTATGTTCTATTAGTTGTTTGATGATGGAATATTGTTATTTGATTGCTGACGGATTTTGTTTGGGGCAAAGGATGAAACCAGGGTCTCAGCCATTTCCATTTGGACTAAATAACTAGATTGGTATATTTAGTACAACATATTGGATAGCGAGGTGATTTACTTGCTATGGCTATGATGAGGTATTAGCGGCGATCAGTTTTCATCAATTAGGTGCAATTGCTTGCTCGCTGTTATGATTTTGGCACCAAACCATCACGTGAACGCATGATCTTCTCTTTACACTTTAAGTCCTGATGTTGCATATGATAATGACATGGCAAAGGTAGTGTATCCTCATGATGATTTGGTGCCAAAATCATCACCTAAGGCAAGAAACTAGATCTACTTGATGAAAACTTATTAATTTTGATACCTTACTATTATGGTATTCCCATTCGCCAAAATACAACTCCTCGCCAAAAAACGGGCGGGTGTATTTCTACAAGTAAAGTCCCAACCATCTTGGTGGACCAAGCCCAGTGGAGGTTCTAACTTGCCCGACTCGTTAAGTCAATACTCTTCATGACTACTCAAGAGGCAGGATCACTTGACCCTCTTGTCGAAGTTGACTCTCCTAGAGTCAACTTAAGCTTTTATTCAATACCTTACAATGACGACTCGATGGGTGTTACTTCTCGGTCAAGATGGTGAATAATATCTGCCTCGGGCTTCTCCCTCTGGCCATGTGTCAGCACCCCGGTCAATATTGGATAGGTCCCATTATGTACCTAGCCCCGATAGCCTTCATGACTTTTCATATCACATGGTCTTTGCCATGTCGCTGATCACTATCCATTCGATGCTGAGATGATCTCTCCAATGCTGAAGTGATCTTTCCCCCAACCACCTACCAACACCCATAAAGTGGATGTGACATAGCCACTAGCCCATACTCCCTCTCTCATTTCATTTAATGCTGAAGAGATCCTCCCTCTAGTCACCAGCCGATACTCGTAAAGTGTATGCTGACGTAGCTACCAACCTAAATCTCGCCATCACCTTTCCGTACTCAGCCAAAGTGTCCAATCTACCCTTCTCCCACAATATATATATATACAGGTACTATTCATCTTTTAAATAAGGGGAGGCTATTCCAAAATAAAAAACAGAGGGAGAACTCTAAGTTTTGCTTCTTCTTCCACTCAAGTTTATCATCTAACTTGATCGTTGGAGGTACAACGAGGGAACCAATCCCCGTCCTTGCATGAGTTTCTACATGTGTAGATTTCTCAGCTCTCCTATTCAAGAACCAAACATAAAGTCAAAGAAGAATGCGGTCCCCTCATCAATCTTCTCTACCTCATCGAAATTATCCCACCCTTAATACATATTGGCTGTGTGATCACTAGTACATCAGTAGTTTGGCACCCACCATAGGGCATCCTCTCTTTTTTGAGAAGATATGTTAGGTTCTAAACAAGGACCTAGTCAGTCTCATCCTGTAACTTGACCCCGAAGTTATGTCATCCAAGCTAATTGGAGCCCGAAGTTGTGTCACTCAAGCTAAGCAGAAAATGGTTTTGGCTGAGAGGAATCGACATAATCGCATCCCTCTATAGCTTTAGCAACCATTTTAGGAATATCTATCAGCTAGCCATCTATAAGATGGACGAGCTACCATTACCTTCAAAAGCCTCTCAAATGATGAGCATCATGTCATGTTTTTAGAGAGATCTTCTTTGGTTATCTTTTTAGAGAGAACAACTTCGGCTTCTTGAATATCTTTCTCAGAAAGAATTCTATCACCAAAGTTACCTAGTATCTTCTGGCCATACACCACTACCCACAAGAACTCAACCGGGGAGACACCATTCAACCTAGCATATGGAACCAAGGTAGTTACTCCCATTGAAGTACGCATGTCGACCATTCGACTATAACACTTTCACGAGGATATGAACTCAGAAGGGCTTCGTATCGGTCTCGGCCTCCTTGATGAGATCTAAGAGAAAGCACTCCGGACCCAAGTCACCAATCACTAGCGAATCGCCTGCTACTACAATAGCAAAATCCGACCAAGGAGATTCAATGCCGATGACCTTGTCCTCTACAAAGCCATTTTTGACAGACACTTAATGAGGTAAGCTAGCTCCTAACTAGGAAGGCCCCTATATAGTCCTAGAAGAGCCGCAATCTAGCACTTGTTGACTAAGGGCCCCAGACAGGAGAGTCCCTCCACATCCTTAGAGTACCGAGCGCCTGTGGTGTTATTTTCAATAACACAGTCATGCTATTTTTAGTATCTTTTTAAATTTTAGTTTTATTAATAAAATTCTTATTGAAACTAACTCAATTGTTGTCTCGTACTCCTGTAGTGCTCAATCTAATGCAAGAGGTAAAAGTTCTTATTGAAACTAACTAAATTGTTGTCTCGCACTCCTGTAGTGCTCAATCTAATGCAAGAAGTAAAAGTCCTTGGTGCCTTTTTAGGAATAAACCCAAGGCATTCACCAGGTGGTCGACTCATATAGTCATCTTTCAACCACTATGGTTATCTCAAAGACCCAGACGTCCAAGTAAGATTTGCACACCTAACCTCAGGGTTATCATTCTACCTAATTGCCATCAGGGTGGCCCACTGTAAGGCAAAAGACCTAGTCAACTTCAACCAGTCCTAGGTACTACCTTAGGATTGTAAAAGACCTAGTCAACTTCAGTAAGTTCTAGGCATTCAACTTTGGTTAGATATTAAGCCCTTGGTACCATTTTAGGAATAAACCCAAGGAACTAACCATATGGTCGATTCCCACAATTACCATAAGACCTGGGCACCCAACCTTAAAGTTTTTATTTTACCTAATTACCATTAGGACGACCCTCTGAAGGGCGAAAGGCCTAGTCGACTTTAGCAAATCCTAGGCACAACCTCATGGTTGTAAAAGACCTAGTCAACTTCAGTAAGTTCTAGGCATTCAACTTTGGTTGGATATTAACTCCTTGGTGCCTTTTCAGAAATAAACTCAAGGCACTAACCATATGGTCGACTCCTACAATTACCTTTCGACCATCGTGACCATATTGAAGACCTAGACATTTGCGTAAGTCCTGGGTGCCCAACCTCAAGGTTGTCATGCCACCAAAAATCCTTGGTATCATCTAAAATAAACCAAAGGCGCAAAGTCTAATTGTTCGATGATCTTCGACTAAAAAAGACTTGGTCACTTTGACTTGTCAGTCTTCATTGGCCAAGACTCGAGCACTTAGCCTGCACAAGGCGCATTACAAGCTAGTCGTCTTGACCCCCTAACAACTGGGTCAACACAACACGACCAACTCCCAATCCGCCACAGTTAGTTCTAAGTCAGAACAAAACTAAAATCTAGCAAATAAAAACAAGGAATAAAAGAGGGCAGACTCCAAGACGAGCAGAATCAATCTTTATTCCAACAAAATGAATTACAAAACTTTTTTACAATATCCATGTCTAGTTACAAACACGAATATCGACAAAAAAAACAAAGTTTGAAGTACAAATACAAGCCCCTAGACATCAAAAAACACAAGGGGGATAACATCGATCGAGGAAGGGAAGAGATCTAGAGGGGAGTAGCAAAGCGAGATAGTCGATGCCGACCTTGGAAGCCAAGACTACCTCAATTTTTCCTTGAGGGCCATGGTGTCACTCGTTGACAACCTCCTTCCTATGTTGCGCCAAGTCTAGATGAGCAAACCGATCCTACAAGTGTAGGCATATAAAATTGCTTATAGGTCCCCTAGCATAGCTCGGCACAAACCGACGAACCAACGAGTCCCCTAGCATAGCTCGGCACAAACCGACGAACCAACGAGGCGACGAGATCGACGAATCGTACAGAAGCGACGGAATGCATCCACCCGCGTGCAGAATCAAGCTAATGAGTTGAGGAATCAACGAGTCATCCAACCGAGAGCGGACTCGGAGGAATCACGATCGAATCAAGATCAATTTCGGACTCGAACTCAGAAGCGGATTTACTGCCAAATCAGGAATCCAACTTACTGCCAAATCAGATCAACCAATCAGAGTCTCAATCAACCGAATCACGGACAGAACCGGAAACAACGGAAAACGACTCGAAAAAGTCGGAAAACACCGCCCGCGGGCTCGGCCATGAGCCGAGCCACCCCAAGGTGGCTAGGCACAGTGTCGGCCACCCCGAGGTGGCCGACAGTGGCCCGAGGTGGCCGACAGTAGCCAGAGGTGGCCGACATTTCCCTTTTTGCAGCCACTGTCCTGAGAGCCTATAAATAGGCCTAGAGATGTTCATTTTCGGAGGTCGAACTTTCAAGAGCCGAAACTCTGCCGGATTGAAGAGTGAACTCGGAGCTTTGAAGACCTGAAGACTTGCACATTCGGATCTGATCCTCGGCGAGCATCCACGTCAGAAAAGGCAGGATTTCGAGAGGAAGAAAGAACAGATCTGAGATCTACACGAGGCTACACTCCAGATCTAAGCTTGGTCTTAGATCTCGAGATCTGAGCGATTATTCCCTTGGTGGATTAATCCCTCCCGGCTATTATTCCCTTCGTGGAATAATACCCGCATAATCGTGTAGATCCGACCGGATCTAGATCGCGCGGTGGTCCACGGATTAACCCCGGCGTTGGCAAAGAACCCACACAAGCAAGCGACCGCAAAACAGGAGCTTGCGATTTGTTCACAAGAGGAAAGTTGTAATTTTTAATTTTTTTTTCTTTGATTTAGGTGTAACCGGATCTATAAAAGACCGGATCTTTGTAACCCAAGATGACAATCATATCAATGAAAAAGAAAACAGTTTTCCACGCGAACAACAAGTCATTGACAATCGTCGCAGACATCAGAAGATTTGACCACTCCTTAAGGTCCCGCCTCAGCTACTTAACCAAAAGATGGGTCGATTGAGCATCCTCTTTGGCCGCCGCGTTTAGACGCCTCTTGGACTCGACCATCCCAGCCAAAGCGGTCAGTCGGTCATCCTACTAAGAATCCCTTGCTACAGATGGTTGGCCTCTCCCTTCAACTGGGTCACCTCCCGCTGAAGATCATCATTAGAACCCAAGTGCTTGGAAACTTGGATTCTATAGCCCATCAAAAACCTCTCCTTTTTGTCCAGCTCCCGTCACCAGGCGTCCTTCCAGCCTCTTAGTTTGGCCTCTAAGGCAGCAATTCTCTTCTCTGCCTCTTCCTTGGTCGACTTATATTGGGCCATCTCAGCGTGCCAACTCTGTGCCGCCTCATGCATGTGCCTCATCCGGTCAAATAGCTCCTACTCCTTTATAGCCCCTCTGACCAAATAGGCCTTGAAGGCCAAATGCAAGCCAATACTTGGTATCTCCCTCAAGAGCCTCTTCCTTCGGAAGGGTAAGCTGGGACACAGCATCAATCGAGGTAGTTAAGGACTGCATGACTGAGGACTCCACATCCATGGGTTCCTTTGGGACAAACCTATCGCCTTCAGGAACCTCTTCCCTAGGAGAGTAAAGGGTCAGCGGATCTCCCACCAATATGGCCCTCGCCCTCTCCTAGGACCGATGAGTAAGCTCATCAAGACCATGGCTGAATGGCCAGAACTTACTCAAAACATCTGCCATCTCATTCGACTCGAGCCCTTCTAGAGGCACTATTTGCTCGTCAACACCCCCGGACGTCTCGATAAACTCCTTGCCAAGCCTATGGAACTATACGACCGTAGAAATCGGCCCGACTGTCCCCTCGACAGGGGCCCACACAACTACCTCTTTGATAGTAGGGGTCACCTCCTTTGCTGCAGGAGGGGAAGAGTCGCCCACGGTAATGACCTTATTCGGTTGATAAGCTTGGATAGACCTCTTTCACCTTTAGATTGGTTACGACACTTCAGGTAACTGTTGTACCTCATCCAGGTCAACCCCTAGCCTACTGGACCCTTGATCTTTCTTGCCCTTCACCTTCTTCGGACTCCTTCGCTCCGCTAGTAGGGTGGAAACTTTAGCCACCTTCGACCTCAAGTGGGCTGCCTCTTCGAGGTCGAGATCCCCTCATAACCTTTTCTAAGGCTAAGAAGCCGAGCTTGATTCCTCCTCCCTCGAATTCCTCTTAATGTTTTTTCGGAGGGGAGAGCTAGCAGACTTGCCCTTGCTTGGTCAATCGAGGAGGACAAAATCATGGACACGCTTGCCGACCAGAGAGATTCCGTCTTGAAAAGATTGCTCCTCTGCTGAGACCCAACATAGGAGAAAATCTTTGCCAGTTGCTACCTCTCCTCATCATTAAGAGGACATGGCCTCAGCACATCCTTAGTCACTTCGGGCCAATTAGGGCAAGGAAGAACGCCATCAGCCCTGAAGACCCACACAAAGTGCTAAGGCCATGTCCTCTAGAGCACCTGACACAAGCTTAACATTCCCAGTATAGTGGAAAGAATATTGCGGGTCCTCTTTCTTTGATTCGATGCCCACCAAATGTCCTAGCAACCGTGTAGTCAGCGAGACTCTAACCCGGTGGAAAATGACGACAAAGCCCACTAGAACCCAATGGCATGAGGGGTAAATTGAGAGGGGGATATCTCCAGAGCAATGCACACATCCCTAATAAAGGGATGAACCGGTAACCATAGACCATACTCAAGATAAGAAAGGTAAAGTGGCACGAGGTCCCTACCATGGTGATACACAGGTTCGATCGTACTCGAGGCCCCCAGTGTAAAACCCTCAGAATGTCATAAAGATTGTAATATGGATCAAACATCCTCGACAAGACCCTCGAGTGAATGTGCCAGAGAAGAGCAATCCTCTCCTTATTGCGACTGCGGTAGAAGCTGGGGAACACCATTGAAGAATTTAGTTTGCAAAGTAAACTTGTAGAAATTCAGAGAAGTGTCAGAGATTTTTTGAACAAGAACTCATAAAGAATTCTTTGTTGCCCACAACAAGCTATTTATAGTATCCCGAAGGAGCACGAGAATTAATCATAATGGTTGTCTCATTTCAAAATAAATGGGTGAGATTCACCTCGAAATCTCAAACGGTTAGCTCGAAACTCAAAGCGACGTTCCTATTTACTCCACACCTCTTTGCTTGAAAATCAAAATGACGCAATTACTCTGACAACTGGCAACATCATTACATCATCATCAGTTGTGACATTTTGCTGGCCCAATAAAGGCAAAGTCTATAAGGCAAAGTCTATCAGGACCTAATCAACCCTCCACAACCAATAAGTTGGCTTTACGGATATCTCTCGGGCAACTTTTCCATGTTGCTAAAATACTAAGTAGCAAAAGCAATTGATCATATTGGTCTACAACTTGGAAAAAAGTAATCCTTCGAAAGTTGACTTACTCGAGATCGAGACGTCTCCTCTCTATAAAGGATGAGTCCTCTCAGGTTAATGCTTAAATCTACCACTACACATTAAAACTGAGTCATTCGGCAAACATTTTGAAATTATGCAAAATGGAGAAGCCTAATCCAGCTCCTGGAGTTGGAGGCGGGGAAACCCGGGGTGCAATCGGCAGAAGGGTCAAGCAGTTTCCCTCTTCGTCCGACTTATCCTCTTCCTTGCCTAAGTCAAGTCCTCCCATAAGCGCTTCCACCTCTACCAACTGATCCAAGCATTAGAAACAAAAGAAGGGTAGCGAAAGAGGTCAGGCGGATTCCTTACCTCGACCAAAAACTATGCCGACATGTATTCATATTCGACCTTGCTAGTTATCGCCACTTCAGTCTTCCTAATCAAGTTCTGCAATATTCTCTGGTCACTTCCTGGTGTTAAGTCTCAGACTTAAGGTATACATTCTCCTCTAGAAGTTTAGCGAACTCTGCCCCCTTCTCCGCCAGTCGGCATTGCGCATCTTTGCCGCCAACTTCACTTCGAATTGTGCCTTAGCGCGGTCCCTCTCTTGGAGCCTCACCTAGTTCCATCTTCTAGTTTCTTCTAAACTGACTACATTTATATTCAGAACACCCATGACTGTCCAAAGTGATTCTTTATCATATTTCACTCAAACGTGGCTAAAACCGACTCCAAGCGAAAGGGGCCAACTATTATGATATTCCCATTCGCCAAAATGCAACTCCTTACAAAACAACAGGTGGATGTATTTTCACAAGCAAGGCCCCAACCAGCTTAGTGGCCTAAGCCCAGCGGAGGTCCTAACTTGGTCGACTTGTCAAGTCAGTACTCTTCGTGATGACTCGAGAAGCAGGATCAGTCAACCCTCTTGTCAAAGTCGACTCACCTAGAGTCTACTCGACTTTTTATTCAATGCCTTATGAGGACAACTCGATGGATATTACTTCTCGACCAAGCTGAAGGATAATTTTTACCTCGGGCTTCTCTCTCTAGCCACGTGTCAGCATCGCGATCAATATTGGATAGGTCCTATCATGACCCTAGCCTTGATAACCTTCATGACTCGTCATATTACATGGGCTCTACCATGTCGCCGATCACTCTCCATTCGATGCTGAGACGATCTCTCTAATGCTGAAGTGATCTTTCCACAAACTGCCTACTGATACCCGTAAAGTGGATGCTGACGTAGCCATCAGCCCATACTCCCTCTCTCTTCTCATTTAATGCTGAAGAGATCCTTCCTCTAGTCGCCAACCAACACCCATAAAGTGGATGCTGACACAACCACCAACCCATACCTTGCCATCACTTCTCCGTACTCAGCCAAAGTGTCCAATCTACCCTTCTCCCATAATATATATACATGTACTATTCACCTTTTAAATGGGGGGGGAGGCTATTCTAAAATGAAAAACAGAGGGAGAACACTAAGTTCGGCTTCTTCTTCCACTCAAGTATATCATATAACTTGATCGTTCGAGGTACAACGGGATAACCAATCCCCGTCCTCTCACGAGTTTCTACATGTGCAGATTTCTCATCTTCCCAATTTAAGAACTAAACATAAAGTCAGAGAAGAAGGTGATCCCCTCATCAATCTCCTCTACCTTATAGAAATTATCCCACCCTAGGTACATACTGACTATGTGATCACTAGTACATCAACACTTACTGTAGCCGAAACAAATAAAAATACCTTGTCGCCAAACTAGTAGTACTAAAAATACCAATCTGGTAATTTAGAATTTCCATTTATGTAAGCGTATGAAATGAAGGAATTATTCATATAGACAGACATAGATTTTAGAAGCTAGTGTGATATCTGTTTTCACGTCTGAGATAGTTTGAAAACTCTCACGCATGCTCAACTTATCATAAGCTAGTGTGCTAACTGTTTTCACATCACATGGCGTTAGACCTCTATAGAACATTCACCAGGTACACTTTTCTATCAACTCTATTGATTGAATATCGCATGGTTCTTTTTTGGTCATTTTGGTAATCGTCTATTGTAGTTATGCCACTTAGAACACGGTGATAGATAAACATTTAAACCAATTCTCATCGTCATAGGCTTCTGAGAAGTTCATGGAGATAATAGCCATTCTTGTCTTTTGACTGTATTGATTGAGAATTCGCTAGACCTTCTTAAAAATGATGATCTTCTTATTGAGAACGTTAAGGCTGTGTAGATAGCCTTCTCACCTACCCCCTGCTATAGTGTTCACCTACCCCAAAATAGTGACCACCTATCCCCTTCTACAGTGTTCACCTACCTCAAATAGTGTTCACCTACCCCATGAGAAAACTTATAAATACCCCCCTAAGTTTGATTTGTAAAGTATCTCAGTAGCAGAGAGAAAGAGAAAGATACAGATATAAGTAATATCATTGAGAGATCTTGAGAGAGAGTTTGTGAGAATTCTTGGAGGGTATCTTGATCAAGAAATGGTGTTCAATTTTATCTTTTTCCTTTGTAACCTCGAAGGGAATATAAAAGAAGTGGGCATCATCATTGCACCATGGAGTAGCTCTATAAGAGTGAACAACATTATATCTGTAAGTACTGTGATTGTATTCGTGTTTGCTAGTTTTATTCTATGATTCTAAGATCATTTAGATGTGTTGCGTCTCTATTTGAGGCGTTCTTGTTTGTGTGTGCCCTAACAAGTGGTATCAGAGCATACAGTTCGGGAAAGACGAAATCTTTCGCCATGGGAACTATAGTTGAAGACAACAAGCTTTGGATCTAGAAGTTTGGTAACCAAAATTTTAGGTATTAGAGGATGCAGTTAGAAGACTATTTATACTAGAAGGATCTCTTTCTACCCCTCCAAGGAGAGGCAAGAAAACCTAAGAAGATGAATGACGATAAGTGAAAGGTTCTTGATCATAAAGCACTTATCACTATTAGGCTCAACCATCACCAATATGTGACTTACAACGTCTCACATGTGACCACCACCAAGGAGTTCATGGAGGCCCTAGATGCACTGTATGAGAAACTATCTACCTCAAATAAGGTGTACCTAATGAAGAAGCTATTCAATCTAAAGATACAATAAGGTGCTCGTGTAGTGGACTTCTTGAACAAATTTTAGACTGTGGTGCATTAGCTTGCTGCAATAGATCTTTTGTTCCATAATGAGATCCAAACTCTTCTGTTACTTTCTTGTCTACCAGATTCATGGGAGAATATGGTGATGACAGGGAGCAACACTAATGGCAATGACAATATGAAGCTCGACACGGTGATTGGGGCAATTCTGGATGAAGAATCTCGCTACAAAATATTAGAAGCTGAAGCATCTAGCAGTGAGAGTGCTCTGCATGTCGAGACGCGAGGGCGTATACAAATGAAGGGTAGGGGATGACGAAGCCAATCAAAGTCTAGAGGGAAGTCTAAAGGGCCGGACCCCGAATGGTTACAGTAAAGGGAAGTGCTTTAGATGTGTAAAGAAGGGTCACTTTGCACGACTCTGTAGAGCTTCTGTTCCAGCATCAATAGGGAATGATCAGGCTGACAGTGCAGCCAATCTTATGCATGATATGTATACGGATGCACTTCTCCTGTCTCTTGAAGACAAGAGCGATGCGTAGGTCACCGACTCTAGCGCATCTTTTCATGCAACCTCATAACAAAAGCTGCTTTCATCGTTCATGAAGAAGGACTTAGGGACAGTTTATCTTGGTGATGATTAACCTTGCAAGGTCTCGGGGAAGAAAAATTGTACCCTCAAGATGGAGGGTAGGACTATGTTGATGCTGAATGATGTTCAGCATGTACTGGATCTCAGATAGAGTCTTATAACAATCGGACAACTGACTAACTTTAGTTATAGAGTATCCTTCAAGCAAGAAAGCTGGAAGGTGTCCAAAGGTGCCCTGGTGGTAGCACATAGCAAACACGAGGGGTCTCTCTACATCGCTAATGGGAAGATCGACCGCTAGCTTGCCGTAGTACAAGCATCATCATCATCCGCTAACTACATGGATTGGCATCAATGACTTAGTTACATGAGCGAGAAGGGGATGCAGATTATGTCCACGGGGGAGAGGCTTTCAGGTCTGAGCAAGATCGATCTGACTTTCTGTGAGGACTGCATCCTAGGCAAACGAAAGAAGGTGAGCTTCAATAAGACCAGGCCGACTCCAAAACTACAGAACTTAGAGTTGGTGCACACCGACATGTGGGCACCTGCACAAGTCCCATATGTTGGTAACTCTCTTTACTTAATCTCTTTCATTGATGATGCTACTAGAAAACTATGGGTGTTCTTCTTGAAGCACAAGTTAGATGTTTTCATCATCTTTAAGAAATGGCTTGCCTGTATGGAGAATGAAATAGGCAATAAGCTGAAGTGTCTAAAGTCTGATAATGAAGGCGAGTATTGCAGTTAGGAGTTCAAGAACTTCTACTGGTCCTATAGGATTAGGAGACTGACGACCGTTCTAGGCATACCTCAGTACAATGGAATGGCGGAGCGAATGAGTCGCACTATCTTGGAGCACGTCAGAAGTATGAGGATCCACTCCAGATTGCCCAAGAGTTTTTGGGCTGATGCTTTGAATACTGTTGCATACTTGATCAATCGCAGGCCATCCGTGGCTCTCACTTATAGGATACCTAAAGAGGCTTGGACCGGAAAGAAGCTGAAGATAAAATACTTACGAGTATTTGGTTGTGAAGCCTATGCCATGACCAATCCTACAGACTGATCAAAGCTTGATCCAAAATTAAAGAAGCTCTCTTTCATCAGCTATGGAGGAGATGAGTATGGGTACCGTTTCTAGGATCAAGATGCGCGTAAGGTAGTGCACAGTCGTGACGTTATGTTCCATGAGGATGTGACATACAAGACCAAAAAGGTGAGTGGGAGTCAGCTATCTCCCCTTTTTCCCCAGATATTACTGACAATGAGGACGGTAGTGAGATACCAGTCAGTATAAAAGACAAAGACCAAGAGAATGTGCCGGATACATAGCAACATGATCCAGCAGAACTGCCGATCGTAGTTCGTAAAGCTCCAACAAATCCGAGGGTGCCAGAGAGGTACCTTTCCACTATAAATTATCTTCTCCTAACTGACAGTGGTGAGCCAGAGAACTATGAGGAGGTACAACAGACTGAAAAAGTTCAGGACTAGTAGGAGTCTGCCATAGAGGAAGAAATAAAATCCTTGACGAAGAATGGGACTTGGGAGCTCGTAAAGCTTCAAAGTGGGTGAAAGTCTCTTCAAAATAAGTAGATTTATCGGGTCAAGGATGAAGCCGATGGACGGAGATGCTACAAGGTGAGGCTTGTAGTGAAGGGCTATGAGCAGAAAGCAGGGATAGACTATTCTAACCTTTTCGCTCTTGTCGTCAAGTTGACCATGATCCCGACTATGTTGAGCATTGTGGAAGTTTGAGATCTCCATCTAGAGCAGATGGATGTGAAGATAATATTCTTTCATGGAGATTTAGAGGAATAAGTCTATATGCATCAACCAGTGGGCTTCGAGGAACAAGGTAGGGAGGGCCTCATGTGTCGCCTGCGTAAAATCTTGTATGGCCTAAAGCAAGCTCCCTGATAGTAGAACATGAAGTTCGAGAACTTTATGGAGGAGAACGATTTTCTCAAATGCGATACAGACCTCTACTTCATCAAGAGGTATAGCGAATCCTATGTGATACTCTTGATTTATGTTGATGACATGTTGATTGCAGGGCCCGACTTGACCCGCATTGAGGAACTCAAGGGGCGACTCTCTGAGTGCTTCGAGATGAAGGATTTGGATCTAGCAAACCAAGTTATTGAGATGATGATCATCAGAGATAGGTCAACACATAGGCTGAGGTTGTCTCAGAAGGCCTATATTGAGAAGGTTCTTGAAAAGTTTGGCATGGAGAAGCAAAACCGGTGGACTCGCCGTTTGCGAGCCATTTGAAGCTATCGAAGACCCAAGCACCAAAGATTGCTGAAGAGCATGAGTTCGTGGCCAACATACTATACGCATTTGTCGTCGAGAGTTTGAAGTATGTGATGGTGTGCATGAGGCCAAATATTGCACAATGAGTAGGAGTTGTGAGCCTCTTCATGAGCAATCCAAGGAAGCACCACTGGGGTGTAGTCAAGTGGCTTCTATACTACTTGAGATGCTTGTCCGACCATTGTATTGAGTATGGAGTGGTGGATTTATAGTTAGAGGGCTTTTCTGATGCAGACTACACCGAGGACATAGACTCAAGAAGGAGCACGAGCGGCTACATCTTCATCTTGGATGGTGGAGCGATAAGTTAGAGATCCTAGTTATAGGATACTGTGGCTATGTCGACGACTGAAACCGAGAACGTGTCTGCAGCAGAGGCAGCAAAGGAGTTGCTATGGTTGAAAGCTTCTCTTCTTGAGCTTAGGGTAAGCTTTGAGAAATACTTCATCCATTGCGACAATCAAAGTGACATTCACTTGTTAGAGAACGACACATTTCATACTCGGAACAAACATGTTAACATGAAGCATCATGCCATATGGAGATGGCAAAGTAGGATCAAGATTAAGCTTGTAAACATTTATACGAGGTACAATCCAGGCAATATGCAAACCAAGCCAGTTCCGCTCGAGAAGATGAGGCTGTGTGTAGCCTCATATGGTCCCCGTTGAGAACATTGAGGGTTGTTCAAGATGCCAAAGATACAAGACATCCGAAAGATGCAACCAAGAAATAGAGTTTGTTGAGAAGACTCTCCAAGTGGGAGATTGTTGAGAACGTTGAGGCTGTGTGGATAGCCTTCTCACCTACCCCTGCTACAGTATTCACCTACTCCTAAATAGTGTTCACCTATCCCTTGCTATAGTGTTCACCTACCCCAAATAGTGTTCACCTACCCCCTATGAGAAAACTTATAAATACCCCCCTAAGTTTGATTTTTAAAGTATCTTAGTAGCAGAGAGAGAAAGAGAAAGATACAGATATAAGTAATATCATTGAGAGATCTTGAGAGAGAGTTTGTGAGAATTTTTGATGAGTATCTTGATCAAGAGAGGGTGTTCTCTTTTATCTTTTTTCCTTTGTAATCTAGAAAGGAATTTGGTGTCGTCATTGCACCGTGGAGTAGCTCTGTAAGAGTGAACGACGTTAAATCTGTGAGTACTGTGATTGAATTCATGTTTGCTAGTTCTATGATTCTATGATCATTTGGATATGTTTTGCATCTTCGTTTGAGGTGTTCTTGTTGGTGTGTACCCTAACACTGCTACAATTTTACACGCCATACAAATACTTTATAAAGAAGCTTCAATCAATTATTGTGGAACAATATATGGGTCTAGTGTTCTCAACATTTCACTCTATATAATAGGGCTGATTGTGAATACACCCCCTATAGCATCACCTAATTGCGAATAGACTCCCTTGTAGTTCTATTTGTACGAATAGACCCCCTGCAGTATAACCCAATTGCCAATAGACTTCCCTATAGTTTTATTTTTGTGAATAGACCCCCCCCCCCCCCCCTTTCTTTTGACGAATAAAATCATTAAAAAGGTTTGAGGAGTTGAATAGACCACATATAGTTCTATCGGTGAGGATTGAACCCCGGTTGCTAAATTTGTTTACTTTTAAATAGAGTCGAAAAAATTTCACTAAGGAGGTGTATTCGCACTTGGGCCAATACTAAAGGGGTCTATTCATAATTAGGAGATAGTGCAGGAGGCCTATTCCCAATTACTCCCATATGATAACTCATTAAGGCTTAAGATCCTCATAACTTGTGTACTTGAGTTTTTTTAACAAGATATGCTAATATCTAACTGTTTTGACATAATTTCTGCATCCATGTGATTGTTTTCTTATAGGTTGTACCCAAGCTATCTTGCCCGATTGCATTGTGTACATATTACAACCCTATTTTGAGGCGTGGTACTCAGGAGTTCATGTCTACCATCAAAGAAATTGGAGTACAGGGTGATTTTTCATCTCATTCGAATAAAATGCCTCTTAATTGTTTGAAAGTTTTATCACCTTGGAGTACAGGGTGATTTTTCATCTCATTCGAATAAAATGCCTCTTAATTGTTTGAAAGTTTTATCACCTTGCATAGTTTCATTCTTATTGATATTCCACGAATAAAATGCCTCTTAATTGTTTGAAAGTTTTATCACCTTGCATAGTTTCATTCTTATTGATATTCCAACTGTTTACATGGTTAGATACGCTTAACTAGATAATTTTCTAATGTAGGTTGTTTTCTATCCATGAGCTCCAGAACCTAATAGGAGGCAAATTTTGACACTACTTATCTACTTTGGTTCATACAAAGTTTTTCATCAATGTGTATGGCTGGAATCAAAATATTAATGTTTTAATCTTTTGTATGCTGAACAATGACATTGATGTCAAAAGGCATCTTATCATATTCAGGCAATGCAATGATGTAACAGATCTCAAGAGCACAACATCAGAGATCTCTCTCAAATTAAAAACCATAAATTAGTCCAAAAATATAGATAATTACTAACAAATGAGTTTGATGCAAATATGATTCAAGCACACTATTTAATAATTAATCGTGAGTCATGACTCTAGTAAACAATATAAACAATATAAGGAAAAAAGTGATCTTGTAGAACGATGAGACTTTTTACGATTTATTTCTTCATTGCCATGTTGAGCTTAAGACTTTTTGCTCCATCACGGAGAAAGGTGGAGTAGCCTAAAAAGAGCAGGAAAACATACGAAAGCATCATTCTCTCTCTCTCTCTGAGCCTATGCCTTTATAGCTCAACTGGCATTTGATTATGAGCAAAATGTCTGATAATGTACCTATATTTTGTTGGCTGTATTTCCAATCTTTGGTAAATATAAGTTTAGTTTTCTATATTTTGAGTCTTGCTCATCATCTTATTATGGCAACTGCTGCCTTCACCAGTTTTCTGAAATTGTATTGCATTTTCCTTTAGCTTGTCACTGATAGCAAAATAAGCTTATTCATATATTCTGACTTTTTCGCTGCTCCAGTTACAATGCTTACATCTTATCCTCTGTCAATCGTTGTTATTTTCTAGTTAAATGTGATAACGGTTACATGATGGATGTGCCAGGCTCATATCAAATTTATCTACGCTCATATCACATTTTCTAGTTAAATGTGATAACGGTTACATGATGGATGTGCCTGATATTCCTCTGGAGGAGACCACAATTTTACGGAAAGAAGCAGCCGACCATAACATTGAGTTAGTAAGTCCCTCCTTATACACTTCTTTAGCTATATTTTCTAAAGCTATATTTTTTTTGCAATATCAATAAATTACTGACTCTAATTTAACTATATTTAAAGCTTTCGGAAATAAGAAGACGCCTAGTCTACTTTAGCTATATGTTCTCCTGTGATGGTCATTCTCATTCTATATTGTCTTTATGGTGAGTCAGGATCATCTGTTAGTAAGTCCCTCCGTACTAATTTTTTACCTTCGTCAGGGGATCATTCATGAAGAAATCAGTATCTCCAGTGAATTTTGTTTTGAAACTTTGACGAGCGCTCAATTATTTCTTTTCTTACTATTTCTTTACTATCTTTTCTTTAGTCGCTCCTTGCGTTCCTCAAGTAAAAATGTCTCTTTCCTTCTACATCCAGTAGCTAGATTTTCTACTTTGGTGATGTAGGACTCTTAACAGATAATTTCATGGAGGATTCGGACAATCACGAACTAAATATAGATTTCTACGTATTATTAACTTTCGCAAAGAAACAATCATATCTTCCAACCCAGAAGGCGGATTCTGGCATATTATATATGTAAATCACCTTTTTTGATAAGACGGAGCCAACTAGATTGTCAGATTTTTAAATCTTATCAGTAATACCCAGTTTTGACCAAAATCTGTAAATAATCAGATTTTAGTTTATTTTTAGTAATAAAGTTGGAGTCTATTTAGATTAGAAAATAAATTTAATATTAGAGTCAAATTAGATTAGGAAACAAATTTAATTATGATTCGTGATTTATTTCATCTATTATAAGAAGTCTTTTTTAGGATATAATTTGATACTTTCTATTTCTTTGTAATTCTAGTCTTACTATGAGTCTTATTTATTTTTCTATTTAAGAAGAGTCGTGTAACCCTAAAAAATAATAATTTTTCATCAATAAAATTTCTCTGTCAATATTTTCTTCATGGATTCGAAGTTCTTCATGGATTCGGAGATCAGTCTTTATGGATTCAGATTCTGTCAATATTTTCTTCATGGATTCGAAGTTCTTCATGGATTCGGAGATCAGTCTTTATGGATTCAGAGAACACCCCTTGGTGGATTATAAGGTTATAGTTCTTCATGGATTCGGAGATCAGTCTTTATGGATTCAGAGAACACCCCTTGGTGGATTATAAGGTTATAACTTTCACGCTGCATTAGTATCAGAGCAGGTTCCTCCGATCTGATGGTAGGCAACAAAACCCCTATTTCTAGAACTAAGTTCGATAAGTTGAAGATCGATGTTAATCAGATAAAGACTTCTTTAGAGCGACTTGTGTCGGCAGTGAAGTGTCTGAATACGGTGGGAGTTCGAAATAGCGTTGATAGTCGCCAGCAACGTGATCCGGCTCCACATGAATATAATAGCGACAATGACCCTAAGAAAGACCTTGGAGTTGGGAAGAGCACTAAAGAAGCAATAAAGAAAGAAGAACCACCTTCGAGGCATAATATCTTTCACACGAGATGCACTATAATGCAAAAGGTTTGTGATGATATCATTGATAGTCACAGTAGCAAGAATCTTGTCTCTCGGCATATAGTGAATAAGTTAGGTTTGAAGATAGAGAAATACCCACCTCTCTATAAGATCGACTGGATTCACAAGGGCAATGATGTGCAGAACGATGAGATGTGTCGGGTATCTTTTTCTATCGGCCATAATTATGTTGATGAGGTTTTATATGATGTGGTCAAGATGAATACTTGTCATATGCTTTTAGATAGGCCATGACAATTCGATATTGGAGCTGCCCATAGGAGCAGAGACAATGCTTGTATCTTCAAGAAAGATGGATGTCGAATTGTACTTATGCCTCTTACAGAAAAGGAGCCATCTAAGATAAAGACTACTGAGAAGAAGAGACTCTTGGTGACAAGCAACGAGACTTTAGGAGAAAACTTGAAGCAATCTGATGAGGTCTATGACTTGGTTGTAACTGAAAAAGAAGAACCTGCCCCTACCAAAATTCCTCCTAACGTGCAAACACTCATTATGCATGAGATTCGTAATGCTAATGGAGATATGTTAGTGAAGATATATATTATGCAAGATATTTTCAAAGAGGTTATGAGCGATATTGTACACATTAACGATGTCCTAATGGAAGAGAAGGATAAAATAGAGAGTGAAGAAATTGATGGTATGTGTGAATTGCTTAGTGGAGGTCTCGAGGTAAAGAAGGTGAAAGAATTATGTATGAAGTATGAGGGAGAAAATTCTTTTTTGGAAGCAATGATCATCAATAATTTCAACAACTATGAGATGATACCACCAACACTAGAATATAGGAAGCAACACGGAAAATGTTTGGAAGAGTTTTTCATGTCAACTACAAAGCCACATACTGTCAATTACATACACATATAATGGGAAAGATTCATACACAAGTTTGATATAGAAGAAGTCATAGGAGAGGAGGTAAAAGAATAAACGGAGAAAATCAACGTTAAATACAAGACAGATGTTGATGGTTGTAAGAGAAGAAAATTATTTAATAATGAAGCTACTATTCTAAAAAATATAAGCTCGGGTCGAGATTTTTTCAACAAGAGGAGACTAATGTAGGACAGCTTAACAGATAATTTTATGGAGGATTCGGAAAATCACGTGCTAAATACAGATTTTTACGTATTATTAACTTTTGTAAAGAAATAATCATATCTTCCAACCCAAAAGAGGGATTCTGACATTATATATGTAAATCACCTATCTCGACGAGACGGAGCCCACTAGATTGTTAGATTTTTAAAATCTCATTAGTAATACCTAGTTTTGGTTAAAATCTAAAAATAATTTATTTTTAGTAATAAAGTTGGAGTCTATTTAGATTAGGAAATAAATTCAATATTAGAGTTAAATTAGCTTAGAAAACAAATTCAATTTTGATTTATGATTTGTTTCCTCTATTATAAGGAGTCTTTTTAGGATAGAATTTGATATTTTTTATTTCTTTTTATTTCTAGTCTTACTATGAGTCTTATTTGTTTTTCTATTTAAGAAGAGTCATGTAACCCCAAAGAAGAATAACTTTTCATTTATAAGATTTTTCTTTCAATATTTTCTTTGTGGATTCGAAGTTTTTCATAGATTCGGAGATCGTTCTTTATAGATTCAGAGAATACTCATTGGTGGATTCCAAGGTTATCACTTCCGCGTTGTGTTATTTGGCTTCCTTATTCTTCCTTATTCTGTCTTCATACAATCAATTCTAATTGTAAGAACACTTAACAAAATTATCTCATTATTGGGCTCTTCAATCGTAACATCTCCTTAACATTATAAATAGTCACAGTTGGACCAAAGGACCGGATGTTAGAGCTTGGACAAAGGGTGTCTTCACGATGAAATCTCTTTATCGTTCCCTCAACAAACCGTCTCCAAAGCATCTCATCTCTCCTTCAACTATGGTTGGCACGTGCTCTTCTAAAGGTCAAAATTCTCATGCTAGGAAGGGGTTGGCCACATATGCCTGCACGTTTCATATTTTCATTCGATGCTCTTTCGCTCTTAGTATTTGGAACTGTTGGATTTTTTTGGTCAAAACTGTTTTCCAAAATTAGTTTTCAAACTATATATATATATATATCGTAGGCCGTGGGCCAATGGGCCGGGGATCGGGGCTAATCGGGCTGAGGCACTAAGTGACGCTTTGTTAGGTGTACTTTGCACTTCGCACGGAGGCATCAGGGCGAGGTGGCGCCACGTTGGTTGCCATGAAGGTTGTCTCGTAGGCTTCATTCGACGAGGTTTGTCTATCATACGAGGTTCGCCTGTTTGACGAGGTTCGTCTGTCATACGAGGTTCGCCTATTTGACTATGTTCGCTCGTTCGACAAGGTTTGTCTGTCATACTAGGTTCACCTGTTTGATGACGTTCGTTTATCAAATGAGGTTCGTCTGATTTGCTGAGACGTGACCCTCGCGTTTCGTAGCAACATGTCCATTGATTGTCTCGTATTCAGCAGTTACTACATGCATCAGTTACAACAGCATTAAGAGCAATTTAATACAATGATGTTACAATCTTAATTATCATTAAGAATTATAATGGTCACATTAATTGCTAATGACTCTTGAACTGGCCTTAAAGGCCTATAAATAGCATCCTTGGATAGCTCTTGGTCGTTATTGGAAAATCTCTCGCAAGCGTGGAATATGAACGTAAGTGTAGAATATGAACGTTAGAATACCCACGCGAGCTTGGAATACCCACGCGAGCTTAGAATACGAACGTCAGATTAATGTTGTTGCTGTGCTGTTGCAGCAGAAACTGTGCTCGCAGGAACCCTGAAACCGAAAGGTTTTGAACCATAAGGTTCTGATATCGAGGAGATCTTTTGCCTTGACCGAAAGGTCTTATAGATCGAGGAGATCTTGACCAAAAGGTTTGTCTGCCATACGGGAGTCTTAGGCTTTTGTTAATTGCTTACGCTCACAAGTTGAAATAGAAAATGTACATAATAACTGTGAGCCTGAAAATCACATGATTATCTTCTTATTTTCTACATGACAAGCACATTGTGTGAACACAAACGAACTTGTGTGGTCATGCGGGTCTTCAACGTATCGCCTGGTTAACTTTCGCATCGTTTTTATGTAGGTGTTGCTTACAACTCCAACTACTCCCTCGGAACGAATGAAAGCAATTGTCGAAGCTGCGGAAGGATTTGTATACCTTGTAAGTTCATTTTATTATTTTTTCAGTCATCTTAATTTGCAAGCTGAATTCAGAAGCATGCAAGAAATTAATGTTCTTCATTCTTTATGTACTTATATCCTACCTCTTCGAATTGGCTGTAATTTTCTGAAATAGGTGAGCTCTGTTGGTGTTAGCGGTGCCCAATCATCAGTAAGTTCACATGTTCCATCTCTCTTACAAGAAATCAAAGAGGTACTTCCACTTCATTCCTACCCTTTCTTGCTATCAACCTTAAATAGTTATATTTGGTTTCTACAGTGAAACATTTTCATTTATTTAGTTTCATTTTTATTTTATTTTTCTTATAGCTGAAATATCACTTAACACAAACTAATAGTAGTAGCATAAGATACACTATAGCAAGGTGCGCAAAGGCAGTAATAAAATTTAATGTTGTCAAGTAATAATATGCTTAATTGGAGATCTTTCAGAAAAACGGTGAATTCGATAGAAGTAGAAAAAGGCATTTTTTGTGTATGTGTATCTTTAAACATTTTTAGCATTTTTTTAGTGTGGTACTCTGAGCTAAAACCTAAATGGAATAAATACATGAGACATGATGGACCACAGTGTGTGAAACACCAATGTCACAAGATTAAATGACAAATGTGGTTATTTCACTATTTGTGAACTATAAAGAGTAATCTGGACGAAACGAGTGCAGTGGAATTACCTTATTGTTTTATTTATTCCTTTTGTTATTGAGAAAGAAGTACACAAATCAATATTATGTTTTAAGAGCCTGTTTGGTTATTTCCTAAAAAACCAAAAAATAAAATGAAAACCAAGAAATCTCAAAAAGTACAATTTCACACATTCTCATCCCTAAAACTCACCCACAACATTTAATAAAATATTATTTTTATCCAACAACTCATCTACCACATCTAATAAAATATTATTTTTATCCAACAACTCATCCATCACATCCACCACATCTAATAAAATATTATTTTCATCCACAACATCACTCAACTCATCTCATCTCATATTTAAAAATCACTCACATCATCCAATAAGATTGTGACAACTCATCTCATCTCATTAACATTTCATTTCTTTATTTTCCTTCCAAAAAGCTAGGAATTAAAACAATTTCCTTAAGTGTGAGTCACATCATCCAATAATATAATGATAACTCATCTCATCTCATCTATTTTCTTATTTTTAAGAAATAACCAAACAAAAGAAAACAACCTATTATAAGAAATAGGTTTCTTATAACTCATTTCCTTATTTTTTTCCGCCAACCAAACAACATCAAAACAAGTTTTCTTAAAAAATCACTCACATCATCCTATAATAAGGTGACAACTCATCTCATCTCATCTCTATTTCTTTGATTTCCTTCTTTTTTTAGCCAACCAAACAATCTCAAAACTTATTTTTCTTAGAAATAGGTTTCCTTTTCTTTGATTTCCCTCTTTTTTTAGGCAAACAAACATAAGATAAAAAAGAGAGAGAAAATGAGAAATCAGGCTACAATCATCAATCATATCATCAAAGTAGAAAACAACAATAAAAAATGAAGTGCCTAGTGGTAGATAGCAAAGGCAGATAAATAAAGCAAGTAGACTCTATGATAGGCAGTCTCAAGTTTATTAATGAGCAAGACATTTTACTATATTTGAATAGTACCTTAGTCACAGGAAAGCATAATCAGGTTATTTGTATAATGAAACTAAATTTGAATAGGTTTTTATACCTAATCAAATACACCATTTGTTGTATATATATCGTTACCATTGACGATTACAGGCATCAACCAAACCTGTTGCTGTAGGATTTGGCATATCGAAACCCGACCATGTGAAGCAGGTTTGTTGTATGAAAATACTAGCATTCAATGACTTATTATATTAAAAATTTAAACACTGTATATTATATACTTACTCTTCATAGTTGATACAGATGGCGAGCTGGGGAGCAGACGGCATGATTGTTGGAAGTGCACTGGTGAGGATTTTAGGAGAGGCAAAATCACCTGAAGAAGGCTTGAAGAAGCTAGAATCCTTCACCAAGATTCTCAAAGCTTCACTCTGAGCACATATCGGTGGAGAAGTTCTGATATATTATAGCGTCTATTTTCTATTAATGCAAAGGCATAGCAATTTGTTACTCAACTTCCTGTCATAATGTTTAGGGTTACAACTTAAGGTGTTTCCTTCTAATATCTGGCCACTGAATATTACAAGGGAAAAGAAAAGAAAAAAATGTCTTATGATTCTTGATTGCCTTAGATTTTTTTTGGCCCTTCAAATTTTCCCTTGAATCGTCTTAGTATCCCTACTCCAAATTCATTCTTTTAACCATTTTATTACATATGTCTGTAGGCATCAAAAATTGCCTATTGGTCTTAAACAAAGCTCAAGATGAAAAGAAGACGAAGAACATCTTCATCTAAGTCAGAAGAGGTCATCGGATGCAAAAAAAAAAGCAAAGGAACGCACGAAACAATGAAACGACAGAACTCGAAGCTGTCTCACAATTGTCTCACAATTAGTGAGATAGCATACACTATCTATACTTCTAAGACATTGTAATGTATCTCAAAATCCGAGACAGCATGAGTTGTCTTGGAAATGGTGAGGCATCGCGACGTCTTTTTGGTGGTTTTCTCAAGTTTTGTGTGACCCACGTGGCTCCATATCTTCTTGGGAACATCCATATACATAGAGAGGTCATTACAAACTAAAAATACACAAAAAATCCCCGAGAATCACAGCATTTAACGGAATCGACATCGGTTACAAAATTGTTTGGAACAATCCCTTCATCCGAGATAGTGAACACTATTTTGAAAATGGGAGTTGTCAGGTGAGGTTTGTTTCACATTCTTATCTTTAGAAAAGGCTTCCAAAGGTTATAAATACCTCCTCTACACCCATATGCACAAGGGGGGACCCAATTGACGGCAGAGACTTGAGCTTTTGGCGAATTCTGAGAGCAAGAGAGAGAGAGAGTCACAATCTATTTTCGAGAGATCTCAAAGACCTTTAGCGTTTCCTCGATTTCAATTGTTGATTTGATATCGGGAAGAGTATTTATCTTACTTGGCTAGGATATCAACTTTTGTTCTTATTTCTAAAACAAAACAACGACTTAAAGCCTTCTTCACGATCAACCCGGATCATTAAATTGGTGGTCTACGCATCAAAGCGTCTCTAGCACAGACGAAGATCCCACGCAAGTAGAGACTAAAAAATAGTTTTTGCATGTGTTTCTAGGGAATACCCCTTTTTGTTTTCTTTGTAAGGAGAAGTTTTATAAAAAAAACTTACTCTTTTTTTCCCTTGTAAACGATAAACATTATAAATGGAAGGTGCAATGAAAATCATTCCTGACGCAAAAACGCTGGCGACCACAGTGGGAGCCAATGATCTCACTACCATGATTGGCGTGTCAAAACCTATCAAGATTCCGGTTGACTCAAAGGTCAAGTATGAGTTCGACCAAGTGAAGTTTGAGGAGTACCTTTCATCATTGTCCTCCTCAAGATCCTTCTCGCCCTACAAGTGTAGGATGATTACATCATCAAAGAAGATTTTTTGGTCTTCAACTTTGATGAAGGCTATGGGCGATGACTCTCGCCCAATCGTTGCAGAGGCTTCCCCTCATAATTCTACTCAGGCAATCAATAAGAGCAGAGGTTCTTCTCATGATAACTCCTCTCCAGTTAAGGAGTTGTTCGATCAAAGTTTGCTAACTCTGAGTAAGAGGGCTTAACAGAGACAATGCCAAAGCCCTAGAATTAGTCGATAGGATTCATTACTATGAGGATATGGAGTCAAGGGGGTGTCAACTCCAATATCAAGTTACTGTTGTTTCCTCCAAACCTTCGACCGATAAATGAGTCCGTATCAAAAGAACCCGTTCGACAAGGAGGGAGTGTATCCAAAACCGTTGTGCACGTGCCACTCACACTCGTGCACTTGTGTAAAAGGCGCAATAAATGAAGGAGGTGGACGAAAAAACACCAAAATCCTACAAGGTTTTGATGCCAAAGTCCAAAACTACGTTGAAACCAAGTGTGAGGATAAGAGGGTGGTGTCCCCCATGGCCAAGATAGCTTAAGCTATCTCGCGGGCTAAGACAATTCCTCCCGTCTCACACAAGTCCAAGACATGCCAAGCTATCTCGCCCGAGGAACCATCTCCGTGCCGGTTTCTTCGCCTCTGTCGATGTTCGTTCCTAAGCCATCTTCTAACATAACTCTGGTGCAGCCTCAGGGCAGCCTTAACCTTTCACAGTTTAAGATTATGATGGCTGATCGCCTTAGACCTCTGCACGAAGATTTGGGCAAACCTCTGGTGAATAAAACTTGAGTAACTTTGTAGGCTAGGGGTCATACACATCCTCCCATCAAAATTCCTATCACCACTCGCCTAGGGGTTCGTGTCAGAACCCAGGAGCCCATTAAGATTCCACACTCACAAGGGGGTGGTTCTAAATGTACGACTCCTAAAAATGCCAACAAAACTTTACGTCCCTAGAAGAAGACGTGTCCGTCAAAAGATAACGTTATACCTAGGAGGTCACATCAACAATTGATAGGGTTCTCCAGTCATCATGCCGATGAGTTGTACTATCAGGTTAGGGGTGTAAACAAATCTTAAAAGAGAACTATTTGAGAGTTGAGCTATCATTGTCCATGTGAGAGGCTCATCAGGACAGTATTATCAGAATGTAGCTGCTCCAAGACCACTCCACAAAGAGTCTTAGTATTCGAGAGACTATTAACTAAAGAATCAAAGCCTATGCCAAGACATTTCCATAAAAGAAGATCGGTCGTCCAAGATGATAAACTCCCACAAGCCACTATCAACATGGATGATAAAGGAAAATGACATTCAACTAATTCTGACCCTGATTTTTCCCTGGGAAGAAGGGTCGGTCAAAGGCTCTCTTAAAGAATGTCTCGGATTTAGCTAAGATCCACTAAACGTAGAGTTACAGAAGGATGCACGAAGGAATTTCCTCGGAGGATGAACTCTCAGATGCTTACTCTACAATCGCCTCCGACGATACAATGTCCAGCATAGGGCGAGCTAGGGAGGAATTCACCATCACTCCTGACCAGCTAGCTCAAAGGCTTCAGAATGCACTAACTCGACAATGAGAAGAAATTCGAGCTGAAATGAAGATGGAGATGAAGTTGGTCATGCAACAAATGAGAGAGTTGTAGGCTCAGTCACATCAACCACCTGAATCCAATCAACGAGCTGAGTCCAGTCATTGAAACACCACATTGATTCAAGCCAATACTGAAGACAATGACGCGGATGCAGATGAACATATTGTTGTTGATCCTCCTCCTAACGACAATAATGTTGGGAGTGGCCCATCTGATTCTTCTTAACATCGCCTAAAGAAAGATAAAGGCGAGGACAAGAAGATGAAGGAGCTTGAAAGCAAAGTCGATGCTTTAATGTCTGCACAAGAGGTAAAAAAGATTGGCATTCCATACCCATACCCGAGAGAGTGGGAGTCAATTTCATACCCGGGGAAGTTTAATTTAATTAACTTCACGCCATTTGATGGTAGAGGCTCGCCTACTCAGCACTTAATCTATTTCAAGTCCTATTTAAGGATGATCTCTAGACACGAACCCTTAATGGTCCGGTCATTCGTAGGCACCTTTCACAGGGCCGCCTTTGATTGATACCGACATCTCAAGTCAGAGAGCATCAATATTTAGGATGACATGGAAAGATTTTTTTCTTAGTAACTTTTTTGATGATGACACTGAGGTGTCGATCTGAACTCTGCTGGACGAGAAGCAGAAAGACGGAGAGTCAGTTGATAACTTCGTCAAACGCTTATGGAACAATACCATGAACTACCAAGATCCAGTTACAGAGGAATACATCTTGTAGACATGCCATAACATTCTCTTCCTTGATGTCTTAGAAGCCATAGGGGTGTACCATCCAAAACCTGGAAAGAGTTAAAAATGCATAGAGAACAAGTCGAGCATTTTCTCAAAAGAAAGAAGATTGAGAGAAGCCAACCGATAGCGAATTTCACTCTTCAAAGTAAAGGAAAGGCACATGCGACTATTGTTGATGCTCATCAAACATCACAACATCAACCTTATAGGCACTGAAGGACTTTGGACCCGATATTCTTGAAAGAATACTCCTTCAAAGATGATGAGGTTCCGGCCATCTTCAAGTACCTCGTTGGTAAAACTAAAATCAAGCTGCCACCTATTACATATCAGGAGGAAGCCAACAAGACTTCGAACATAAAATATTATACAAATCACAAGAGGGTTCAACATCCCACTAAGATTTTTTTTCCTCTTAAAGACAACATTCAAGCCTTGGTTGATGCCGACATGATAACGGTTCCTCCGATGGATATACGAGGTTAAACTGCACCCTAACCTCCAACAGGGTATACGAGGTTAAACCGTTCCCTTAAGCCGCATGCTCCAACCACGTGGCTGAATATAAGGTACTCCTCATTGGACTCAGTTTCATCAAAGAGCTAGGGTGGATACGAAATTCGATGAGAGTAAGAAGTGAGAGATGGAAAATTTATTTGAAGACTTCTTCATCGAGTACATCCCGTATCTCCAGAACATTCATGCATATAATGGCAGTAATGCCCATCCAACGGGAAGTTCCTGCAGAATACTACATATGCTATTCTTAAGGATAACCCAAAATTAACTGACTATTCAAGATGAAAACTAACCATCTGAATAATTCAAATGATTAAAACTCTCCCACTGTGGTTATTTAATCATTATCAAGATGATTAAAACCCTCCCAATAATTCAAATGATTAAAACTCTCCCACTGTGGTTATTTAATCATTATCAAGATGATTAAAACCCTCCCACTATGACTCTTTGTGCACTTTTCCCCACTGTGGTTATTTAATCATTATCAAGATGATTAAAACCCTCCCACTATGACTCTTTGTGCACTTTTCCGTTGGGACGGAAATTTGATGACTCTATTTGGTCAATCTTCCTTCACAAAACCCCCACTATGTCGGCAAAGTGATTTGTACAACCAACACTCTTCCATTGTTATATGTACTACCTTCACTCCCATTTGGTTAAACCTTTAGACAATTAAGACCAAAGCCAAAATCCCCTCTTGATTCCTTCCATGAATGAGAGGTCCACTCAAATTGAACGATTAAACCTTGAGATAGTTAGGGTCGTCTCAAACTCCCACTTGGACAAACCTTCAGACAGTTAGGGCCAAAGCCAAAATCCCTTTTCAGTTCCTTCCATGAACGAGAGGTCCACTCAAATTAAACGATCAAACCTTCGGACAATTAGGGTCATCTCAAACTTTCACCTGGTCAAACCTTCTAACAGTTAAGGCTAGTACCAAAATCCCCTCTCGGTCCCTTCTATGAACGAGAGGTCCACACCAATTGGATAATCAAACATTCATACAGTTTAGGGTTATCCAAATTCAACCTTTTTGCTCATGCCACATGGCATGACTCAAGATTTGATTCTCGGAGTGGAGATCCCACTCTGAGTTTTCCTTCAAGATTCTGGGAGTAGAAATCCCACTCTAAGTTTTTTTTGGAGCGGAAAATTTAAAAAATACCTTCTTCCACTCCATTAAAGTGAAAGATAAAAAAAATACCTTCTTTCCCTTTAACACCAAAACTTTTGAAGTGGAAGATAAGAAAATACATTCTTTCTTAAAAAAATACCTTCTTTCCCTTTAACACCAAAACTTTTGAAGTGGAAGATAAGAAAATACATTCTTTCTCATCAACACTGGATTCGTCCCTTTAACACCAAAACTTTTGAAGTGGAAGATAAGAAAATACATTCTTTCTCATCAACACTGGATTCGTATTTGCCCCAAGAGAAGACAAAACTTTTGAAGTAGAAGATAATAAAATACCTTCTTTCTCTTCAACATCAGGGTTCATCTTTTCCCCAAGAGAAGACAAAACATGGTTTTTCTTTACCTTGATCCCAAAATCAATGCCTATCAAGCATGGGGGACTTTATCTCGAACACTTATATTAGAGATAAGTCTACATCTAACATATATTATCGGGTGGTCCGTTCTTGTAAAAACAACAAAGCCTACGTATTCGCTGTCGTAGCTGATGATTATTATTAAATTAATGACCTCTGAATCCATACCTTTTAGGCATGGGGATCCCTTATTAGAGATAAACCTATATCTAACACATGTAGCCTATATATTTAATATTGTAGTATTAAGACTAAGAGAGTTTATTCTTTTAGCATAACATTACATGTAGAACACAGTTAGATAATCTACATAGCCCGACTCAAATTATAGTCGGTAAAGGCTCATTAAATCCTTTGATTGCTGAGGGTTTACCAAAAATCCTATTATGCTTAGATAAGCAGCTTGTCGTGACGGATTCGCTCTTCTAGCTCAGAGAACCTTTCTTCACAAAACTCGCGCAAGCTCCACCTTCAAATCAGCTTTTATGAAGTCTACAGTGGTAGTCAAAGCCTTGGTAACCTCCTCCTCTATAACACTGCTAAATCAACCTCATGGGTTGCGGAAGGCTATTCAAATTTATTAGTCACTGAGGTACTAGCTTTATTAGTTGGTCTCGTGACTTGAGCACCTAGGGTAGCCAAAGTCTCCACAATCATTGGATTCGAGGATTTGATTAATTCCATTTTAGAAGGAGCCTTGAACACATTTTTGAAGTCATTGAGATGTTCGCTAACCTTTGAGATTGTAGTCGTATCAGCACCAATGGATGGTCCTACAATCAAATCTTGTACAAAGGGCTCAACCTGGCAAGCGTCTGATGCATTCTTAGCTTGCTCATTTCACTCTGATGAGTATACGAGTATAAACTGCTTCTCCTTGAACCTCAAACAGGTATATGAGATTAAACTACTCCCTGAAACTCTAATGAATATACGAGTATAAACTGATTCTCTATGCTCCTAACACCTTAAAAGCTTAAACTGTGTAGACTCCAGCTACGTACGAGTATAAACTGTGTTTACACCGGAACAAAAGTCAACACCCAACAACACTTTAATAATTTCACCAAAATTAGGCTCAGGATAATTCTATGCCAAATTATCTCTGGGAGTTCAATTGCAATTCAGACACGAATTCCTAACAAAGATGATTAATTCAACGTCAACTCAATGACATGAGCTAATTCAGATATTGACACACCAATTTTAGTTACAGATTTCAATAATGATCAAGCGATAAACATGATACCAGAAGTATTTCAGACTACTCAACAAAATACTGAGTAAACTGAAAGCTGAAAAGTCAAAGAACTGAAGTCACTCATGGGTCCTTCTATATAGTCCCCTCGATAAAATACTGAAGAGATTAAAAGCAGTATCTATCTTATCCAATGTATTCCAGACTCCTCGATAAAATACTGAGGTAAAAAACTTTCGAGGGGGTATCTGTAGGTGTCAAAAATTGACTATAGGTCCTAAGCAAAGCTCAAGATGAAGAGAAGATGAAGAATGCCATCATCTAAGTCATAAGAGGTCATCCGGTGTAAAAAGAAGCAAAAGAACGCATGAAACGACAGAACTCAAAGCCGTCTCATAATTAGTGTGACAACGTACAGTGTCTTTACTTCTGAGACAGTGTAATGTGTCTCGGAATCCGAGACAGCAGAAGCTATCTTAAAAATGTTGAGGTAGCATGATGTCTTTTTGGTGGTTTTCTCGAGTTTTGTGGGACCCACGTGGCTCCATAACTACTTGGGAACATCCATAAACACAGAGAGGTCGTTACAAACTAAAAATACGCTCAAAATCCCCAACAATCATGGGATTTAATAGAGTCAACATTGGTTACAAAACTGCCTAGAACAATCCCTTCATCCGAGACAGTAAACACTGTCTCAGAAATGGGAGTTGTCGGGTGAGGTTTGTTTCACGTTCTTATCTTCAAACATGGCTTTCAAAGGCTATAAATACCTCCCCTACACCCATATGCATGAGGGGTGACCCAATTAATGGCAAATACTTGAGCTTTTAGCGAATTCTGAGAGGGGGAGAGAGTCACGATCTATTTTCGAGAGATCTCAAAGGCCTTCAGCGTTTCCTTGATTTTAAACATTGATTTGATATCGGGAAGAGTATTTATCTTACTTGACTAAGATATCTACTTCTATTCTTGTTTCTAAAATGAAACAACAACTTAAAGCCTTCTTCATGATCAACCCAGATCGTTGAATCGGAGGTCCACGGATCAAAGTATTTCCGGCACAGGCAAAGACCGCACGCAAGCAGTGACTAATAAATAGTTTTTGCATGTGTTTCTAGGGAATACCCCCTTTTTGTTTTCTTTGTATAGAGAACTTTTATAAAAAAATGCTCACTCTTTTGTTTCTATTATAAATGATAAATGTTGTAAATGGAAGTTACAATGAAAATCATTCCCAACACAAACAATGTCGTTGTTCAATATTCATATAGTCATGTATTATATATGCGTAAGCATGCATTTATAGTAGTTCGGTAGTATGAATGTCTATATTTCATAAAATATAATGGATGTTTAGAAGATCATCATGCCTCTGCCACCGATGATTGTCTTTTCTGTAGTCAAAAAAATAACATCTCTAAAGAATATGGATAAGGTTAGATTGCTTAATTAAATTAAGAGAGAATAATCAAGAAGGATAAACTATAGGTGAGCTTGTTAGAATGGGGTATTACGATACTCATAATTGCAGGGGTCACCCGTATTTTAATATTAACCAGGCTGCAGGATATATCTTAATTATTCCCAGCGTTTGTTGCTGGAAGCTCAAGAGAATCCAAGGTCCTACTTTTTGGTATGATACTAACCTTGATTGTAGAAGAATCTAAGTCTGCATTTGCAGTGATTTTAGATTAAGAAGAAATCAGCTATAATTAAGATTGGATCGTTGATTCTAGTTGTTCCAACCACATGACGGGAGATAAGGGGAAACTTGTCAATATGAAGGAGTATAACGGTGACTAAGAAGTTGTGATAGCAAATAATTCAAGATTACATATCACACACATTGGACAGACTGCATTTACGCTGCGCGACAACCCAAATCAGATACAACTACAAGATGTATACCATGTATTGGGTATGGAAAAAGAATCTTCTATCTGTTTCTTAATTCACAACTTCTGGAAACTATGTATAATTTGGGCCATAAGATGTAAAAGTCTATCAAAACTTGAAGCCACCAGGAGAACCTGTCATGGAGCAACAGAAGGTAGAATCTGTCTATGTGATATTGGCAGAATTAGCATACATAGATAAAGCTAAAAAGAATGAGACGGCTGATCTATGGCATGCTCAGCTTGGCCATGTAAGCTATCACAAGCTCAATATTATTATTGAAAAGTTAATGTTGAAGGGGCTTCCACACTTGGAGATTCGAGGAGGGACCATATGCGGAGGTTGTTAGTACGGTAAGGCGCATTAATTTTCATATCAGGAGTAACAATTCAGAGTCAAGGAACTTTTGGAGCTTGTACACTCAGATGTATTTGGTCGAGTAAAACAAGAATCAATTGGTAGGATGTGGTACATGATCACTTTCATCGATGATTACTCACGGTATGTCTGGGTTGATTTTATGAAGGAAAAGTCTGAAGCACTCTCCAAATTCAAGCAATTTTGAAATGAAGTCGAAGGAGAACTCTTTTTGGGTCAGAAATTGTTTTCTTTATTGTATAACTCGTTACAACTTTGATCATTATAACAAGTTCAAAAAGATTAGTCTTTTTATAAGACCTTTACACAATGAAAATAAAAATTACAATCTCTTTCAAGCAACACACAGATCATATTTACTATTCTCTGTTTGCGTGGGATCTTTACCTGTACCAGGGTTTATCCATGGACCGCCATAGATCAGATATGATTGATCGAAAAGCTAGAAGTTCATTGCTTCATAAAGGGAACAAGAACAGAAATGATAATCTCGACCAAATGGGATTATGACTCTTCTCGAGATCAAGTCCAAAAGGTGGACGGGGCTTCATATCCTTTGAATTGCTCCTTCTTTATACCTAGATTCGCCAGGATCTATTAGCCCTCTCTAAAATTTTATAGAATGCACTCACAAAACCAGCAGCACCTTGCCTTATTGATAAAAATTCTAGATCATGAG
Source organism: Asparagus officinalis (assembly GCF_001876935.1). Lineage (NCBI taxonomy): Eukaryota > Viridiplantae > Streptophyta > Magnoliopsida > Asparagales > Asparagaceae > Asparagus > Asparagus officinalis. The sequence goes on from NC_033796.1 coordinate 96,540,759, forward strand.
AAATAAGCCACTAGGCTTGTATTTATAGGGCTTCGGATGTAGGGTATTTGGATAAGAATGAAGGATTTAGCCCTATCTTCAATTAATAACTACCTAACCATGTATGAGGATGATATCAAGTTAGTTGGGATGCTCTAGAATGAAGAAATTCTGAGAAAATCATCAAGATACAGGTTTTGGGAAGTCAACGTGCGTGGCAGATCCTGGTGACCCGCCACTGTACATGTCACTAATTGGTGACCCGCGTGCATACGGGTCACCTCATGGTGACCCGCATGCATGCGTGTCACCTCGTGGTGACCCGTACTTGTGGTGCGGGTCACTTCGTAGTGATTCACACTTGCGCGGGTCGCCTCGAGACTTAGTCATTTTTTGCTTTCCCGGACTTGTATTTTTTACCGTTTTGCGTATTTTATCGTTTTGTTGACTTGTATGCCTCGCTAACTTGCTTCATACGCTTGTTAGCTTCTATACTAAATTGGATGATCCTCCTTAATTCAGATAATTCCCTCTGACTTGGATGATGACGTTCATCCTCTTCGCTTAGTCTCGAACTATGTGTGGGAACCCAAAGGTATTTTTTAACATCTACAGATACCCCCTCCGAAGTGTTTCAGTCTTATTCTTTTATAGAGGAGCCTGAAATACTTTGGATATGATACGTCCAATCTTCAACTCTTAGATTTCTTTAGCTTTCAATCTATTCAGTATTTTATCAAATGGCTAAAAAAAATTAGATACTGCGTTTATCATCTGACCGTTATTGAAATCTTAAACTAGGACTGGCATGTTGATATTTGAACTAGCTCATGTCATTAAATCGACTTTGAACTGATCATCTTTGTTGAGAATTTGTATCTAAATATGAGTGAACTCCCTGGAATAAATTTTTTTATCTAAGCAATCATCCTGAGCCTTGTTTTGTTAGAAGTCATCGATGTGTTGACTGACGTCGAACTTCATTTGTAATGCATTGACAGGCGTTGACTTACACTATAATACGTTGATTGGCGCTAACTTTCACTGTAACACGTTGACCGGCATTAACACAGTTTATACTCGTACATCTATTGGAGTCTACACAGTTTAAGCTCTTAAGAAGTTGGAGCGAGGAAGACCAGTTTATACTCTTATACTCCTTGGAGTTTTGGGAATTAGTTTAACCTCATGTGCCCGTCAGAGGTTGTCAGGTTATCCTTAAAAATATTTTGAGTAACATTCTCTAGAAACTTCTCGTCAAGGGTAAGAAACAGTTTAGACACGTATACCTATTGGAGTATGAATACGGATCCAAGATACATCAACAGTAGACGAAAATGGGGTGAAAATACCACGAAAATGACCACGGGCTAACTCTGTGTGCGGGTCAATTTGTGGTGACCCGTGCGTATGCGGGTTAGCTCCTTGTGACCCGCACGAGTGTGGGTTAGTTAGGAGTGACACGTACGAATGCGAGTCAGTTACTAGTGACCCACACAAGATGGTTCCTAGGGCGGTCATGGGCATTTTGGGATTTTTTTTCTCTAAGTCTGATTTCCTTCTCCTTCTTCATTTTGTTTGAGAACTCTCCCTCTCTATGAAAAACTCTTCAAATTCAAAACTCTCCCTCTCTAAGAACTCTCTACCTCCTCAACTACTCTCAACTTCCTCAACTTCTCTTACTTTTAAATCCCTTGAACTCCCTGTTCCCAAACCTTCCAATCTTAGGCGAACTCAGGATCTAGGGTTTTAGATTTACTCGTGTTAAAGCCGCTCTCTTGTAATTCTCCTACATCGAGCTCGTCCTCTCTGATTCAGGTAAGCCTCATTCCTAATTTTGATTGAGTTCCATCTCGTGTACTCGATTGTGAAGGGGTAATCAAAACCCTAATTTCGGATTCGGGAATTTTTGAATACCCGTCACTTGATCCTGGGACAGATTGAAATCTTTAATTTTGTATGAGATCAATGTTGTGTAGATGTCCCCCCCACCCCCCGCACCTTGTTTGATTGAATTTTGGTTGTTGCTTGAACCTGGTTAAAGTTAGGATTGAGTCCATGGCTGAATGATCACGACCAGAACTTCGGATTCGACTTGTTTTTTGAGAAAAAACATAGACTAGATGTCGACAAGAACCTGTAACTGAGTTTGAGGGCTTGATTATGCCATGGGTTTGTGCAGGTTTTGTACATGAAGCTCGGTTGTGTGTGGAGTCTGAACTAAACTTAGTTTCATATATATGTGTATGAGTTGTGGACTCACTCATGGGTAGGAGGCGACGTCCTCGATTCATTCCTGCATATTCAATTTTTTGGTTGTATGCAGAGTTGAACTAAACATCTGAGACTTGGATTTTGAATCGGCAATGTCTTATAGGTTTAATTAGGCCCTTAATCGAAAATTTCTATTTTTATAGAATTTCAATTAAGTTTCACAATTTCCCTTTTAATCTTCATTTACATATCTTGATTCTTGATTTAATTGAACTATCATCTTCTATTGCAGATTAGCTATGTCGACGAGGAGATCGCGTATTCCAAGGGGTCGTTCGGCCACTGAGTCACATGAGAGGGAGCCTCTGTCTTTTGCAGTAAACTTTTATAATTTTCTGTTTATAAATTCAATATTAGCATATCATGTTGCATATTGTGTCCCCGCTTTGTTTTCCTTGGTGAGGCAATTAGGAAGAGCTGACATCCTCCTTCATGAGGGTTGATGCTTCACAGATGTGTTTTGCTTGGTCAAAATGCGTCTTAATAAATTTGGGGTGATTTCCTACTGTATTATACTTCGGAGGATGGGTATATTATCATTCTATTCATGTGACAATGTACATCGTGCTTCATGTGTATAATGCAGTTTAAATCATCTCACCAAATTAACAAGCACCTTTCCTTTTTGCTTACAAATTCATATGAACATGTTATGTACTATATCCCTGTTTTGTTCTCCTTGGTGAGGTAATTGGGAAGAGTCGACATCCTCCTTTGTGAGGGTTAACACTTAACAAATACATTTTTCTTGGTCAAAACGAATCTTAAGGCAATATGGGGTTATTTTTCTGCCGTATCGCGTTCTGTAAGATGGGGTATATTGTAATGTTATCATTGTGATAATATACGTTATCCTGCATGTGCATAATATAGTTAAAATCGTCTCACCAATTACAAGGTAGTGACTCTTTCTCACGGATTCGCGTGATGTGTTCACTGCCTTGTATTGCCTTAACATATTTTTATAACCGAGTTTAATAAACATATGTTATTTGTTTTAGTTGAATACCATGAGACTGCATTTTCCACTTTCGAGATAGATGGCCACAGGGTAAGCATTATGCCACCGCTGATGACCTAACATTCATGCTGCCAACTCCTCAATTTGCTTCGGGCATTTCCGAGGAATTATCTCGATTGGTGTGAGAGGAGCATCATTATACTTTGCGTCGGGTAATTATCGACACACCACTTGTAGAGGATACGGATTCCACTCAACCTCTGAGAAAGACGGATTATCTATTTGGTGATTCCATTGAAGATCCAACCGTCGTATCCCTCAAAGATGAGTTGTGGTTATATAAGGATACAATAGGACGTTTATACCTCCCTACAATCCCTCATCATCGCCCGCTGATTGAATTGTGGAGACAAGTGATGACACCAAAGATATCATGGGACCTGATAGACGAACATACTAATGTTCACTACGAATATGTCACCAGTCAACCGCTCCCAGGCTCGAGCAACAGGGCCCATATTATAGGATTATATACCGGTGTGCTAGGATTGGACGAGCCACCTCGAGGGGAGTTGCCTACAGCTGCATGTACTGTAAAGAATCGGCTTGCTCTATTAGGACGGGAGTTACCTGCTGATGGTCACAGAAGTTTCGGTTCGTTTCACTCTTCGGACAAGCTCTGGTGGACAAGGATAACTAACTTTGTTCTTAACCGATGGGGCGATGACCTGAGGGCGAATGGATTGTACGAAGCTATCCGCACCACTAAATATGGGTTGTCGATCAGTGTTCACCATTTCTTTGCACTTGTAGAACTTTATAATCTAGACACGAATACTTTTTTGACCAGGAATGGGGAGTTGGGACTACCTCTCTACGAGATGCATAAAGTCTCTGGATTGTTGATGGGAGACATGCCGTACCAAGAATACTTTGCTTCTAACAAGGAGCTGGACCAACTAAAGGCCCGTAAGCCTGCTCGATATAACACCTTATGGGAGCTTACGTGTTACTATCAGATTTCCCTGGTAGGAGTCAGCCCGATTGCAAAGAAGAAATCTTCTCAGATAAGCCTAAAGTAGTTCTCGAGTTATTTATTCAAGAACCTAGATAAATCTGATGAAGCCGTTTAGGAGCTGAAGCCTTTAAATCCTTTAGAGATCAATGAGTTGATCAAAAAGTCTGGTGCCTGCTCTTATACCAAAACAAGTGCTGAGGGTAAATTCTCTACAGGGACCAAGTTCAAGACCATCCTTTGGTGCGCATAGAAGCCCATCCGACCCATGACCCTATTGGCCGGCTACCGCGTGATTTGGTTGAAGAAATGTGTAGTGCCGTATCAGAGCTCTGATGCCCTACCAATAGAGGTATTATTCCCAACCGTCTAGCTAGCCCACAGGAAAAGTATATCTCTTCTTCCAACAATGGTCGCCGACATTCATCGCGGACTTTGTCAGCTAGTTACTTCCTTCACCTAAGTAGAAGATGCACCATCCGTTAAGATCCCCACGGCAAAAGCGGAGCTCCCTTACACTTATTTTATGGTGTGACTGGTTCTTCACCATCATGACTTGATGTCAGCCGCGATAGATGTGGACTTATCCATTCCCTTGTTACGGTTGCTCGAAGGGTGTAAGTGGAAAGCACGTAGCCTTTAGGAAGTGAGGAAGAGCTTGCAAATCCATAAGAGTTGGGTGTTCTCCCCATTCTTTCCTTGATTTTTTGGTTACTATGGTGGATTGTTGGCTGATGAAGAGATGCCCGGGATGAATCAGACTTCCCTTGACAGCTATTTTAGATGGCTAATGAACATAAGGTCGGGCTATCTGATTTTTCGGGTGAAGAATCGCTGCTACTTAGAGCCTTACTTGCCATTCCGATTTGGCCACCAGTTCGGATATGATCAATTCTATATTAGGAATCCAAACCGATAGTTCCGGACTTATGTTGGACTAGTATACGGTACTCGAGCTTAGTTATGGAACGTGACGAGCTGTATCGGTGCTAAGTTCCATCTCTCGGGTGCTGAACGCCTGTTAGAGTTGACCTATTTATATTACAAGTGGCTTATAGCAGCCATTGAGTTCGTCCAAGTGAGGCCAATCGTTGAGTTGGTAGCCGAAGCCACGTCCCGAATCGCTGACAGGATAGTTCGGGAAAACATGCAGCGATAGAGAAGACGTGAAAAAGAACCCCGCTAGCCCTTCGGATAAAGGGAAACATATAGTAGAGGAAGAAGAGGAACCGTTCCCATTTGACGAGAAGACTTCGGAAGAAGAAATCGTAGGTGGTGAAGGCACAACAACGGGCAGCGATGAAGAGGAACTCACCAACTTAAGGATCGAAAGAGGTGGAAAGTTTTACCTAGTTATCCTCATAGAATGATTGTTGAACATCCAGGTGTAGCTTCCGAAGAAGAGAAAGAAGAAGAAGAGCCCCACCTCATATGCCGGACGAGATCCCGACCTACAACTCAAGTCGCTGCGGAGGTGGAGTCACGCTCCAAATCTAAACAAGAGAAAACTCCTAGACCCCGAAGAGGTTCATCCCGCCAATCGAATGAAACTAGCTTACAAACGATGGGGCGAGCCTCTAACTTTTGAGGTGGGGCCAGCCAGCGATGTGTATACCGATAGATAAGGTAACGCTTTAACTCTTCATGGTCTTTTGATTCTTTTACTTATTAGTTCTTAGACTTAGCAAATTTGTATTTTAGGGGTCATGAAGAAAGTGAAATGGCATACAACCCTCCTTCTCTCAACTTTGATTATTTTGAAGGACCTGGCTTCTCGTAACAGATGGATGAGGCTATGGCTAAAGAGCTCGCAGTGTTAAAGCAGGTGTATCCGTTGGAACCGACAAAGGTGTCGGTGTAGGACCTGGTCTGTCTACAATTGTCTCTAGCCCATGTACATCTAACACTGGTAGTACACCTTTCAGATGGCAATTTTGGGAATTGAACGATTCAGAATTCATGCTTTCCCTAATTGTTTCCATGCTTCTGGCGCTTTTAGAAAATTTACAAGAAGCGAACATAAGTGACGGGATCGTGGAGCCCGCTGCCGCTACCAGAGGTGAGTTTAAAACTCAAATTTAGTGATTTCTCAACTTTTCCTCTTTGTGTCTTAATATTTAGATTTTCTTGTAGATATTTCAATGGAGGGTTCAGATGATGAAGAAACCTTTCAAGACGCGACCCTCAAAACGTTGATCACATCTTCATTTGATCCAACACAAGACCCTTCGGGATCCGGCGACAGGCTACCTGATGACATGTTGTCTAAACAAACCTGTTGCAAAGTCATCGAACCAACTCACGAGGCTATTGACCAACTATCGGAGTTGGTTCCTGTGCTGGTATGAGTTTCATCCCCTTGTGGCAATTATTCATTTATTGATTTCACTCAATCCTAGGGGAGTCTTAATTATAGGACCAATCATTAAGACTGAAGCATCTACTGTTGTTGGGATATCTGATGAACTTAAGGGTTTTATTTTCTCGCTGTTCGCAGGAACTATCATAGAAGCTCAATCATCGGTTCCCCAAACTCATCTCATCACCCCTTCTAATACGGAAGTTGGTACGTGAATGACTATCACGACTACAATAACTCTAATGATTCACGAAGTCGGGCAAGTGGGACCGAGCGCGGAGTGTCAAATTGAAGAAACCTTAGTCGCCATTGGTAAGTTCCATTCCCGCACTTACCTTGGAAATATTCGAACCAATATTCCTAAATAGTCACTTTTCTTTTCTTTATAGGGCTCTCAACTCAGCTTTATGATCTTTTTAAGGTGCTGCTATCTAATAATGACCCGGATAAAATCCTACTCCGCATGGAAGTTCGTTCTTTCTTCTCGTTCATGAATGGGATGGTTGATAATCTTCTCCACAATGGGCTTTCCATTAATCTCTTCAAGTCATATCTTGGTCATCAAGTGACCTTCCTAAGGAGTCAAGGATATTCAGATCTGGCGGATGATATTACTATAGACTTGGGTCGTCTCGAGCGTGAGCTTGAAAACCTGAAGGAATTCCAAACTACTGGTGTCTCTTCATACGTGGCCGATCAGATGGAAGCTAGGTTACAAGCATGACACAAAGCTCAAGCATCTGTTGATTCTAAGATTATAGAAGAAGAGGGTCTTATTCACCAAATAGAAGCAGCTTTTACTAATAAATCAGCAGCCCTTCGCAATATCTACTCTTCTCTTGCGTCAGGCGCCGCCTTAATAGCGCGACTCAAGTTGAAACTTAAAGCGGTGAGGGATGCTCAAGCTACTTTGAAGATGACAAAGGTCCACGCAGAGCATGCTCTAGAAGTAATGTTCGAGCAATTGGTACTCTCCAAAGAAAAGGTGGTCACGATGAAAGCAGATGTCGCGAAGGTATTGGCTGCTGATGAAGATGTTGGCCTTCTTGTTTTGATGATGTTTAACAAACAATTTATTACTAATGTTATTTGCCTAGTGTTTGTGCATTCCTATGTTTTGTAGACAAACAACGTTGTTGGAGGATGGATGGAATAGAGCTTCAACGATCATATCCAAAGGAGGTTGGCGGAATGTCGGTGAAGCCTTGCTATTCAAAGTTCAAGATCCAAGTTAAAGCTTCATCCGCGAGATTACCTAGAAGAGCTTATTGAAGATCAAGATCTAGCTTGGGTAATTTAGTTTAGGATTTATATTATGTGTGTTATATACTCTAAGCTCAATTATCTATACACACACATTTATTGGTTTCTTCGTATATATATATATATATATATAATATTCTATATTATATATAATATATATATATATTATATTATATATTATATATATATATATATATATTATATATTATATATATATATATATATATATATATATATATATATATATATATTATTTATATATATTATATTATATATATATATAATATATTATATATTATATATATATATATAAGTTTTGGTTTCTATGGCATATATATAGTTATATATATATACATCACATGTTTTGAGTTTTTATGGTTATATATTGAAATTTATATTCATATTTTCTATTAATTTTTTGAAAACATTGGCATAGAATATGCAATTTTGTGAATATTGGTATTCTTAGTTTATAGACTTCAAATTCAGTTTACATACGACCCACTTGAGCTTTTAGTATTTACATACATAGTATAGTTGGGTGGTGAGAGATTGTAACTTTGAGTTGTGCTTTCATTGTGTTCTCATCTATTGTAGAGAACAAATTTATATTTGTTACATTGTGAGTGTTGTAAGGTTTTCGGTGAGCTAGAAACCGAGTGTGTAGTGAGGTTTTCGGTGAGCTAGAAACCGAGTGTGAGGAGTGACGTTGATCGGTGAGCGTTGAAAACCGATACTGTGAGGTGTAAACGTTATTCGGGTGAACGTAGAAAACCCGGTTGATAGTGGATTTCTCCCCGAGAGTGGGGAGCGGAGACGTAGGACGGAAGGTCCGAACTCCGTGATCATATCTTGTGTTTGAGTGTGCTTTGGCGTTTATTTATACTTGTGTTTATAATTCTTGTCGCCATTGTCATTAGCTCTTTATTTATATGATCCACTATCTAGTTCATATTGTTTACCCCTTGTGTTAGTTTATATATCCTTGCATATATATTTCATCATATAGGATATATCACTTTGTGTATATTGCATATTCTTGCCCATAATAGATTGTATACCTATCTTGCAAGAATATAGTTGTTAATTATTTTTAATTGACATTTAATCGGATTAGATTAGCATAAGACCGTAATCACCCCCCCCTCTAGGTCTAACAATTGGTATCAGAGCTTGGTGCTCTTTGATTTAAGGTCTAATCGCCTTGAGTTAAAGATCCAAGTTATCTTTTTGTGCTAATCTTGTTTTGATTGCATTTGTATCTTGCTTGCATATTTTTACAAATTATGGATATGAATGATGCATCTTGTTTAGGCTATGATTCTAGTATTGCTCCAAAATTCAATGCTTTCCCCTATGCTCAATGGTGTTTTAGATTCAAAATATTTGTTCAATCTAAAAATATCGATTTATGGGAAATAATTGATTGTGCTTATATTGTGCCCACGTTGGAGAAATCCAAGTGGAACAAACATGATAAAAAGATATTTATTATGAACAAGCTTATGTTAAAATTTTTATTAAATGCATTTGATTCATTTATGTCTAACAAGCTTGATTCTTTTGATAGTGCTTACACCTTATGGAAATTTATTGAAGCACATCAAGGGGACTTGGAGGCGATCCAACAAGCTTTGGCGGATCCGGCTTCAAGTTCATGTGGAGCGTCATGCACACGTGCACTAGGCGATAGCCCTAGTGAGGTTTGCGAGTTCGAAACAACTAATGATTTATCTAGTGATGAACTTGCGTGTGCTAGTGAAAAATTATTGCATGCCTTTAACAAATTGCAAAATGATTTCATTAATTTACAAAGCAAGCATGTAGAACTTATATCCGATCATGAGAAGCTAGCTTCCAATTTTGATATCATTTCCAAAGAAAATGTTGCTATTAAAGAAAGTAATGATATGTTAAAATTGAAAAATGAGAAATTATCATCATCCATTTCTAGCTTATCTCATGCTAAGATTGATGCCATGTTAGAAGTAGAGAACATAAAGAATGATACAGCTTCTTTTATAAATAACTATTTATGTTCTACTTCTAAAAATGCATATGTGCCTAAAAATGAAGATTTGAATCTTATGAAAAATAGTATTTCATCTTTAGATTCAACTTTGAAAATATGCATTAATAATCATAAGAGGCTTATGGACATGTGTGCCAAGACTAAATCAAAATCATCTACTCATTATGCACACATGTATAGCAAAACTTATAAGTGTTCTATTTGCGGCCGTCAAGGTCATTTAGCTAAGTTTTGTTATGATGCACACAAACATAAGAATTCTAATGTTCCTTGTGCATCTCATATAGCTTCTTCATCTTGTACACTTACACATTCACATGCTCATTCTCACAAAGTTCATCATAAGCATGCTAGTGTGTTCAAGTGTGATTATTGTGGTCGTTTTGGTCATTTGGCCAAATATTGCTTTGATTTGAAAAGAAAATCTCATTTGACAAATGCTTCCAATAGACCACATGTTTTTAAATGTGATGTTTGTGGTAAGTTTGGACATCTTGCTAAATTTTGTTTTGATATACAAAAAGCTTCTAAATCGCAATATGTTCCAAATAAACCATTGTTTAAGAATGTTTCTCATTTGTAAAATAATTTTAAAAGAAAATCTTTATTTGCAAATGATTCCCGTGCACGAGCTAATGGTCCACAAAAACAAATGGATCTCTTTCATTTTCATTGTACAAATTGCAATCGGAAGGGTCATTTGAATGAATATTGTTTTGACCATGTTAGTGCACCATATATGCCTAAGAGGGTTCATAACCCTAAGGCTTTGAGCTTAAATGATAGGGGTCATGTCCCTAAATCTTTTGGTACCAAGAGTTCTTGGGTACCAAAACAAATTTAAATTTTAAACCAAGAATTTTAGTGTTCTTACTTTTTCCTTTCTTGGTTTTAAAATTATGTCTTAAAATATTTTGATTATGAAAATAAATTTATAATTGATAAAATCTTTTGTTTTCATGATTATGTGTTTTGTTTTGATGAGAGGTTTGTACTTATATAACCCTCCGGGTTCATTGGGTGTTTATTCCCAAATCAAGTTTACCGGATGCTAAAATGATTATATGGGTTGGAACAAGCTCAAGAGCTTGATATAATTGTTACCTCTCTTAAAAATTTTGTTTTGATCGGTTGCTTTGAATTCATTATACTTCACTTATATGATGATATTTATGTGTTTGTGCTTATGGATCATCTATTCGTGGTTTATAATGTATTCTATGAGTGGTTTGATCAAGTTCTTCATTGATCAAACATCGTTTTTGATCAAACATTGTTTTTGAATATAAACTTTGATTTATGATTTCTTTTGGTTGAATTGTTTTCATTTGAAAACTTTTTGCATGATTCTCATGTTCCTCTTCTTTTGATTTCATAAATCTATTCTTATACATGGTTTTTATAATGAGACACTATCTTTATAATGTCATATCATTATGTGTCCTCATTGTATCTTGTTTGCTTGTGAGTGGTGTTTAGCATATCTTTTCTTTTATGCTTGCTCACATGTTTGCCATAATCTTTATTTATTGCATATTTTCTATATGGCATTTTGATAGGGGGAGTTTTATTCTTTTGTCCCCTTTTTTGATGTTGTCAAAGGGGGAGAAATATTGTGAGTAAATATTGTGAGTATACATTTTTTTTCATATATGCATGTGAATTATAATTTATATATTCCTTTGTATCATGCATATATCCTTTTTTGTAAATTGTTTGTCATCATCAAAAAGGGGGAGATTGTTGGCCTTCTTGTTTTGATGATGTTTAACAAACAATTTACCACTAATGTTGTTTGTCTAGTATTTGTGTTTTCTTATTTATTATAGACAAACAACGTTGTTGGAGGATGGATGGAATAGAGCTTCAACGATCATATCCAAAGGAGGTTGGCGGAATGTCGGTGAAGCCTTGCAATTCAAAGTTCAAGATCCAAGTTCAAGCTTCATCCGCGAGATTACCAAGTAGAGCTTATTGAAGACCAATCAAGCTTGGGTAATTTAGTTTAGGATTTATATTATGTGTGTTAGATACTATAAGCTCAATATAATATACACACACGTATTTGGTTTCTATGTATATATATAGTTATATATATACATGCATGGTTTTAGGTTTTCATGTTTTGGACATACTTGCAAAATACATGAGTTTTCACAAATGAAAATTCAATTTGAGAAATTCTTTTTTCTAACATGTTTTTTTCATGTTTATAAACATTTCGTAAAGTTTCATCAAGTTTGGAATTGATTTGTTATGTTTAATGGAATTTACAAAATCATGTTTTTCGTTCGTGCATGTTCGTGCATGTTTTACAAAATAGATGAGTTTTCATAAATGGGAAGTGATATTCAAGAAATTCTTTCTTTGACATGTTTATCTACATGTTTAGAAACTTCCCTCAAAATTTTACTATTTTTAGAGTTGATTTACTGTGCCCAATTGATTTTACAAAATCGTATATGTTAACAGTTTTTCAGAAACTGTAAATTTGTGTTCAAATAGATGGTCCAGAAAGTTTTCTTCGTGTTTTTGCTCTCATCGGTCGACCGACGGGATTTTCGGTCGACCGACAATATAGCCGTTGGCTACTAACGGCTATTTCTGAGCTGTTTCTCTGGGGGCTGTTTTGTCATTTGTTTTGGGGGTTTTTGCTGAGATTTCTAGTGGGTATATATACCCCATTGCTGATGTCTTTTCAAACTGATTAAGAGAGTTTTAAAAACAAGTTTAAGAAAGTTTTAAACAAGGGTTTGAGTTTGTTTAGTTTGTTTTTGGGGTTTGCTGTTACAAAGAGGAGTTTGCATCACCAGTTGAGGATTTCATCCTCAAAATCTTCTCATCCTCTCTTTGTGTTTATAGAGAAGTTTTCTAACTCTTTTCCCTAGCAATTTCATTATTGATTTATCATATATTAATTATTGCTAGTTTGTTATTTGAGTTAGATTTTATTTTACTCATTGTTACACACACCCACATTGAGCTTTTAGTATTTACATACATAGTATAGTTGGGTGGTGAGAGTTTGTAACTTTGAGTTGTGCTTAATTGTGTTCTCATCCATAGTTGAGAACAATCATTTGTTATATTGTGCTTATTGTGAGATTCACTTTGTAATACACTTGTACACCGAGTGAGGAGTGTGTGGTGAGAGTCGGGGATCGTCCCAAGAGGAGTGGCGTCGGTTGACGTGCCTAGGGAGAGGTTGTAACCGAGCACTTGAGGGAGACACGGCTAGGTCCAACACTTAGTGGGTGTAGAGTGGGATTACAATAGTGTGTTGATTGTAAAGTTTTCGGTTAGCTAGAAAACCGAGTGTGAGGTGTAAACGTTGTTCGGGTGAACGTAGAAAACCCGGTTGATAGTGGATTTCTCCCCGGGAGTGGGGAGCGGAGACGTAGGACGGAAGGTCCGAACTCCGTGATCATCTTTGTGTGTTTGTGATTGTCTTGGCGTCTCACTTGTGCTTATTGTTCATATCATTCTTGTCGCCATTATCTATTGTTCACTTTGTCCACTATCTTGTTTATCTTGTTTATGTTTATATCACCCTTAGTTTATATATCCTTGCATATATATTTCATCATATAGGATATATCACTTTGTGTATATTGCATATTCTTGCCCATAATAGATTGTATACCTATCTTGCAAGAATATAGTTATTAATTAGTTTTAATTGGCATTAAATCGGATTAGATTAGCATAAGCCCCTAATCCCCCCCCCCCCCTCTAGGGTCTAACAGAAGAGTCAATGAAGGCCACGCTTTAGAGCGAGCTTGAACAAGCCTATGCGGAGGAGTTGTCCAAACTTGAAAAGTAAGTCCGTAGTCATAAGCTTAATATAGATTGATTGTAACCTTTGTATCTACAAACTCGATTTTATTAATGAAAGACATTTCTTTGCTCATTGTATTTTTATTATGATTTTTCATTCTGCTTGGAATAATTAATCATAATACTTATAGGATTTTTAGCAGACCCTCAGCCATTAACGAGTTTGATGTGCCTTTACTGATCACCATTTTAATCGGGCTAGCATGTGAATTATCTAAGTCCGTTTCACATATAACGTTACGCTAAAAGTATGAACTCTCTAAGACTTAATCCTACGATATCAAATACGTGGTTTGTGCTATTTTTTAGAAATACGCTATCCAACAATACGTATTAGGTGTAGGCTTATCCCTATATAGGACTCGGGATAAAATTTCTTATGCGTAAAAGACATGGATTTTTGTTGCTACGATTTTGAATACGTAGACTTGGTTATTTTTATGGGAACGGACCACCCGACAGGATGTGTTAGTTGCAGGCTTATCTCTATTTAGAGATCAAGATAAAGTCCCTCATGCGTGTAAGTCATGGATTATGGTGTTATTAAAAGATTGTGTCTTCTCTTGGGACAAAGACGAACCTAATATCGGAGAGGAAGAATTTTATATTCTATCTCTAGGTCTCTTTTAGGGTAAAGACAACCCAATACTGGAGAGGCAGAATTTTATATTTTATCTCCTGCTATAAAAGAGACTCAAAGTGGGATCTTCACTTTGAGAATCTAGAAAGTGAAAATAAAAGTGGGATCTCTACTCTGAGAATCAAAAAGACTCAGATAACCCTAACTTTTATAGGATTGGTTACCTGATCTAAAAATAAACTTTCCTGTTTATCGAGATGAAATTCTGACTCCAGCCCTAACTTTTATAGATTTGATCGAAGGGAATAATTAGAAGCCTTTTGTTTATCGAAAAGGAATTTTGGTTGTAGTCCTAACCGTTTGATGGTTTGACCAGGTGGGGGTTATTAAGACAACCCTAACTTTTATAGGTTTGATCGTTCAGCTTGGGCGAAAGCCTTTCGTTTATTGAAAGGAAGGTCTGATTTAAAAGTGGATCTCTAGTTCATTGAAGGATTTGAGAGAGGATTTTAGCTTTGGTCCTAACTATAGGAAGGTTTGATCAAGAAACAGTGGGAGTGTGGTACAAATAACAGTGGGAATATTGTTTTGTACGAATCACTCGGTGGGAATTTTCATCATCAAGTGACATGGACTTAACATGAAAGGGGTTTGCTAATTTTCCATGAATCAGCAGCTTGAACTTTTGAGTATCGTGTTGGGACTTTAACATTGGGAGTGTTAAGTGCACAACACAGTGGAAGTCTGAATGGACTCAGCCGAAAGAATTTTGGTGGACCCATTACCAATTAATTTGATCAGTGAGGGACTTTATGGTGGAGGATCATGAATCATCAAGCACTCTACAATTACATCGTGGGAGTTTCGTGAGGGAAAATTAACCGAATGAGGTCATTAAATCTCATTTCAACATAAGAGTACTCGAAAAATCACAGTGGGAGGGTTTTAATCATCTTGGAAATGATTGAATAGCCACCACAGGAGGTTATTAATCACTTTTTATTTATGATTAATGATAAATTATTCAGAAGGCTGGTCTTCATCTTGAACAATTAGCTGATCTTGGGTTATCCTTAAGAATACCATGTACAGTATTCTTCAAGAACTTCCCGTTAAAAAAGTTATACTGAGTGTACTAAGGATAGTACTTTTTCAGGAACTTCCTATTTATTGCTATCATGAGCTTGTCACCATCTTAGATGATCATGCAATATGCACCGTTCGAGTAGACTATTTTTATCACAAACGGTCCTTCCCATTTGGATTAGAACTTGCCTTTCTTCTTTGAGTTAAGTATCATTGGTCACCGCACAACGAGAACCAAGTCCCTTCCTTGAAGCTTCGTTGTCGGACCTTTTTGTCGAAGGCCCGAGAAGTCCTAACTTGGTAAAACTCAATTTACTGTTGAGCTTCTAGATGCTTTTCATCTAACATCTTAAGTTCTTTGAGACGTTTCTGATGTTCTTTCTCCGTGGTCATCCTAGTTTTGAGAGCAACACAAAGGGATGGAATTTGAATTTCTAAGGTAAGAACAACTTCGCATCCATACACTAGAGAGTATGGAGTCACCCCGGTAGGTGTGCGAACTATGGTGCGATAGGCTCAAAGAGCTTCGCCAAGTTTGTCATCTCAATCTCGCTTGTTGGTCTTCATGAGTTTTGACAAAATCTTATGATTGTCTTATTGAATTCCTCGGCCAATCCGTTCGCCATGGGATTATAAGTCGTCGATGAGACTCCTTGGATCCTAAACTTCCCACAAAATTTGACGAATATATTGCTAACAAATTGAGGACTGTTGTCATGTATGATTAGCCTTGGAATACCATATCGATAGATGATGTGGTGTTTGACGAACTTGACGACATCGCTTGTCTTCACTTCTTTAAGTGGAACTGCTTCGATCAACTTTGAGAAATCATCGATGATTGCTAAAATAAAATGACCACCTTTGGTTGATGGTGGAAAAATAGGACCAACAATGTCCATTGTCCATGTCTCGAAAGGCCACAAAGTGGCTGAAGGGTGCAGGTACTCTGGGGGTTGATGCATGTAATTCATGTGTATTTGACATGCATGACACCGTCAGGCATAGTCAACTATGTCTTTAACCATGGTTGGTCAATAATACCACATTCTTCTGACTTGATCGCAGAGCTTAGGACCGAGTTGATGTGTACCATAAGTTCTGTCGTGCGTTTCTTTGAGAGCCTCTTCCGCTTCTTTGGTCAAGAGGCATCGGAGTAACAAATCGTCGTATACATGACGATACAACACTTGGGTCACCGAGTTATAATAAAATCTCGGTGCTCTTCATCGGACCGAGTCTCTTTCTTTTATATCTTGTGGTAAAATACCATGCACGACGTAGTCGATGATGGGGAATCACTAATCTC
Organism: Asparagus officinalis; assembly: GCF_001876935.1. NCBI lineage: Eukaryota > Viridiplantae > Streptophyta > Magnoliopsida > Asparagales > Asparagaceae > Asparagus > Asparagus officinalis. Next base: position 96,557,454 of record NC_033796.1, read on the forward strand.
AAGGCTCAAGATCAATCCTAGGTGTGTGCGTCTCCTTGATGTCCAAGGCGCAGTTTGGTACAAAGAGTTTGTGAGTTCTCACAGTGACCCACTGTTTTGTGTTGGGAGGCTATGCTAGAGATACCGCTAATACTGCCAGTGCATCTACGTACGTGTTTTGAAGACGTGGAATGTATTCGATAAAGAATTCTTCGAACGAACCTTCCATCTCGATGGCCGCCTTATGGTATGGTATCAGGTTTTGATTCCTGACTTCATACTCTCCTAAAATTTGATTGACTATTAGTTGAGAATCACCAAAAGGTTCGAGATATTCAACCCCCAGCTCTTTGGCGAAACTAAGCCCAACGAATAGCGCGTTGTATTCGTCTACGTTGGTGGAACACAATTCAGTGAGTGAATAGGCTCAAGGCATTACATGTTTCTCCGAGGAAACTAAAAAACTCCGACTACTGAGGAAATAATAGAACATACGAGAGGACTCGTCATATTAGTTGCTCGGGAAGCACCATCGAAGTATAACTGCCACACTTGTTGATGAGATGTAGTGTTGACTTTGTAGGTTTCATCAGGCAAATCTTCATATAATTCGGCTGCATCCGTTGTGGGGTTAGCTGCCAAAAGATCACAAATCACTTGTCCTTTGACTGACTTCTGTTGTTTGAAGTGTAGATCGTATTGGGATAAGAATAGGGCCTATTTTGCAAGTCGCAAATTCATAGAGGGTGGTTGCGTCATGAATACCCAGACTGGGTTAACGTTGGAAATGACAAAGATCGTCTGTCCAATGAGGTAGTGTCGTATCCTTTGGATGGCGAACACCAACGCGAGACATTCCTTCTCAATCATTGGATATCGAGATTCAGCACCAACCAAAGTTTGACTTAAGTAATAGATAGCCTATTCATGACCGTTGTCATTGTCTTGTGCAAGTAAAGCACTTAACGAGTGGTTCATCGCCTTGATGTAAATCAAGAACGGTTTATCTGACTTCGGTACAAGGAGGACTGGAGGATTCGCTAGATAGTTATGATATCTTCTAACGCCTTCTGACAGGCATCATCCCAAATAAACGACACGCCCTTCTTCGTGAGCTTGGAAAATGATTGGTATTTCCCGGATAGATTTGCGATAAACCGACGGATATAGACTAGTCGCCCTTGTACTCCTTTGAGTTCTTTAAGGTTTCTCGGGGGTTGCAATTTGTGTATTACCTTCACCTTATTGGGATCTATGTGGATACCATTCATGGTGATGATGAATCCCATGAACTTACCGCTGGACATTCCGAGGAAAGACTTGATGGGATTCATTTTTAATTGGTGACTCCACATGAGATCGAATATCGTCTTTAAATCTTTGATATGGTCATCTTTGTTATGACTTTTCATGACCAGGTCATCAACATAACATTCAATGGTCTTCTAGAGATGCTCTTGGAAAATCTTTGACATTGCTCGTTGATAGGTGGCACCCGTGTTCTTCAATCCAAACGGAATGACTGTGTAGCAGAAGACACCGAGAGGTGTCCGGAATGAGGTATGTTTTTCCTCGTCCGGGTACATCTTGATTTGGTTGTAACCCGAAAACCCATCCATAAAGAACATTCTCTCAAATCCACACGTGTTATCGATAATAACATCCATGATTGGAAGAGGGAAATCGTCCTTTGGGCAAGTGGTGTTCAAGTCTCTAAAGTCAATACCGATCCTGATTTTCCTATTCTTTTTGAGGACTTGTACGATGTTTGCAAGCTAACAGGATGCTGTTCTTCCCTGATAAAACCCGAGTCAATTAGCTTTTTAACTTTAGACTCGATCGCTTCCATTATTTGCAGACAAAATCGTATTTGTTGTTGCTTGACGGGCTTTGCACCCGGTTTGATGTTAAGGCGATGGACTGTCACATTTGGATTAAGTCTAGGCATATCTTTGTAATTCTAAGCGAAAACATCAATGTATTTCTTGATGAGGGTAATCAACTCTTCCTTTTCGTCTGGTGGAAGATTATCGCTGACGAATATGGGTTTCAGATTTGCTTCGTCGCCCATGTTCACCTGGACCACTTTGTTCTGTGGGAAGTTCTCTTTGTTCAAATCTATCGCTATATTGGATATTTAAGTGATGGATCCAGGGATCTTCCCAAGTTAGCAATTGGTCGTCTTCCTCTATTATGGCAGGATCGACCATGGCCATATTCGACATCAGGCTTTTGAATATTTCTCCAAGGCTGATGTCAGAGTCCTAATTGGAAGAATTGGATGAGTATCAGTCCTTATTTGCCAATTGGTCAATAACTTGCCAGCAACATTCGTCATTGGATGAAGAGACATAGCCCAGACCCCTTTTATAGCCATAATATTTATCAAGTTTTCTTTTCCTTACATAGGTCGAACAAGGTGGAACCCGTGGGCCTTGACCAAAACAATGACCTTCTTCGAGTGCAAAGTTCTATCTCCATTTCCTCATGAAGTTACATGATTGTTGACTATATTTTGATAAATAAGGATCGGATCTCTCATCATCACTGTTTCCTTTGAGAAGGGGTCTAATGGTGGAAATATATGCCCCTTGCTGAAAATTAACTCATTTTCACCCCCTGT
>NC_033796.1:96560065-96675299 GCF_001876935.1 Asparagus officinalis
AATGATGAGGGTTGTTCCAAATGAGTCTCGGACATGCTTCTTTATCATGCAAGATGACCAAAGTGGCATGTGTATGTCGGGGTTGTCATGCAGTCCCTGCATTATATTATCAAGACAAGGCGAATAATCTAAATAGTCATTTATTGCTTCTTCAGCAAGTTGCCAATTACAACTACCATCTGATAATTCGCCATCGTCAAGACTGATTATAAAGGGTACAATGTCTTTTAATACAAAACCTTCATTGTAATCAAGCCCAGCTTCGGTATCAGCTTCTTCTCTGATATTCGTACCTTAGGCCAATGATTCAATAAATATAGATTCAGTACTGTAAAGATGGGAGTCAGTAAAATAGTTTTCTAACCCCTTAAACGGTTGCTTATCCACGACCACCGTCTTGACCTCATTCTTAGTGTCTACATATTTTAGACACTGATAAAGGGTGAAGGGGACTATAAGATTACCATGGATCCAGGGTCGACCCAATAGTAAGTTATAGGAGGTTTCCGCATCGATCATGTAACATGTGACCTTAAACCTTAAATCCCCAAGTTGACATTTTACCCGGATTTTACCCAATGGTCTGGACCCATTGGTATTGAATCAATAGATAATAGTACTTGTCAAAACCAACTTGCTGGCACGGATTTCGAGATTATACATCAGTCGGAGTAGCATGATGCTAACAGTGAAACCCGGATCGACTTGGATCCGGTTGACAATGCTCGAGCCAATGTATCCGATGAAGTACAGAAGCCTATCATGCTTCCAGTTTCTCACTTGCATGTCATCCTTGGTGAATGTGATACAAGGGAATTGCTTGGCCACCAAATTACAATATTGAACTAGTAGCTCCAGTTCTTCAGGGACTGGCTTGATTTGAGTGAGGAATACGTTAGAATCAGCCAAAGCTTCTTATAGGACCTCTCTAGTGTCTTTAGAAAGGTACAATAACTCGTATAGAGTTATCTTCGCTGGGATGTTAGCTAGCTGAGTCATAATATTAAAGCGGTATGGTGTGTTTGAACTTCTCGGTTTATCCCTTCCAATCGGGCGATTGAATCGAGACTGCTTCGGGTTCTAATCCACTTGGCGTTACGGCTCTTTTTCCTTTTGCTTGTTAGTTGGTTATTGTTGGGGTTTCCCTGCAGGTACGGGGGGAGTTGTAACCACCCCCAGCTTAGCTAATGTTTTAGCATTTGGATCAGAGGCTTCGGGATACTTGTAGTAGTATTCATTCCCGCCCCTGGTAGCAAAGACTTCTTATTCATCTTCAGAAAGTGATAAGGTAGGGATGCCTTCATCATCTTTCTTAGGGATTACTGTGGCGTAACGGTAGGATTTGCCCCTACCCTTGGACTTCTTCTTAGATGAGGACCCCACCCATTGTTCATCTTCGAGCAGATCTGGATGGATCTAAAGAATTTTGTCGTTAGGGGCCATGTGCTTCACAAGCCCCTTCTGGAGTTGTCCATAGGGATTGTCATTAACGGTCTTCACCTCTACCTTTGATACAGGCTCTAGCTAAAACCATGACAGAAGGACAGAGCCAAAGTTGATAGAAACCGCATTTGCGCCTATTTTTTTTCTTTGGGCTGCTTTGCAGCGATGATACCAACGTCGATCAAGGCTTGGATCTTGTCCTTGAGGGTGTCGCACATCTTAGTGGGATGATGGACCCATCTGTGAAAGGCACAATACTTTAGAACCGTTGTCCTCTTGGCTTCTTCCTCGTTAGTGATTGGAGTCAATTCACGTCTACTTCATTCACTAGCATCTTCCCTTTACCATAAGGGACAAAGTTTTGCTTTGGAGTATTAGCTACCGGTTGACCTCTTTCAGCCTTCTTCCATTTGAGGAAGCGTTCAGCTTGCTCTCCGTACACCTTTAATTTTTTCTAGGTTTTAGATGGCGCCATGCCCATGGCTTCCAATACATCCAAAGAAAGATTATTGTGACATGTTTGAAGAATAAACTCCTCCGTGACCGGATCCCAGCAATTCATTACCTTATTCCGGAAGCGCTTGACGAATGCACGACCGACTCTCCGTCTTTTTACTTCTCATCGAACAGAGTCCTGATTGACACTATAGTATCGTCATTGAAGAAGTTTATGAGGATTATTCTCTCCATATCGTCCCAACTGCTGATTCTCCCTGGCTTGAGATGGTGGTACCACTCGAAGGTGGCTCCACGAAGGGTGTCGACGAATAACCGGACCATCAAAGGTTTGTTGCTAGAGATTACGCCGAGGTGTGATTTAAAATAAATCAGATGCTTAGTAGGTGATCCTTCCCATCAAATGGAATTAAGTTAATTAAGTTGAACTTTGTCGGATATATTATTGATTCCCACTTTCTCAGGTATGGATATGGGATACTGATCTTCTTCACCTCTTGAGCAGACATCAAAGCGTTGACTTTGCTTTCAAGGTCCATCTTCTTGTCTTCACCCACATTTTTCTTTGGGGGTTATTGAGAAGGTTTAGGAGATTCTGCTGGGCAACTCCTAAGGTTATTGTCATTAGGAGGAGTATCAGCATTGAGATTTTCATCCACCTTCGAGTCGCTGTCTACTTCATTAGCATTGTTGCGACGACTGGATTCAACCTACTGATTCGACCTAGACTGGAGTTGTTGGGCATGCAACTCCCTCATGTGCTACATGTTAAACTCCATTTCCATCTTCATCTTAGTTCTAAGCTCTTCTTTCTGTTTAGCTAGAGCGTTTTCGAGCATTTGAGCTAACTAGTCGGGAGTGATAGTGAACGCCTCCCGGACTCGTGCTGTGCTGGACACAGTGGCATCCGAAGAGATTGCAGAGCAAGCGTCTGATGCTTCATCATCTGAGAATAATCCTCTTCTCATTCGTTAATAATCCCTTGGTCTGATAGCTCTGGCTCGTAGTCAAGTTAAACGTTAGGATGTTTCATGAAAAGGTTTAAGACTGAAACACCGTGTTGACTTCCCTTTATTGGTCATATTGATAGTGACTTCTAGGAGTTCATCATCTTGAATGACCGATCTTCTTTTACAGAAATGCCTTGGCTTAGGCTACAATGTTCCAGTAGAAAGTCTTTTACATACCAAGACCCTCTGTGGAGCGGTCTTGTAGTAGCTACACTCTGATAATACTACCCTGATAAGCTTGGTGTATGGACAATGAGAATCCATTTCTTGGGTACTTCTCTTTTAAGTCTTATTTGTACCCCCAACCTGATAGTACAACTCATCAGCATGATTTTCGGAGCAACCTATCGTGTGTTAGCATGATTTCTTAGGTATAACATCATCGTCTTCTGACGAACATGCTTCCTTCTGAGGATATAACGCGTCGTTAGCATTCTCAAGAGTCACTCATATGGAACCACGCCTTTGTGAGTTTAGGATCCCACCGGGCTCTTGGACTTCAACACATAATCCCATGCGATCGATTATAGGGATTTTCCAATTATAGGATATCTTCTATTGCTTAGGAGGACGTGCATGACCCTCAGTCAGATAAACTACTCGGGGTTCATTCAATGGACCTAAGCGCTTTCTGACTAAGGCTTTGCCTCGATTCTCATGCTGAGGACCAAGATGATTTGTGATCTTCATTTTGAATTTGGACAAGTCTACACAATTGTGGGGCTTCACTGGAAGTACTGGATCAATTAGAGTAGGGACGAAACTCAACAGGATTAGAAAAACAAGTGTAGAACACCATCTGTCTCAGCCTTGGCGCGGGTCACCTCAGGGTGACTCGCTGGTTGTCGGGTCACCGCTGGGTGACACGTACATGGCTGGTTCACCTCGGGAGTGACCCGTTGCTGACTGGGTCACCTCGGGGTGAACTGCGCTCTTCGGTCTTTTTGGCCGCTGATTTGCATTTCAGCCTCCATAATTGATATTTTTTGGTGGTTTCTTGACCACCTCTTCCTTCTGTAATTTTTGTGCTCCTTGCATTGGAATTCTTGTGTGCGCAAGAAGTACACGGTGCTTTTGAATATGCTCTTTAAGGGTCGAATAGGTCCTTTTAATGCGGACCTATTCATTCGTCACTAGTTTGGAGGAGAAGCCGCCCACTGGTTGTTGTGGCACTTGGCGCTTCCTAAACTTCAGATCCGCCTCATAGCGGATCCCGGTAACTGGCTCCAAAACCTTAGCGAGTTAGCACGTGAGGCGTTGGTGTTACCTTTGACATGCTCTCTTTGATAGGGTTGGCATTATGCCTTCAGCAGTAAACTCCTTGATCAAGGAGGGGTCCGGATCTGTGGCTTCAACCTCACTGGATGATGGAAGGGTATTGCGAGGTGCAACTATAGCAGCAACGGGACAGAGAACATCTTCTTGGGTCTTCAGATCTGAAGACTAGCGGATTTTCCTTGAGGAAGAGATCCTCTTGCAATTGTGAGGGGAAGAGGATCGGGAGGAGGAAGACATGTACTCCTCATACTTTTGCTGGTCGATTTCGTATTCGACCTTCAAATCAACTAGATTTAGGATTCGTGGTTGCAACACTACAACCTCTGTAGAGAGGATGTCGGCTCCCACTATGGTCGCCAGCTTGTTTGGGTCAGAAATTATTATCTTTATTGTATAACATGTTACAAATTTGATCATTACAATAACTTCAAAAAGATCGGTCTTTTTATAAGACCTTTACACAATGAAAATAAAAATTACAATCTCCTTCAAATAACACACAGATCTTATTTATTAGTCTTTGTTTGTGTGGGATCTTTGCCTATACTGGGGTTTATCCATGAACCGCCATGGATCATATCTAGTTGATCGGAAAGCTAGAAGTTCGTTGCTTCATAGGGAAATAAGAACATAAGTGATAATCTTGACCAAGCGAGATTATGACTCTTCTCGAGATCAAGTCCAAGCCTGATCTTAAGGAAAGGGTGGATGGGGATTCAGATCCTTCGAATTGCTCCTTCTTTATGCTTGGATTCGCAAAGATTTGTTATCCCTCTCTGAAATTTCATGGAATGCACTCACAAAACCAGCAGCACCTCGCCCTCTTGATAAAAATTCTAGATCTTGAGAAATGAGCCCCAAAGCTTGTATTTATAGGGCTTCGGATGCAGGATATTTGGATATGAATGAAAGAATTGGCCTTATCTTTAGTTAATAACTACCTAACCACGTATGAGGATGATATCAAGTCAGTTGGGGTGCTCTGAACAAAGAAATCCTAAAAAATCATCAAGATACGTGTTTTGGGATGTGTGCGGTAGATCCTGGTGACCCGTCACTGTGCGGGTCACTAATTAGTGACCCGCGTGCATGCGTGTGGGTCACCTCATGGTGACCCGCACTTGTTCGAGTCACTTCATGGTGACTCCCACTTGTGCAGATCGCCTCGATACTTAGCCATTTTTGGCTTTCACGTACTTGTATTTTTCATCGTTTTATGTATTTTTTTTTGTTTTGTTGACTTGTACACCTCGCCAACTTGCTTCATGTGCTCGTTAGCTTCTATACTGCATTAGATGATCCTCCTTAATTTAGATAATCCCTTCTGACTTGGATGACGACGTTCATCATATTTGCTTAGTCTCGAACTACGTGTGGGAACCTATAGGCATTTTTTGATGTCTACAAACACGGCAAGAATATTCGTTTCCTATGCACAGACAATGAAGGAGAGTACACATCAAAGGAGTTTTACCATTACCTGAAGAAGTACAAGAATCGATGACAACTAACATGCCCAAATACTTTGCAGTAGAATGGCATAGCCGAAAGAAAGAATCGTTATCTCGCTGAAACTTGCAGAAGCATACATCATACAAGAACATATCAAGATGTTTTTGGGTGAATTGTATGAAGGTGGCGGCACATGTTATCAATCGGCTACCACAACTAAAACTAGAGTTCAAGTCATCATTTCAAAAGCCGTGGAATACCAACCCAATCGTAAGCTATTTCAGAGTCTTCAGTTTTATATGTTATGTCTTTGTGTCTGATCACTTACACAGCAAATTCAATAAAAGGCTGTAAGGTGTATATTTGTGGGGTATGATAATATAAAAAGGATGGATATCTTGTGATCCCACAACCGGACGGTGCTACAAATCAAAGAGTAATGTGTTTGACGAAGCCTCGTCTTGGTGGGTTTTACATGAAGTTGCACTCCAAGACTCCAATGGTCTAGAGGATCAGTTGCAGAAGAAGCTGGGGGAGCCAGGTCAAGGAGAAGGGCTACAGTAATTAGAGAAGATAGAACCAAATTCTCTTACATGTCTGAAGGAGAATAATCCATGGACAACTGGTGTTTATCAGACAACGCTAGAAGAAGTGCGCCCAAGCCTGATAGAGGACATCGAAGAAGAACCAATGGAACAACTTCAAAGATCAACAAGACCCAGAAAGCTAAATCCTAAGTATGCTAATGTTGCCATTATGGAAGATGCGAAGGAGCCATCTAGCTTCGAGGAAGCATACGGAATTGCTGAATGGAGATGAGCAATGGAGGAAGAAGTTCAAGCTCTACACCAGAATCAAACTTGGGAGTTTATGCCAAAGCCCAAAGATGTCAATCCTATCTCCTACAAATGGGTTTACAAAGTCAAGACTCGACCAGATGGGTCAATTGAGAGATACAATGCACGCTTGGTCGCTCGAGGATTCTCTCAACAGTATGGACTGGATTATGATGAGACATTTAGTCCAGTTACAAAGATAACAATAGTTCGAGTTCTTTTAGCTTTGGCATCCAGCAGAAGTTAGAAGCTTTGGTAGATGGAAGTGAAGAACGTATTTCTACATGGTGAGGTGGATCAAGAGATTTACATGGAGCAACTCATCAAATTTGAGAGCAAAGAAAAGGAAAGATATGTTTGCAAACCAAAGAAAACTCTCTACGGACTGAAGCAAGCTCAGAGAGCTTAGTATGGAAAGATTGGTGAGTTTTTAATTCAAAGTTGATACTCTCTTGATCCTGCAGATTCTAGTTTATTTGTCAAACAGACTGGCAATACGCTATCAATCATGTTGGTCTATGTGGATGACTTAATCCTAACTGGAGACAATGACGTGAAAATCTAAAAAACAAGGACAAATCTCTCAGTCAGGTTTTAAATAAAGGAGCTTGGGGAGATCAAGCATTTCCTCAGGTTGGAGGTCGTTCGAAGGAAGGATGGAATATTCATGTGCTGAGAAAAATATGTGAAGGATATGCTCCTCAAGTACGGGATGTTCAACTGCAAGTCAATATTAACTCCAATGGAGACAAATCTAAGACTATGTGCAAATGACGGAAAATATTTAGAAGATTTAACTATGTATCGATAACTAGTTAGAAGCTTGATCTATCTAATAATGACAAGACCAGATATTTTATTTTCGATTGGTGTGATGAGCCGATACATGCAGAAGCCAAAGAAGCCTCACTTAGAATCAATCTGAAGGATCCTAAGGTACATCAAGGGAGTTAATTATGGTCTCATGTATAAGAAAGCAGAAGAATGTAAAGTCTATGACTATTATGATGCTGACTATGTTGGAGATCAAGACACTCGAAAGTCTACTACCTGATACATGTTTAGTCTCAGTTCAGCGGTTATATTTTGGTGTAGCAAATGACATTCAACAGTGTCACTGTCAACTACAGAGGTGGTGTACATATCGATAGTGATGGTAGCTCAGGAAAGCACGTAGTATGTTATTAATGAGAGATCAACATCAGTCCACAGACTACTCAGCAGCTTTACATTGTGATAATCAGTCTACAATAAGATTAGTAGATAATCTAATTTTTCATGCTAGGATGAAACGTATCGAAGTACATCATAACTTTCTTTGAGAGAAATTCTTTAAGAGGAGATTGTAATGAAGCCAATCGAGACAAACAAACAAATAGCTAACATATTCACCAAAGCACTAAGTACTTTAAAGTTTGCAAAATTTCGAAGTCAGCTTGGACTCGTGATAGAGAAATCCATACTAAGGGGGAGTGTTGAAATTCAGCAGCTTCACACCTAGCCCCCACCTACCTAGCTACAGTAATCACCTAACCTTAATATTGTTTATCTATCCTTAACCAATTTTATAAATAACCGCCCAAGTGTTTGTGTTAGATTCATCCCAGTAGCAGAGAGAGAGAGAGAGAGAGAGAGAGAGAGAGAGAGAGAGAGAGAGAGAGAGAGAGGAGAGAGAGAGAGAGAGAGAGAGAGAGAGAGAGAGAGAGAGAGAGAGTATTTGTATTTTAGAGTATAGTATGTTTGTACCACTATATAAATAATAACAATATAGTGTCCACTACTCCTCTTAACTCAACATTTTATTAGACAGATTACACGCTAAGAGAAAAGTTTCTTCTATCTTGGAGTGCATTTAGATGATAAATCAATAAGTTTGGACATAGTCGTGATTTCAAAGGTTCAAATTTTATACAGTGCTGAGAAGTTTCAGTTAGACTACAATGTATCATTTGCACAACTCCTCCCTTCTTCAATTCACTGATGAACCCATCATGCAGAAAGTAGTAATACCATCTAAAAACAGCCTCTTCAAATCTTGAATAGTTCAAGAGTACCCAAGAATCATACAAGTCTAAGAAACCACATTTCTTTCAAGCATTTCATCAAACAGATTATATGAAATGAGGGTCGGGTTTCAGGGATTTGAGGAGGTGGTTATTAAGGATTTGGGCAAGTAGTTTGAGATAGTTATTGAAGGGAACAAGGTTAGACATGGATGTTTGTAGTTTATGGGAAGCATTCATCAGGGATAAAGTTGCTAGTTTAGTTGCCCTTTTTGTTTCCTTTAGTTAGTTTCTGGATTTTGGATTTTTAAGTCAATGGAGGTTAGATGGGCTTGGAGAGAGAATCGATATATAATTATAAAAAATCATCCTACTTTTATCATACTTATATACATCTTAAATTCATTGAGGTAAAAATGCAGAATATAATTAAATTCAAAGTTCAAGGGGTTTTGTGAGACACCCCAAAGCTCAAGAGGTTATGTGAATTGCCTCTCAAAGTTTAGTAGGTTTTGGTGAAACAAATTCTAACTATTATTTCTAGTCTAACTAGTGGTCATTTAACACTAACTAACATTACAGTACAAAGTTATTAATTAATAATAGTAGATTTAAATAATATAAATAGTATTTTTGCCAACAAAACTATTATATGTATTTTTTTATCATCAAAATTTTTCTCATGTCATTTTAGTCAAAAAAATATTTATTCTCAATTATCTCACTGAAACATCTAATTTTAAAGATTATCCTGGTTCTAACAAAAAATGTTTCAATCGTCTGAGACCTTGAAGACTATTCAACAAAAAGAGATAATAGAAATGCACCTTTCCTTAATTACCATTATTAGACATGCATGCACCAACATGTAAAGGGGATAGAAGGAAGCCTATTTAGGTTACAATATTATATTTTAATCTCATTCCTTGAAGTTTTCGTACCAAATACATACTTGTTGTTTTTGGTAGCTCTTGGTACATGACCATATGTCATGTATACTTGAGTAATTCCATGCACCCTTCTTGTTTCCTCAAAAGTACATTTCCCCTACTAAAACCCCTTTAAAAAGCCAAAAGCAAATACATCACCCAAAAAGTTGAGGGATTTTTTGAAAATCTTGAATTTTGCGATAGCCCTCTCTATGACCAATTCCTCCTCTTTTCTTCTCTCTTCAAGAAAATATCACGGTTTCTCTCTCCCTTAGCCCTCTTTTAAACCCATCTTTAGATCAAAATCACTCTCCCTAATGGCTTCTTTTGGGATCTCTCTCACTTTCTCTAAGTTAAAGGAGCATGGGAAGGTAGGCATTGCTCATTTAGTTCTTAAATGAAATTGGGTTCCTTTTGCTTTTCGTGTTTTATTTGGGTTTGATCTGCTGGTCAATTGATACTCTTTCTAGATATATTTGATCTATTGTTTATGCTGTATATGAGTAATAAAGATTATTTAGATTTTGTAAGGTATATGAAGAGTTGGGTTGCTTTGTTTATGGGGTATATTTCACAGAACACTCTTAATATTTGTGTGCTCTGCACGAACCCCCTTGAGGACCTAAACTTTAATAAGGGTGTTTCACGCAAGCCCCCAAATTGCATAAATCAGAGAAAGTCCCCGAACATTCAAATTCCTACTGAATCCCCTTGAAGTGTTGGAAAATGAAAAACCCCAAAAATTTTGAGCTTATGAATGATAAATTGAATTAGTATGTGATTAATTACAATAAGTGGATATTTATTTTGATAAATATTATTAATTAGTATACGAGTACACTAACAAGTATTTTGAGCATAAACAAGTTCATACATGAGAAAAAACTAGTCGAAACATGTACAATGGCCAAAAGAATGAGAAACTAGAAAATCCCACTCTAGTTGACCGTCATGGTCGACCGCAGTCCGGTCGATCGCCACGGTCGACTTCGATACCTACAGGAAGTTTTTCCTGTTTTGAGTTAGTTTTAGATTTTTAAAATCCACATCTGTTTTCTCTGTTATATATATAATTTGTTCACAAGTTTTTTAGTATTTTAAAACCCTAGCAGCCACCAAACTCCCCTATAAACCATAATTTGGTTTTTGAGGAAGATTCAAAGGCTTTGGAGTAGGATTTCGGTTTTTTTTTTGGCTTTTGGCTCAGGGTCTAACTTGGCTTTGCATCTTGTATATTTTTCAACAAGTCCCAGGCGAGTTTCATCTCTGCTAATACCTCTCCCTATTTTAAAACGTTTTTAAAGAGCTTCTTTAATAAGTTTTATACAGCCTAATCAATTTATTTGTGTATAAAAAGCAAAACTTGTATATTATGTGTATAAAGACTAGGTCTTTTCATGATAAGGAGATTAAGAACAAATTTACAAAAGTGTTTTAAGATCTGAAAATGATTAAAAAACATTGTTTATCTGAAGTTAGATGATTTATGTTTGGGGAGAAAGTCGATTTCTTCATTGAGGTAATCATTACAACTTCAGTCCTTACAATAAAAGTACAATGAAAATACAATTCTCATCAAAACAAACACAGAGATCGTTTATTGATCTTCTGCTTGCGTGTGATCTTAGCCTGTGACGGGGATGTTTATATCCGTGGACCACCAAATGATCAGATCAGATCCGGAGCTTCGTTGATTCATGAAGGAATCAAAAAATCGAAGCAATTATCTCAACAACAGTGAGATAACCACTCTTCTCGAGATCACCATAATGGGGCAATCTCAAGGAAAAGAACCGTGCTGCAGATCTATCAAACTCTCCTTCTTTATGCCAAAGAATTCATTAAAGCCTTCTCCTCCTCTCTGAAATTCGTGGCTATTCAGTCTTAAAGTTAGCTGGGCTTCGTCAACGCTCGAGAATTCCAGATCTAAAAAAAATAAAGGTCTTGGGGCTGTATTTATTAGCTTCAGGAGCCCTGTGTTCGGATAAAAACGATCAAGTCACTCTTATCTTCGGTTATAACCACTTAACCACATCCTTGGATGATATTCTATCAGTTGAAACAAAACTAGGCAGTTAACAATCGAAAAATAGATTTAAACTACTAAAATTTAGGTTTTTGTCTCTGTGGACACCCGTGGGTGTCTCGGCCAAGCTTGGGCCGAGACACCCATGGGTGTCTTGGCCAAGCCTTGGCCAAGACATCTCTTGGTGTCTCGGCCAATTCTTGGCCAAGACACTCATGGGTGTCTCGGCGAAGCCTTGGCTAAGACACCACTTGGTGTCTCAACCAAGGTTTGGCTGAGACACCATTTAGTGTCTTGGCCAACTTTGGCCTGAACTTTGATTCGCGTGTTCTGTCCGTTTTTATCTTATCTTCATCGTCCGAACTCAGAATTTTGTGGTTCAAGATACATTAGAAAGCTAACGAGGAGATCGACAAGCTCCCATGATTGAATCATATGTAGAATAAATGGGATACGAGGGCAATTTCGCCTTTCGTAAGCGATGCAGAGCTCCCGATCAGTTCGTGTTTCCATTATTCCGAAGTTACATTGCTTCTTATGGTCCGTCGACTCACTTCATGTGTTTGTCATCATCACATGAGCTTCTGTGATTTAAATAGTGATGTTCATCATCTTCTCTCTGTCTCGAACCGTATGCTGGGACCTATAGGAAATTTTTAACGCCTACAGATACCCTCTCCAAAGTGTTTCAGTCTCGTTTCTTTTATAGTTGAGCTTGAAATACTTTGGATATGATTAATCCAACCTTCAGTCAGTGTAAAGGACCTGTAGTTAGCTTTGACTCTTGACTTCTTTAATTTTCAGTCTATTCAATATCTTAATGAATAACTGAAGTTGTTCCGACGCTGCTTTTATCATCTGGCAGTCGTCGAAGTTTCGAATTAAAATGGTGAGTTGATTTTGGCTCGTATCGTCAAGTTAACTTTGAACTAAATATCTTCATCGGAAATGCATTGACTTGCATTGACCTAGGGGATTGTTGCTTGGGGCTCAAGACAAATCTAATTGCTCATATTCAATGAAGATTACTATAAATAGGGGTAGAGAGTGAGGGGTTAGAGTGTGAAAATTTTTGTAACTCCTTTTGGAGAGGAGGGCTACTCTTAATTGAGAAGGCCTTCCAAAATTATAACTTTTGTTGCAATTAATAATAATAATTTTTTCACCACTTTAAATATTTCTTTTCTTTGTTGGATGATTCTTTTCTTTGTTGGATGATGAAGATGGAGATGAAGAATTATTTAGAGGTTTGCATTTCTTTTCTTTTTTTTCTTTTTTTTCTTTTTTATTCCTTATTAGTTTAGATTATTTCTATGCTTGTAGTTAGATTTTATTTTCTTGTTAAATAGCCAAGAGGCTAGAACCCTCTTGCCTTAGATTTATTTCATGCTTATAGAATAGATTTATTTTCTTGTATTTAATTCTTGCAATTTTATTTTGTAGTTTAGATTTTTGTAATTTATTTTATAGTTATATTTTAATTTCTTACACTATTCACCTTGAGGCTAGAACCCTCTTGGGTTTAGTTTTTCTTTTTGTTTATTTTTATTTTGTTTGATTCGCCTTTAGGCTAGAACCCTCTAGGGAATCACCATTTTCTAAGAAGTGGGTTTATTTTTAGATTATCCATATCTATAATTGAATCCACCATCTTTAATTTCTTACATTTTCTTTTATTTTTGAATTTTGTTCTTCATTCTTGATTTTTCATTTGTTTCTTGATTTTATTCATTTTTTTTCCTTCTCACCTTATTGATCATACTCATTCTTTTTCAAATCCACTCTCACTTACACTTTGCATCATTTACACACCATTTTCACTCTCTCAATCTCTTCACAATCACATTCACTTATCACTCCTATTTGTCACGCACACAAAATAAGATCTAATTTTATATTTTCTCCTACAAAACACCTTTCTCGTGGGATCGATATCTTAAATACTATAACTTGACACGGTTGTGCACTTGCAACCTTTTTGGTACATGTTTATGCCGCATCAGATTTCCAGAGTTGGCTGATTCTCTCACTGCCGACTTTGTTATCTTGGAGTCTAAAATCCGAGAGTTGGAGGAGTTAAAGGTTAATGGAGCTTCTTCTTTTGTATCTTCTCAGTTGGATCATAGACTGGCACAGTGGCGCGACCTGAGATCTTTCATTGGCAGTGAGCTTTAGTCACATGAGAATTCTATTGTGCAGCTGATGGCTACTCTTGCGAAGAAGGATACGGATAGAGCTGAATTACTCAGTTCTTTGGATTCCAACCGTGAAGAAGTAGATAGGTTGAAGAAGGCCTTGAAGTATGCCGAGGAGTCCAGTGCTATCATCGCAGAAGAGCTGGCTAGATTAGAGAACTCTCACGGACAGGCACTTGAGAGACTAGGATCTACGCAGGAGAGATTGATGAAGCTGAAGAATGAAGCCGTGAAGATCTTGAGCGATTCCGAAGAGTTTGTCTGAGCTGATCTGCAGGCAGAACTTGAGCAGAGTTATGCAGATAGGCTTTCTAAGTTAGAATTTTATATTCTTGATCGCCGACTGCGTTTGGGCCGATGAACTTTTTATTGTATGCTTTGACTTGATCTGTTAGTAGAGACCCAACATTTGATTTAATTATGTTCATCTTTTATCATAATACTTATAGGATTTTTGGCAAACCCTCAGCCATCAACGAGTTTGATGTGCCTTTACCGATTACCGTTTGAATCGGGCTAGCATGCGGATTGTTTTAGTCCGTTTCGCATGTAACGTTGTGCTAAGAATGTTAATTCACTTAGACTTGATACTATGACTTTGAATACATAGACTTCACCATTTTTATGGGGAAAAGGTACTCAGCATCGCGTATTAGACGATGACTTATTCCTTTTTAGGTTTCGGAATAAAATTCCTCAGACTTAGACTCTAGTGTCTTTTTCAATCAGCGAAAGACTAAACTGGCGATGTGTGTTAGACATAGACTTTAGGATTTTTGGCAAACCCCCAGCTTTCAACGGGTTTGATGTGCCTTTACCAATTACCGTTTGAATCGGGCTAGCATGTGAATTATTAAAACCCGTTTCACATGTAACGTTGTGCTAAGAGAATTACTTCTCGTAGACTTGATGCTATGATTTTGAATACATAGACTTTACCACTTTTTTCGGGAATATGGCACCCGGCAACGCGTATTAGCCGTTGACTTATCCCTACTTAGGATCCAGGATAAAATTCCCCAGATTTAGACTCTGGTGTCTTTTTCAATCGGCGAAAGACTAAACCGGCAACACGTGTTAGGCGTAAGCTTATCTCTATTTAGGAGTTGAGATAAAATTCCCCATGTATAAAGTGCACGGATTGGAAGTTGAGAATTATGTCTTTTCTCAAGGCAAAGATAAACGCAAAGTTGGAGCGGAAGAATTTTATATTATTGGCCCCAGGTCTTGTTTAGGGTAAAGATGAACCCAAAAATGAAAGAGGAAGAATTTTATATTCTATCTTTCAGCACTGAAGAAGAAGAATTTTATATTCTATCTACAGTTAGAAAGGAAACTCAAGGTGGGGTCTCCACCCCCAGGATCCGGAAAGATAAAACTAAGTATGAGATCTCCACTCCGAGAATCGAAAAGATTCAAACGACCCTAACTTTTATAGGATTGGTTGTTTGATCCATAAAGAGTTTCTCATTTATTGAGGAGAAAGTCTAATTTCGACCCTAATTTTTATAGGTTTGGTTGAAACGGAAGAGATGGCAGTCTTTCATTTATCGAAAGGGATGACTCGGTCTTAGTCCTAACTATCTACAGGTTTGACTAAGTGAGATCGGGAACAATCCTAACTTTTATAGGTTTGATTGTTTGAATTGAAAGTGGACCTCTCGTTCATGGAAGGAATCGAGAGGAGAATTTGGCTTTGACCCTAACTTTTATAGGTTTGACCTGAAAGCAAAGAGAGCGGAATACAGGTAGTAATAGAAAAACTGGTTTGTACTAGCCACTTGATGGAGGATATCGATGTTAAGTGATTAGGACTTAACACGTCAAGATTTAAAAATTGTCATGAATTGGCGGATTGAAGTTTTGGCGGGCCCACCGTCAATTGATTTGATCAGTGGGGGATTTTATGAGGAAAGATTAATCTGTTAAAAGGATTGAATCTCGTCTCAACAAAATAACTCATGAGAGTTAGTGAATTTGGTAAAAGGAAACATTCTGTCATTTAAGGTTTAAATGTAGATGTCCTATTTATCACTTTTACAGTGATTGGGTTATCCCTAAGAATACCATACGTGGTATTCTTCCGGGAACTTCTCAATATATTGGTTATCCCAAAAGTACTAAGGGTAGTATTTTTCAGGAACTTGTCGTTTATCGGCATCATAAGTCGGTCGCCGTCCTTGGTGACCAGACGATATGCGCCACTCGAGTAGACTGTCTCTACTACGAATGGTCCCTCCCATTTGGGTTCAAATTTACCTTTCTTCTTGGAGTTAAGGATCATAGGCCGTCTTTCAGTTAAGACCAAATCTCCTTCTTTAAAACTCCGTTGTCGAACCTTCTTGTCGAAGGCTCGGGAAATTCTAGCTTGGTAGAACTTAATATACTGTTGAGCTTCTAAGCGCTTTTCATCGAGCATATCAAGTTCTTCGAGATGTTTCTGATGTTGTTCTTCGGTCGTCATCTGGATTGCGAGAGCGATTCGAAGAGACAGAATCTGTATTTCCAACGGAAGGATGGCTTCACACCCATACACCAAAGAATACGGGGTCGTTCCCGTCGGTGCACGCACCGTGATACGATAGGCCCATAGAGCCGCGCCAAGCTTGTCATCCCAATCTCGTTTATTAGTTTTCACAAGTTTTGACAAAAGCTTTATGATAGTCTTATTGAAGGCTTCAGCCAATCCATTTGCTGTGGGATTGTAAGCCGTCGACGAGACGTCTTGAATTTTGAACTTCTCGCAAAACCTGATGAAGGCGTTGCTGACAAATTGAGAACCGTTATCATGTATGATTCGTCTTATGACACCATGCCGGTAGATAATATGGTGTTTGACGAATGCGATGATGTTGCTTGTCTTAACTTCTCTGAGTGGAATCGCTTCAGCCCATTTAGAGAAGTAGTCAGTAATTGCTAAGATGAATCGGTCACCTTTGATTAACAAGGGATTTATAGGACCAACAATATTCATTCCCTAAGTCTCAAATGGCCATGATGTAACCGAAGGATGTAGATGCTTCGGAGGTTGGTGCATATAATTTGCGTGTATCTGACACGCATGATATTTTCGGGCATACGCGACTGCGTCACTCATCATAGAAGGCCAAAAATATCTCATTCTTATGATGCGGTCATAAAGTTTGGGGCCAGGTTGGTGTGCACCACAAACCCCTTCGTGTGTTTTCTTAAGGACTTCTTCAGCTTCTTTAGTCGATAAGCAACGTAATAGTAAACCATCGTACCCCCTACGGTACAATGTTCGACTCTCTGTATTATAATAGAATCTCGGTGCTCTTCATCGGATTGAATCCCTTTCCTTCACGTCTTCTGGTAAGATTCCATGCAAGACGTAATCGGTGATGGGGAAACGCCAATCTCGGGGTTCAAAATCGACCTGAGTTGAGCATACTTCCTTAACATCCTCTTCCTCGCCATTTTCATCGTAGATTGGCACCAGAAGTTGGTGAGTCCTCACTGTAACAAACTGTTCTAATTCAAGAGGCTGCGCCAGAGATACGGCTAATGCTGCTAACGTATCTGCGTAAGCGTTCTATAACCGCAGAATGTGTTCAATGAAAAATCTTTCGAATAATTCTGCCATCTACACTGCCATCTTATGATATGGTATTAAATCCTGACTTCGGACTTCATACTCCCCTTGAACTTGCTTAACTATTAGTTGAGAATCACCAAAAGCTTCGAGATACTCAACCCCTAGTTCTTTAGAAAAATTGAGTCATATACATAGTGCGTTATATTCGACTATATTATTTGAGCATTGCTCGGTCAACGAGTAGGCTTGAGGTATTACATGTTTTCCTAGGGAAACTAAGACGACTCCAACTCCAGAAGAAATCTTAGAACATCCAGGAGCACTTGCTACATTAGCCGCTCGAGAAGAACCATCAAAGTACAAGCACCATACTTGTTGGTGCAAAGTTGTGTTGACTTCGTGGGTTTTATCGGGTAGGTCGTCATATATCTTGGCGGTATCCGTAGTTAGATTAGCTGCCAGGAGGTCACAGATAACCTGCCCTTTTACTGACTTTTGTTGTTTAAAATGCAAGTCATATTAGGACAAGAGCAAGGCCCATTTTGCTAACCGCCAATTCATGAAAGCTGGCTGTGTCATGAATACTCGGACTGGGTTAACTTTGGAGATAACGTAAATAGTCTGTCCAACCAGGTAATGCCGCATCTTCTGAATTGCAAATACCAAGGAGAGATATTCTCTTTCGATCATGGGATATCGGGATTCGGCACCTACCAAAGTCCAACTTAGATAATATACTACATGTTCATGACCATTATCGTCATCTTGTGCAAGCAATGTACTTAATGAGTGTCTCGTCGCCTTAACATAAATCAAGAACGGTTTGCCCGATTTTGGTGCAACGAGTACAGGAGGTTTTGAGAGATATTCTTTAATACTCTCGAATGATTTTTGACAAGCGTCGTCCCATACGAACGATACGCCCTTCTTTGTGAGTTTGGAGAATGGTTGACATTTTCCTGAGAGATTCTGGATGAACCGACGGATATAAGCTAACCACTCTTGCAATCCTCTGAGCTCTTTAAGGTTTCTCGGAGGTTGTAACTCATTAATTGCCTTTACTTTATCAGGGTCGATGTGAATACCTTTAGTGGTGACGACGAATCCAAGGAATTTACCACTGGACATTCCGAGGAAAGACTTGGTAGGATTTATTTTCAATTGATGGGTCCGCATCAAATCGAACATGGTCTTTAAGTCTTTAATGTGATCATTCTTGTCACGACTTTTCATGACCAGATCATCCACGTAGCATTCGACAGTCTTTCGGAGATGCTCCTGGAAGATCTTCGACATGGCTCTCTGATATGTAGCACCTGCATTCTTTAAGCTGAAGGGCATGACCGTGTAGCAGAAAACGCCAAGGGGTGTCCTAAACGCGGTATGTTTTTTATCATCTGGAAGCATCTTTATTTGATTATAACCAGAAAATCCGTCCATGAAAGACATTCTCTCGAAACCACACGTATTGTCGATGATGACATCTGTGATAGGAAGGAGAAAATCATCTTTTGGGCAGGTAGCGTTGAGGTCTCTAAAGTCGATACAAACCCTGATTTTTCCATTCTTCTTAAGAACATGGACAATATTGGCAAGCCATTCGGGATGTTGCTCTTCCCTAACAAAGCCCGAGTAAATTAGCTTTTTAACTTTGGACTTGATTGCCTCCATCATTTACGGATGAAACCGTCTTTGTTGTTGTTTGATAGGTTTGAGATTCGACTTAATATTAAGACGATGCACCGCTACATTTGGATCGAGCCTTAGCATATCTTCATAATTCCAGGCGAACACATCGATGTACTCCCTGATAAGAGAGATTAACTCCTCTTTCTCATCGGGCGGGAGGATGTCGCTAATGAATATTAGCTTCGGATTATCCTCGTTTCGCATATTCACTTGGACCACTTGATCCTCGGTAGGAGGTTCTCTTTGTTCAAACCTATCGCCGTACTGCATGTTTAGGTGATGAACCCAAGGATCTTCCCAAGTCGGTATCTGATTGTCATCCTCTATTATCGCAGGGTCGACCGTAGTCATGTTCGACATTAACTTTTTGAACATTTCACCAAGACTAGCATCGGAATCCCAGGCTGAAGAGTCAGAAGAATCCCTGTTTTTACCTTTGTTAGCAATTTGATCGATGACCTGCCAGCAACACTCTTCATCGGATGAGGAGACATAACCTAAACCTCTTCTATGGCGATAATAATCATTGGGTTTTCCTTTTGGTACATAGGCCAATCGAGGCGGAACTCGCGGACCTCGACCAAAGCAAAGACCTTCTCCGAGCGTGAAATCATATCCATACTTCTCCATTAGATTGCGTGCTTTTGTGTCATACCTAAATAGATGAGGGGTAGGTTTATCATCATTGTCTTCCTCTTCCAAGAAGTGGTATGGTATCGGAGATTCTCTTCCTTTACCGTAGATGACTTCCTTTTCACCCCCTGTCTTTGCAAGGATGACAAGTGTCATTCCGCATGTATCATGTACCTGTTTTTTTGTCATGCAAAATGATTAAACTGGCATATACAAGTCAGGGTTATCATACAGCTCCTTAGTAATATTATCAAGACACAACGAGTACTCTAAATCATCATTTATTGCAATATCTTCGGCAAGTTACCAGTTACAACTACTTTCCGATGATTCTTCATCGTCAAGATTAATTACAATGGGTACAATGTCATTAAGTACAAAACCAACATCATAATCAAACCCAGCTTCGGTATCAGCTTCATCTCCGCTGTCCATTCCTTGGGCCGATGGTTCAGTATCGGATTCGGCACCATATACAAGGGAATCGGTGAAATAGTTTTTCAACCCCTTAAACGGTTGCTTATCCACTACCACCGTCTTGACTTCATTATTAGTGTCCACATATTTGAGGCACTGATGAAGAGTTGACGGGACTATAAGATTAGCGTGGATCCAGGGTCGACCCAACAGTAAGTTATAGGATGTTTCCGCGTCAATCACGTAGCAGGTGACTTCTGACTTCAAATCCCCGATCTGGCATTTTACTCGAATCTTTCCCAATGGTCTGGACCCACTGGTGTTGAATCCGTAGATCGTAGTGCCCGTGGAAGCTAGCTTACTAGCCGGTATTCCAAGATTATATATCAATCGGAGTGGCATGATGCTGACAGCGGAACCCGGATCGACTTGGATCCGGTTGACACCGCTGGAACCAATATGTCCGGTGAAGTACAAGGGCCGATCATGCTTTGAGTTTTTTGTCTGCGTGTCTTCTTTGGTGAAAGAAATGCAGGGAAAGTGGTGTGCCACGAGATTGCAGTGTTAGACCAGTGGCTCTGGTTCTTCAGGAGATGGCTTGATCCGAGTCAGGAAAACTTCCGAATGGGACAAGGCCTCTTGTAACACTTCCCTTGTGTCCTTTGAAAGATACAACAATTCATACAGCGTTATTCTAGCCGGTATATTAGCTAGTTGTGTCATAATATCGAAACGAGGTGGAGAGCTTGAAGTCCCCGGTTTGTCTCTCCCAATCGGTAGATTGAACCAAGACTACTTTGGGTTTTGGACTTTCTAGTGTAGAGGCTCTTTTCCTTTTTGTTTTTGTTAGGCTTTCTCCGCAACTATAGGTATTAGGGGAGTTGTGACAATTCCCATCTCCGCTAGGGTCTTGGAAAGAATGGTTTTGGTTACCCCTTGTTTAGCCAACTGCTCGGAAGCATCTGGATACTTGAAATGATATTCATTCCCGCTTCGTATCATAAAAGCTTCCTGTTCATCTTCAGAAAGTGGGAAAATAGGAATTCTATCGTCGTCTCCTTCTGGAATGGCTGCGGCTCCATAACAAGACTTACCTTTTCCTTTTGACTTTTTCTTGGAAGAGGATCTGGTCCATTGTTCATCTCCAATTAGATCGGGGTGAACCAAAAGAATCTCGTCATTTGGAGTTGTGTGTGGTACAAGTCCTTTATGGCGTTGCTTATGAGGATCGTCATTCACTGTCTTTACCACCACATTTATTACTGGCTCAGGCTGAAACCAGTTCAAAGGAACGGATCCAAAACTGATCAACACTGCATTCGCGCCCACCTTCTTCTCTTTAGGTTGCTTCATAGTGATGACCCCGACATCGATTAAAGCTTGGATATTATCCTTGAGAGCGTAACATGCCTTGGTAGGATTGTGCACCGCTCTATGAAATACGCAGTACTTCGGGTCACTAATTCTTTTAGCATCTTCCTGATCTTGGATCGAAGGCAGCTTAATCTTGTTATTCTCTATAAGGTATTTGAAGATACCGGGTACTTCATCCTCTTTGAACGAGTAGACCTTCGGGAATTTTGGTTCCAAAGCCTTCTGTTTCTGAGTCTGTTGTTGCCACCTTGATTGTTGAGGTACTTTCTGTTGTTGTCGCGGTTGCGCTTATACTTTGAATGTTTGGTTCGTGTCCACCGCATTTGCTTGTGTCTTTCCTTTACCTCTAGGAACAAAGTTCTGTTGTGGAGTATTATTTGCCGCTTGATCCCTTTCAGTCTTCTTCCTTTTAAGGAATCTTTCGGCTCGTTCTCCTCACACTTTCAAATCTTTTCAAGTCTTTGGTGGTGCCATTCCCATAGCTTTGAGGATGTCTAACGAAAGATTATTGTGACAAGTCTCGAGGATGAAGTCTTCACTAACCGGATCCCTGCAGTTCATCGCTTTGTTCCGGAATCTCTTGACGAAGTTTTCAACCGTCTCACAATTTTTCTGTTTCTCATCAAATAATGTACCAATTGAAATCTCAATATCATCGTCGAAGAAGTTTGTCAAAAACATATCCTTCATATCATCCCAACTGTTAATACTCCCCGGCTTAAGACGGCGATACCAATCGAAGGTCGCTCCTCGAAGAGTGCCAACGAATGACCGTACCATTAGAGGTTCATTCCCGGAGATTATTCCTAAGTGAGACTTAAAATATATTAAGTACTGGGTAGGGGAACCCTTTCCATTAAACGGTGTGAAATTGATCAAATTGAACTTTGCCGGGTATGGAATTGATTCCCACTCCCTCGGGTATGGACATGATATTCCGGACCTCTTCACTTCTTGAGCACTCATCAACGCATTGATCTTGTTCTCCAAATCCCTCATTTTCTTATCCTCACTCGTATCTGTCTTCGAGTGGTTTCGGGGAGAAGTAATGTGGTTCTCCTTCGTATTGTTATCATCCGATGGGCCACTTCCATTATTGTTATTGACGGGAGGGATGTTCATGTTAGCATTATCCTCCACTTCCCGTTCATCATCACCTTGGTTAGGATTATTGCGACGACTGGATTCTCCTTGATGAGTCGTCGGTGTCGTGATTTGCTGGTCATCCATTTTTCTCATCTGTTGCATGGCCATTTCTATGTCAAATTTAAAATTTTCTTTCTGCTTAGTCAAAGGATCCTCCAGTATTTTAGCCATCTGTTCGGCGTTAATCATGAGTGATTCGTAGGGTTGTCCTGTACTTGATGCGCTGTCATCTGAAGCCATCGCTGAGCATCCATCCGAGCAAGCATCCGAGCAAACATCTGAGGTTTCATCATCTGAAGGGAGCCTCTTCTGCATTCTCTGGTAATCCCTTCGTCTATTGGTCCCCGATCGCAATCGAGTTATACGCTGGGACACCTCGGTAAGCTGATCCGGACTAAAGCATCGCGTTGACTTCCCTCTCCCGGTCATATTGACGGAGACTTCTGGAAATTCATCCTCCTGAAGAGTAGGTTTCCTTCTACGGTAGTGTCTTGGTCTGGCCTCAGTCGTTCTGGTGAAGATTCTCTCAAACATAGAAACTCTTCGTGGGGCTTTAGAACAGCAGCATTCTGATAGCACTGCCTTGATTATGTTGGCACACGGACAATGAGAATCTATGTCTCGAACGTTTCTTTTTTGAGACTTATTCGTACCCCAAGCCCTATAGTATAACTCGTCAGTTTGATAACTGGAGCAACCCATCGAGTGTTGGCACGACTTCCCAGGTATAACATCATCATCATATAAATGTGTTTTTCTCTGGGGATACGATGCTTTATTGGCGTCCCCAAAAGTCACTCGTTCAGATTTACGCTTTTGTGAGCATGAAAACCTAACGGGCTCTTGAACTTCAACCCGTAATCCAATGCGATCGGTAACAGGAGCTTTCCCTTTATTATCTTTCTTAGGGGGATTGGTATGACCCCAGTCTGGATTGTTGTTTGGGGACCTTTCAATGGTCCAAATCGCTCCTTCACGGGTGCTTTACCTCGATCTTCCGGTAAAGGACCGAGGCGACCTTTCAAAAGAACTTTATTACCCGGCTCCGTCGGAGGTGCGGGGATAGGGGAAATGGGATCTGGATTTGAAGAAGGTCGGACGGTAACTTCGTCCACTTTTGTCTTAAGTGCTGGTTTTGCCTTTGGTACCCATACCTGTTTGTGTCTGGGCGGCTTCTTAACCGTCTCTTCTTTTTGCATTTCTTCCGCTTTCTGCAGAAGGACTCGGGCATGCGCAAGCAATGCGCAGCATTTCTTGATTTGGTCTTCGAGAGTAGAACGAGTCTTCTTGACGCGGACCCATTCGTTCGTCTCCGCCTTAGAGGAGAGGTTGGCGGTTCGTCGTTGCCATTCTTAGCGCTGCCTTGATTTCAGATCCTCATTATAGCGGATCCCGTCCATCGACTCCAAAGCTTTGGCCAGTTATCGCACAAGGCGTTAACACCGTCTTTGGCGTGCCCTCTTTGATAAAATTGGAGCTCCTCATTAGTTATCTTCATGGGGGAGGAGGAGTCTGGATCTACAGCTTCGACCTCTTTGGATGACGTAGGGACGTCGCGGGGCACGGGTGCAGCAGCGGCAAGGGGATCTTTGATCTTCAAGCCTGAAACCCCGTGAGTGTTTCTGGAAGAGGAGACCTTCCTGCGCCTGCTTTGAGGAAGAGAGGTACTCTTCAAACTTTTGTTGATCGAACTCATATTTGATCTCTTCATTCACCCGGATCTTGAATGTCGGTTGCGTCACGACAGCCTCGGCAGCGAGGCTGTTGGCTCCCACTGTGGTCGCCAGTTTGTTTTCGCTAAAAATTGCTTTCATTGCTGAATTCATTATAATATTAATTGTTTACAAAGATTTAAAATTTTAACAAAAGAAAATGAAAGATTATAACTTTCTCAAAAATAACGCAAGATCCATTCGTCATTTCTTGCTTGCGTGGGTCTTTAGCCGGTGATTGGGACGTCGATATCTGTGGACTACCTGATAATCAGATCAGATCCAGAACTCCGTCGATTCGCGAAGGAATCTAGAAGCAGAAGCACTTATCTCGACAACGGTGAGATAATTGCTCTTCTTAAAATTACCGTAACGGGATAATCCTAAGGAATAGATGCGGGTGATGTAGATCTGAAAAAGCTTTCTCTCTTGTATTGAAGAACTCGATCAATCTTCAATCCGGCAGGACTTCGCCAATTCTCTAAAATTCCAGATCCTAAAAAATGAGGGCCCTGGGGCTGTATCTATAGGCTCCAGGAAGTTCGGGCGATTAAAACTGCATAACAACAAAAAGAACAACTTTTTAGGGCTACGGACACCCTTGGGTGTCTCAGCGAGAATGGAGACACCCTTGCTCGGGTGGAGACACTCTTGCTTGGGTGGAGACACCCTTGGGTGTCTCAGCAAGAATAGAGACACCCTTGCTCAGGTGGAGACACCCTTGCTCGGGTGGAGACACCCTTGGGTGTCTCAGCTTAGGCTGAGACAATCCGTTTTGCGCGCTTGTCCATTTTCTCCGTAACTTCTTCATCCGAACTCAGATTTGAGAGATTCAAAGTACGTTAGAAAGCCAGCGAGGAGACCTATAAGCTCTGATGCTGAGATCATTATAGATTAAGCTAGGATAAGAGTGTCATTTTGTCTTTTGTAAGCAACGCGGGACTCTCGTTCAGTTCGTGTCTTCGTTATTCTGAAATTTTGTTACTTCACGTAGTTCGTCGATTTACTTCAAGCATTCATCGAAGTCAATCAAGCTTCTGTAATTTGGATAGTGATGTTTCTCACCTCCTCTTAGCTTTGATATGCTCACGGAGACCTATAGGTAATTTTCGATGCCTACACCAATGTGTATTCTACAAGGAGCAGCGATATTGAAAGAGAGACTATCCAAAGATCAAGGAGAAGGAGAATAGCAAGAAGAAGGGCCCTAAGGCCAATGAGGTGAATGTTACGAAAGGTGATGATTCCAATGATTCGAGATTTTCTCTATTGATTACTTTGGAGGTGAACCACTTGGATGCATCAGATTGGACGCTTGATTCTGGTGCTACTTATCATGTGACTCCTAGGCGAGATTGGTTTTCATCATTTGAGAGACTCGACAATCAAGCTTCTGTAATTTGGATAGTGATGTTTCTCACCTCCTCTTAGCTTTGATATGCTCACGGAGACCTATAGGTAATTTTCGATGCCTACACCAATGTGTATTCTACAAGGAGCAGCGATATTGAAAGAGAGACTATCCAAAGATCAAGGAGAAGGAGAATAGCAAGAAGAAGGGCCCTAAGGCCAATGAGGTGAATGTTACGAAAGGTGATGATTCCAATGATTCGAGATTTTCTCTATTGATTACTTTGGAGGTGAACCACTTGGATGCATCAGATTGGACGCTTGATTCTGGTGCTACTTATCATGTGACTCCTAGGCGAGATTGGTTTTCATCATTTGAGAGACTCGATGGTGGTGTTATTATTATGGAAAATGATCAATCATGTGGTATTTGTGTGATAGGTACTGTGAGGATTGGGATGCACAATGGAGTAGTCCATGAATTGAAGGAGGTGAGATTTGTTTCCTCAGTTAAAGAATAATCTTATCTCAGTTGGAACTTTAGAGGCGAAGGGATTAAAGGTGACCTTTGAGGATGCTGTAGCAAAGGTTATTAAGGGATCTTTAGTGGTGATGAAGGCAGTCCGCGTTTGGAACTTGTATTATCTGAAGGGGAGAATCATGATTGGCCAGGTTGCTTCAGCTACTTTAGAGGATTACATTAGCAGACTTTGGCATTACAGATTAGGACACACAGGAGAGAAGTCACTACAGGCGCTGTACAAGCAGGGGCTATTGAAGGGAGCTAAGAGTGGAAAAGTTAAGTTCTGTGAGCACTGTGTTCTTAACTAGAAGATGAAAGTGAAGTTCGGGACAGCCATTCATAGGATGAGGGGTATCCTAGATTATGTGCTCACAGATATTTGGGGTCTCACCAAGACTGCATCACTTGGTGGTAGACATTGGTTCGTCATGTTTGTTGATGACTATTCTAAGCATTGTTGGGTGTACACCATGACGAAAAAGAGTAAAGTCCTAGATATATTTGTGAAGTGGAAGAAGAGATTGGAACTGCAGACTAGGAGAAAGATCAAGACGTTATGATCACCATTTCAGTAGCTATGTCGAGATGAGGGTATAGAGAGGTACTTCATAGTTAGTCATATACCATAACAGAATGGGATGGCGGAGAGGATAAATCGGTCTTTGCTGGAGAAGATCCAATGTTTGTTAGCGCATAGTGGTTTGGAGAAGATTTTTTAGCCTGAGGCACTTTCATATGTAAGTCACCTTATTAACAGGCTGCCTTCATCTGCAATTGAGGGGAAGGCCCCTATGGAGATATTGTCGGGAGAGCCAGCAAATGATTATGACTAGCTCAAGATATTTGGATGCTCTGCATACTATCATGTGAAGACTGATAAGTTACAACCTCGAGCTAGGAAGGCCATATTTGTAGGATTTAAGCATGGTGTCAAAGGATATAAGATTTGGGATCCAGTTGATAGGAAGATTGTGCTGAGTAGAGACATCATGTTCGATGAGACTTCTATCTTGAAGCTTCCCAGCTCTCATCAGGTGGAGGGCGACTTGACGGAGGAAATATCGTAGGTGGTGAAGATGGATGTAGCTCTACATTGTCTAGATGGTACAGTATCCATTAGATTGCCGACTGAGGTGATGCCAGGCAAGCATGGCGACGACGAGGAGGATATGGGTACAGTTGTGTAGGATCAAGGACCGACAGTTCAGGTTCAGGATTTCATTACGGTTCGGAGACAGAGGTGAGACATACGGATGCCACCATAGTATACCGATACAGTAGTTGCATATGAACTTTTGGTGGAGAGTATCAATGAGTTGGTGCCTACTATATTCAGAGAGGTCGAACAGAGTTCGTAGGCTTATTCGTGGCAGGTGGCTATGCAGGAGGAGATAGACTCTCTTCACAAGAACGATACATGGGTTCTTGTTAAGCTTCCAAAGTGGAGGAATGTAATTGGTTGCAAGTGGGTATACACAAAGAAGGAAGGTATTGAGGGCACTCCATTGAGGTTCAATACTAGGTTGGTTATGAAGGGCTATGAATAGAAGGAAGGTATTAATTACAATGAGGTTTTCTCTCCGGTGGTGAAGCACTCTTTGATTCGGATTTTACTAGATTTGGTGGCACAGTATAGTTTAGGGTTAGATCAATTAGATGTGAAGAAAATATTTCTTCATGGTGATCTTGATGAAGAAATATATATAACTCAGCCATTGGGATTCCGAGCTGCAGGGAAGAAAAAGTTAGTTTGTAGGTTAAAAAAATCGCTATAAGGTTTGAAGCAGTCTCCTCGGCAGTGGTATATGTGATTCGATGGTTTTATGCTTGGTCATTCGTACACTCGGAACTAGTTTGATCCTTATGTGTATATTCACAAGTTGAAAGGAGGTGTATATATCTATTTGTTGCTCTATGTTTATGACATATTAGTTGCCTCCATTTCTAGGTCTTATATACATGAGTTGAAGGCACAGCTTTCAAAGGAGTTTGAGATGAAGGATTAGGGTGAGGCTAAGCATATTTTAAGGATGGAGATCAGCAGAGACAAAGAGAATGGCATAATTTATTTGACACGGATGGCTTATTTAAAGAAGGTTCTACAGTGATTTCATGTTAGCATGCATATGAAGCCAGTTAGTATACCTTTGTGAGACCATTTAAAACTTTCAGCTGACCTTTCACCGAAGACACTTGAAGATAGAGAGTTGATATCGAAGACTCCATATGCGAGAACGGTTAGGAGCTTGATGTACGTGATGGTATGTACGAGGCCAGATTTTTTATAGGCAATGAGCATAGTTTCGAGATACATGCACGATCCAGGAGTGGGTTATTGGAATGTCATGAGATGGATTTTGAGGTACATTCAAGGTATGCTCAATTTTGGTTTGGTTTATGTGTGAGACACTAGAGGTGGGCAGTTGTACATTGGCTATGTTGATTTGGATTATGCTGAGGATTTGGATAAGCATCGGTCTACTATAGGGTATGTATTCACTTTGACCCGTGTACCGGTGTATTGGAGATGTACCTTACAAGCTACGGTGGCTTTGTCTACGATGGAGACAGAGTATATGGTGATTACGGAGGCTGTAAAGGAGGTTATTTGGCTTCGAGGGCTTTTGGAGGAAGTTGATATATCGCAGAGGTTCATTATTATTCATTGTGATAGCATGAGTGCTATCTATTTGGTGAAGAATCATGTTTTCATACACGGACAAAGCACAGTGGTGTTTGTTATCACTTCGTCTGAGATATTCTTGAAGATAGCGATGTGAAGATTGTATAGGTTCACACAAAGGATAATCCGGCGGATATGCTCACTAAAGTGGTTCCGAGTAACAAGTTTGATCACTATAGAAGTTTGTTGCACATTTGTGATTGTTGAGGCTGTTGATGGCTATTTGGATGAACTACGGGTGGCTTGATCCCTTGGAAGAGGGGGTACGTAGGCAACCATATTGGTACAGCCAAATTTGTGAGATGATGCATTAGTGCTCATGTTAGTATCGTCTTAGTTTTGGGAATACTTCGTCTAGGTGGAGAATTATTGGACAGCAGGTTCCTAATTTGTTTTGGTAATAGGTTATTAGGATTCCTAATCTATTTTGGTAATATGATTCTTAATCTGTTTTGGTAATATGTTATTAGGATTCCTAATTTATTTTGTTTTTGGTTTTAGAATTCCTAGTCTATTTTGGTTTTAGGTTTTCTATATATATGGAATACCTTAGAAGAGATTAGGATCATCAAAAGAGGAGAGTTGTAATCAAAGATTAGAGAGACTTTTTTAGCATTGTGAGAGTGAGATATTTTGAGCAAGTTGAGAGCTTTGGTTGAGGGTTAGTTTGTGAGCTTTGTAAGATTGTAACCCTTTATACTCTCCTTGATTTAGTGGAATCTCCCCATCCTCTCCCCGTCGACATAGACAAATTGTCGAACTATGTATATCTCTGTATTTGTAATCGATCTGTTGTATTTCAGTTTTGGATTGTGCTCGTGTGTGGTTAGTTCTCTTCTCCCGTGATCACATGATGGGTCGGTGTGCGAGCACGCTTCCGCATAGGTGCGCGACAATTGGTATCAGAGCACAACAGAGTGTTCTCAACATTTCACTCCATATGATAGGGTAGATTGCAAATAAACCCCTTATAGTATCTTACAGCTACAAATAGACTCCCTTGTAGTTCTATTTGTACGAATAGACCCCTGCGGTATAACCCAATTGCTAATAGACTCCCCTATAGTTTTATTTGTGTGAATAGACCCGCTCTGTAAATTTCTTTTGACTCTTAAAATCGTTAAAATGATTTGAGGAGTTGAATAGATCCCCTATAGCTCTATCGGTGAGGATCGAACCCTGATTGCTAAATTTGTTTACTTTTAAATAAAGTCAAAAAAATTTCACTAAGGAGGTGTATTCGCACTTGGGTCCATACTATAGGGGTCTATTCACAATTAGGTTACAGTGCTGGAGGCCTACTCTCAATTACTCATATATCATAACTCATTAAGGCTTAAGATCCTCATAACTTGTGTACTTGAGTTTCTTTTCTTTTATTTTAACATGATGTGCTAATATCTAACTGTTTTGACATAGTTTCTGCGTCCATGCGATTGCTTTCTTATAGGTTGTACCCAAGCTATCTTGCCCGATTGCATTGTTTTCATATTACAACCCTATTTTGAAGCGTGGTACTCAGGAGTTTATGTCTACCATCAAAGAAACTGGAGTACATGGTGATTTTTCATCTCATTCGAATAAAATGCCTCTTAATTGTTTGAAAGTGTTATCACCATGCATATTTTCATTCTTATTGATATTCCATCGGTTTTCATGGTTAGATACGTTTAGCTAGATAATTTTCTAATGTAAGTTGTTTTCTATCCATGAGCTCCGGTACCTAATAGGAGGGAAATTTCGACAAATTTAAATTTCGACAAATTTAAATTTCAACAAATTTTGATAGTACTTATCTATGTTGGCCTCTTTGTTTTGATGATGTTTAACAAACAATTTATCACTAATGTTATTTATCTAGTATTTGTATTTTCTTATTTATTATAGACAAACAACATGTTGGAGGTTAGATAGATTACGTCATAACGATCATATCCAATGGAGGTTGGCGGAATTGTAGAGTGAAGCCTTGCATTTCAAGTTAATGATCTAAGTTCTAGCTTTATCCGCAAGTATACCAAGTTGAGCTACATCGAAGATCAATCAAGCTTGGGTATATTTAGTTTAGGTTTTATATTATTTGTGTTAGTACTTTAAGCTCAATCATATATACACACACATATTTGATTTTTATATATATAGTATATTATTTGTGTTAGTACTTTAAGCTCAATCATATATACACACACATATTTGATTTTTATATATATAGTGATATATATACACAAGTTTTGGTTTATGGACTTAACAATTTTTGTATACATGTTTCATTAAGTCTATAAAATCATTTTATAGGGTTTTAAAACATTGTTTATGTCAAAACATTAAATTTCATGTATATCACATTTTCATATTTTGGACACACTTGCAAAGTACATGAGTTTTCACAAATAAGAAACTCAATTTGAGAAATTTTTTTCTAACATATTTAATTTCATGTTTATAAATGTTTTTTAAAGTTTTATCAATTTTGGAATTAATTTGTTATGTTTATTTGAATTTACAAAATCAAGTTTTTAATTAGCTCATGTTCGTGCACATGTTCGTGTATGTTATTGCAAAACTGATGCGTTTTCACAATTGGATAATACAATTTGAAAATTTTCTTTGTTTATATGTTTATCATCATATATACAAACATTTCTCCAAGTTTTACTATTTTTGGAGTTGTTTTGTTATTTTCAATTGAATTTACAAAACCGTATTTTCTGCAGTTTTTTTAGAAACTGTATATCTATGTTCAAATATTTATTTCTCTCAAATGGAAAGTGATATTTTAGAAATTCTTTCTCTAACATGTTTATCTACATGTCTAGACCATTCTCTCAGAATTTCTTGGTTTTTAGAGTTTATTTATTATTTTTAATTGATTTTACAAAGATAGATACGTAAAATTCCAGAATTTGTCAAAAGCAGAAACTGTGTGTGAACAGTGCGATCGACCGCACTGTAGCATGGTCCACCACTGTTACTGTAGAACCCGACCATTGAACAGTAATGGTAACTTCTGTTTTTTGGTTTTTTTTTAGTGGGTTTTTGAGATTTTTTTGGTTGTTTTCTTCTACCCTATATATACCTTTTTGCCTTAACTATTTTCCACACCCAAGAGAGTGTTTTAAACAAGTTTTAACAAGGGTTTGTGTTTGGTTTAAGTTTTGTTTAAAAAGCTTTTAAGCAAATTGAGAGTTTGTTTTGTGATATCAATTTCACAAGAGCTTGAGAAGATCAACCATTGGTGTTTGAGCATCCAACATTTCTCCTCTTGATCTATTGAGAAGTTTTCTAAACTCTTTTTCTAGCTTTATATCTATCTGTTTGATTATCATCTTATTAAAGCTAGTTTTATTTTGAGTTTAGTTTTAATTTGATTTCACTCATTGTTACACACACCCACTTGAGCTTATTGTATTTTCATACATAGTATATTTGGGTTGGTGAGAGTTGTAACAATTGAGTGTGAGCTTTCATTGAGTTCTCATCTATTGTAGAGAACATATTTATTGTTACATTGTTAGTGTTGTAAAGTTTTCGGTGAGCTAGAAAACCGAGTGTGAGGAGTGAACGCTGATCGGTGAGCGTTAAAAACCGACATTGTGAGTGATTGTGAATGTTGATCGGTGAACGTTGAAAGCCGACATTGTGAGGCGTAAACGTTCTTCGGTTGAGCGTAGAAAACCCGGTTGTGATAGTGGATTTCTCCTCGGGAGTGGGGAACGGAGACGTAGGACGGAAGGAGCGGAGACGTAGGACGGAAGGTCCGAACTCCGTGATCATATTGTGTGTTTGTATTATTTATTTACACTATCACTCTTATCTTATTTATGTTTATTTCACCATTGTGTTAGTTTATATATCCTTGCATATATTACATCTTTGCTAGGATATATCTCTTTATTCATATTGCTTATTCTTGCTTATAACTCTTGTATATCTATCTTGCAAGAATATATTTGTATTAGTTTTAATTGGCATAAAATCGGATTAGATTATCTTAAGACCCTAATCAACCCCCTCTAGGGTCTAACAATCTACTTTGATTCATACAAACTTTTTTGTCAATGTGTATACTTGGAATCAGAATATTAATGTTTTAATCTATTGTAATCTGAACAATGACATTGACGTCAAAAGGCGTCTTGTCATATTCAGGCAATGCAATGATGTAACAAGTCTCAATAGCACAACTTCAGAAGAAGTGACCTCTCTCAAATTAAAAACCATAAATTAGTCCAAAAGTCCAGATAATTACTAACAAATGAGTTTGATGCAAATATGATTCAAGCACACTATTTAATAATTAATCAAGAGTCATGACTCTAGTAAACAGTATAAGGAAAAAAAATGATATTGTAGAAGGATGAGATTTTTTACGATCTATTTCTTCATTGCCATGCTGAGCTCAAGACTTTTTGATCCATCACGAAGAAAGGTGGAGTGGCCTGAATAAATTTTTTTTACTGTAGAATGATCTCAAATATTATGATATAAAAATTAGCGTAGAAAAAATTGAAATTTAAGAAAAATTTCTTTTGATTGGAAAGTAAATAAAAAAAATAAAAGATAAAAGGAATATTTAGCGGAAAAAAGGGAAAATAGAAAAGAAAAAAAAGGAGCGGAGAAAAAAAGGAAAAAGAAAGAAAAACCACGGAATAAATAGGAAAAATAAATAGAGAGAAGGACAAGATATACAAGATTAGGAAAGTAGATTAGATAGAAGTAAAAATAGGAAATATGTTAGGCTAATTGATTCTCGTAATCATAGTTAGTAAAGATTTATTTCATCTCAACCATTAAGATAAAATCAATAGACTAAAATGAAAATAACAGTCTCTTCGATAATTTTTATTTTATTTTTTTTTCGGTGGAGAGATCCAAATCTCGGAGGGATCACGAACTTTCCAAATTTTGAAGTCGTTGCGGACTGCAACCTTCGGAAACCTGCGGCTTCAAAATTACGTTCTAATCCCATTGGAATCAGGAGTCCAAGTTCGAAGGGGATTCACAACAGTAACCTTATAAAAGACCCCGCAGCATAAACTCCTCCGTGTTGAGATTTTTCTGCCGTACGTACGTCGTTGTCTCGGAGTAACTTTCAATCTTCTCTCAGCGACGAAGACGACCATGGCGACTCCCCGCCTCCCTCACGAGCTCTTCTCTGCACAGCAGAAGGATGCCGCTGCGTCCGACTCCATGGCGACTCCCCGCCTCCCTCACGAGCTCTTCTCTGCACAGCAGAAGGATGCCGCTGCGTCCGACTCCCCGACTCCTCCGGTTCGGGCTTCCTCTGCTATTGAATTCCCCCGCCTCCCCCATGAACTCTTCAAGAAGGAGAAGAAAAACAACGTGGAGCTGATCCGAGGCCCCTGCCATCTCTTTCTCGGCTCAGTCCCATCACCTCCATCTTCTTCCGATGGCGGCGACGGTGATGAGTTCACAAGCAGCGGTACCGTCAACGTCGAGCTGCAGTTCAACGACTGGACCAAAGTAACCGTCCCAGAAACTGGCTCTCGTGGCTACGCCTTCCCCTGTCCCCTGGCCAAGGAACCCTTCATCCGCTGTGTTAGCTTCAGAGCATTAGAGTCCTCGCCTCTCCCCGACTGCCAAGATATTCCAGAATTCCCCATGGAGCATCGTCACCGTGAGTTCTTGAAGACGGAGATCCGCGAGTTTGTCCATCAAGCGGTACAAGAGGCTGTTGGCGCCAAATCTGACGTGAATGTTTATGTCAATGTCTACATGGAGAGGCGGGTGGGGTACGAGGAGGCTGCAAAACTGGCCAGGGAGATGGAGGCTGCAACGGAGGGGAGATGGAGGGACGAGAGGGAGGACGGCTGCGAGAAGAGAGAGTGCGCAGTGTGCTGTAACGAGATAGAGAGCAGGTGGTCCGAAGAGGGCGAGCTCTTCTGTGGCCATGTTTTCCACTGGGGATGCATCGCACCGTGGATGAGTAGGAAAAATACGTGCCCTTTGTGTCGGTGCGTGCAGACTAACTAGTGTAAACCAGAAGACTTTGTTTTGAGTAAAGTTTTCAGCAACGTGAGTATTGGTTATATATTTTGCACAGTTCTTAGTTTTGCTCTCGAGAAATTAGTGTTCTGTAACTTATATTTGTGGACTCTGTATTTTTATTAGACATGCATCCTACTCACAAAATAGATACGTACATATGTTGTTGGGAAATACACCCAGAAACAAAATGCAGGACTGAAATTTATAGTCAATCATAATTGGTCGAGCCCCCATGCTTCACATCATGAGCTATGTGACATTTATAGTCAATCATAATTAGACAGATTACAACGCAAAGAGAAAAGTTTCTTCTATCTTGGAGTGCATTTAGATGATAAATTCGTAAAAGTTTAGACATAGTTGTGATTTCAAAGGTTCAAATTTTATACAACGCTGAGAAGTTTCGGTTAGACTACAAGGTATCATTTGCACAACTCCTCCCTTCTTCGATTCACCGATGAACCCATCAAGCAGACAGTGGCAATACCATCTCATTTGCACAACTCCTCCCTTCTTCGATTCACCGATGAACCCATCAAGCAGACAGTGGCAATACCATCTGAAAACAGCCTCTTGAAATCTTGAATAGTTCAACAGTACCCAAGAATCATACAAGTCCAGGAAACCACATTTATTTCAGGCATTTCATCAAACAGATTATATGCAGCGAGGGTCGTGTCTAAGGGATTTGAGGAGGTGGGTTGTTGAGGATTTGGGCAAGGAGTTTGAGATTGTGATTGCAGGGAACAAGGTTGGACATAGATGTTTGTAGTTTATGGGAAGCATTCATCAGGGAGAAAGTTGTTAGTTCAGTTGCATGTTTCCTTTGGTTAGTTTCTTGGATTTTGGATTTTTAAGTCATCGGAGGTTTGTTGGGTTTGGCGAGAGAATCGATATATAATTGTAAAAAAATGTCCCACTTTTATCGTACTTATATACATCTAAAATTCATTGAGGTAAAAATGTAGAACTACTTCTCTGAATTTTGTTTTGATATTTTCTTTCTTTTCTCTATCCTCCATTTCCCAATAGCTTCAGATCACTTCTCCTCCTAGTCCTATCGAAATATGTTACTTTTTTTTACATATACTATAGTTGCGTACTTAATTTAAGGTAAAAAATAAAAAAAATTATTAAAAAATAACTAAAATTAAATGGTGAGGAAAAAAAATTAGTGGAAGAAAGGGAACAAAATGTGGATCACTTTAATCATTTTAGATATACACTACAATAATAATTCAAAAATAAATTAAAAATACATAAATTGTTATTATTATTGAGTTAATTTCACATAACTCCTGAACTTTGTTTATCTCACACAACCCCCTAAACTTCACATTTCCTCGTCGGACCCCTCTTACCTGTAATTTCCAAATAACTACAATCCTTGAAAAAAAAAAGGAAATCCCAAACTTTGTCATTTGTCATTTACAGGCAACATACTACTTCCTAAATCTTGAGTTTTTTCTCAAAAATCTTTATTTATCACATGTAGTGGGCTCGGTGAATTAAATTCAAAGTTCAAGGGGTTTTATGAGATAACCCAAAGGTCAAGAGGTTATGTGAATTGGCTCTCGAAGTTCAGGGGCTTTTGATGAAACTAATCCTAACTATTATTTCTAGTCTAACTAATGGTCATTCAAGACTAACTAACATTACAGTAAAAAGTTATTAATTAATAATAGTAGATTTAAAAAATATAAATAGTATTGATACCATCAAACCTATTACATGTATTTTTTGATCATCGAAATTTTCCTCATGTCATTTTAGTCAAAAAAATATTTATTCTCAATTATCCCACTGAAGCATGGTTCTAACAAAAAATGTTTCAAGGTTATTCAACAAAAAGAGACATTAGAAATGTACATTTCCTCAATTACTATTATTAGACATGCGTGCACCAACATGTAAAGGGATAAAAAGGAAGCCTATTTAGGTTACAATATTATATTTCAATCTCATTCCTTGAAATTTTCATACCAAATACATATTTGTTGTTTTTGGTAGCTCTTGGTACATGACCACATGTCATGTATACTTGATTAATTCCATGCACCCTTTTTGTTTCCTCAAAAGTACATTTCCCCTCCTAAAACCCCTTTAAAAAGCCACAGCAAATACATCACCCAAAAAGTTGAGAGATTTTTGAAAATCTTGAATTTTACGATGGCCCTCTCTATGACCAATCCCTCCTCTTTTCTTCTCTCTTCAAGAAAATATCATGGTTTCTTTCTCCCTCAGCCCTCTTTTAGACTCATCTCTAGATCAAAATCTCTCTCCCCAGTGGCTTCTCTTGGGATCTCTCAGACTTTCTCTAAGTTGAAGAAGCAGGGGAAGGTAAGCATTGCTTTTTTACTTGTTAAAATAAAATTGTGTTCCTTTTGCTTTTCATGTTTTGTTTTGGGTTGATATGTTGGTCAATTGATACTCTTTCTAGATATATTTGATCTATTGTTTATGTTGTATATGAGTAATAAAGATTATTTAAATTTCGTAAGGTATATGAAGAGTTGGCTTGCTTTGTTTATTGGGTTTCACAGAACCCTCTGAATTTTAAGGTATTTTGCACGAACCCCCCTTGAGGACCTGAACTTTAATTAGGGTGTTTCGTGCAAACCCCCCAAATTGCTTAAATTAGAGAAAGTCGTCGGAATTTCAAATTCCTACTGAATCCCCCTGAACTGTTGGAAAATCTAAGCAATGAAGAACATCCATGTTAATACTAATTTTGACTTTTCTCAAAACATAGAAGAGAAGGTATTGTTCGAACTTCAAATGGATGTATGTCAGTCACCAGTTAAGCTAACCTCTAATGTCCTTCTTATCTATGTTGTAGGTTGCCCTCATACCTTACATCACTGCTGGTGATCCTGATCTCTCAACAACCTCAGAAGCATTGAAAGTTCTCGACTCATGCGGTTCCGATATAATTGAATTAGGCTTGCCATATTCCGATCCTTTGGCAGATGGACCTGTTATCCA
The DNA here is from genome assembly GCF_001876935.1 of Asparagus officinalis. Lineage (NCBI taxonomy): Eukaryota > Viridiplantae > Streptophyta > Magnoliopsida > Asparagales > Asparagaceae > Asparagus > Asparagus officinalis. The sequence goes on from NC_033796.1 coordinate 96,597,771, forward strand.
GGTTCTACCTCATTTCTTGCTCAATATTGATTTTTTTCCCTTTCAGTAATGTAGATTGGCTATATACTTGTCTATTTTTCAGGCGGCCACTACTCGTGCCCTCACAAAAGGAACAAGCTTTGATGCAGTTATTTCCATGTTAGCAGAGGTACGACATTCTATAGTATTTTCATTCGAGTATGCACATTGATTACTTCTTGCAGATGTTGCCTCTACAATTCTAGTTGCTCGTATAGATTCTTAATCCAATATGTAGATTGTAGTCAGCATTCTCTTCAGGGTCTTGAGTGTCTGTTCTATTGGTTGTTTGATGATGGAATATTGTCATTTGATTGCTAATGGATTTTGTTTGGGGCAAAGGATGAAACCAAGGTCTCAGCCACTTCCATTTAGACTAAGTCACCAGATTGGTTTATTTAGTATAACATATTGGACAACGAGGTGATTTACTTGCTCTGGCTATGATAAGGTATTAGCAGCGATCAGTTTTCATCAATTAGGTGCAATTGATGCCCGCTGCTATGATTTTGGCACCAAACCATCACGTGATGACACATGATCTTCTCTTTACCCTTTAAATGCTGATGTGGCATAAGATAATGACATAGCAAAGGTAGTGTAGCCTCATGATGATTTGGTTCCGAAATCATCACCTAAAGCAAGCAACTGGACCTACTTGATGAAAACTGATCAATTTTGATACCTTCTTGTAGCCGGAGCAAATAAAAATACCTTGTTGGCAAACTAGTAGTACTAAAAATACCAATCGGGTAATTTAGCATTTCCATTTATGAGGTGTCTGAAATGAAGGAATTATTCATAAAGACAGACATAGTTTTTAGAAGCTGGTGTGCTATTTGTTTTCACATCTGGGATAGTTTGAAAATCTAACGCATGCTCAACTTATCATAAGCTAGTGTGCTAACTGTTTTCACATCACATGGCGTTAGACCTCTATAGAACATTCACCAGGTACACTTTTCTATCAACTCTATTGATTGAATATCGCATGGTTCTTTTTTGGTCATTTTGGTAATCATTTATTGTAGTTATGCCACACAGAACAAGGTGACGGATAAACATTTAAACCAATTCTCATCGACATGGGATTCTAAAAAGTTCATGGAGATAATAGCTATTCTTGTCTTTCGACTTAATTGATTGAGAATTTGCTAGACCTTCTTAAAATTGATGGTGTGCTACCATTTTCCACGTCATACAAATACTTTATGCAGAAGCTTCAATCAATGATTGTGGAACAATATATTGGTCGAGTGTTCTCAACATTTCACTCTATATATAGGACAAGGTTGATTGTGAATATACTCCCTGTAGTATTTTCCAATTGTGAATAGACTCCCTTGTAGTTATATTTGTACGAATAGACCCCCTGCAGTATAACCCAATTGCCAATAGACTCCCCTATAGTTCCCCTATAGTTTTATTTGTGTGAGTAGACCCCCTCTGTGAATTTCTTTTGACTCTTAAAATCATTAAAAAGGTTTGAGGAGTTGAATAGACCCCCTATAGCTATATCGGTGAGGATCGAACCCCGATTGCTAAATTTGTTTACTTTTAAATAGGGTCGAAAAAATTTCACTAAGGAAGTGTATTCGCACTTGGACCAATACTATAGGGGTCTATTCACAATTAGATGATAGTGCAGGAGGCCTATTCCCAATTACTCCTATATGATAACTCATTAAGGCTTAAGATCCTCATAACTTGTGTACTTGAGTTACTTTCTTATTTTCTTTATAACATGATGTGCTAATATCTAACTATTTTGACATAATTTCTGCGTCCATGCGATTGTTTTCTTATAGGTTGTACGATCATTTTCTTATAGGTTGTGCCCCAGCTATCTTGCCCGATTGCATTGTTTTCGTATTATAACCCTATTTTGAAGCGTGGTACTCAGGAGTTCATGTCTATCATCAAAGAAACTGGAGTACAGGGTGATTTTTCATCTCATTCGAATAAAATGCCTCTTAATTGTTTGAAAGTATTATCACCTTACATAGTTTCATTCTTATTGATATTCCATCTGTTTTCATGGTTAGATACGTTTAGCTAGATAATTTTCTAATGTAAGTTGTTTTCTATCCATGAGCTCCAGAACCTAATAGGAGGCAAATTTCGACAAATTTTGACGGTGCAAATTTACTTTGGTTCATAAAACTTTTTTTGTCAACGTGTATGGTTGGAATCAGGATATTAACGTTTTAATCTATTGTAAGTTGAAAATGACATTAATGTCAAAAGGCGTCTTGTCGTATTCAGGAAATGCAATGATGTAACTGAAGAAGAACGAACCTGAGGTGAGGAGAGTCAGAGCTCGCCTTAGGCGAGGAGCTCACCTTAGGCGAGGAGCTCGCTTTAGGCGAGGAGCTCGCCTGCGTGAAAGGGGTTTGAGCTCACCTATAGGTGGACTGTGCGTGGACCTCACCTGGAGTGGAGGACCTTGCCTGCTGGAGTGGAAGAACTCGCCTGACGAAGGAGCTCGAGCTCGCCTATCGTGGAGAGAGCTCGCCTAGAGAGGCGAGACGATGGAAATGCAATGATGTAACTGAAGAAGAACGAACCTGAGGTGAGGAGAGTCAGAGCTCGCCTTAGGCGAGGAGCTCACCTTAGGCGAGGAGCTCGCTTTAGGCGAGGAGCTCGCCTGCGTGAAAGGGGTTTGAGCTCACCTATAGGTGGACTGTGCGTGGACCTCACCTGGAGTGGAGGACCTTGCCTGCTGGAGTGGAAGAACTCGCCTGACGAAGGAGCTCGAGCTCGCCTATCGTGGAGAGAGCTCGCCTAGAGAGGCGAGACGATGGAGCTCACCTACTGGCGAGGGAGAGCTCGCTTAGAGAGGTGAGGTGAGGGAGCTCGCCTGTTGCATGGTGGAAGCCAGCTGGACCCTGCTGGAGATCACCCTAGGGTTTCCCTATAAAAGGGAAACCCTGTTCACGAGAGAAATTGAGCGGAGCTTCATCTCATGATTTCTCAAGGAGTTCTCTAGCAGCGGCTATTCTTAAGGAGATTTGAGAAGTATTTCTCTACAGTGAGCAGTTATTTGAGAAGAGAAATTAAGCGGTGATTTTGTGATTAAATATCACACACGGTACTTTGAGAGATCTCAAGTTTGAGATCTTCTCTGTTACAAGCTTTGTAATTTCTTGTGGTTAAATAAGAAATTATTTGCGTGGCTCCCGTGAACGTAGGCAAGTTTGCCGAACAACGTAAATCTGTTATCTCGTCTGATTTACTTATTATTTTATATGTACTTACGTTATTGCTTGTGTTAGTTGGCTTGAGTTTGGCATAAACTCTAGGTAGGGTTGTTTTCTCTCTCTGGGTGATTTAGCTTCTGCGGCTAAGTGGGTCATTCAATCCCTACAATTGGTATTAGAGCCCTTTTTTAGATTGGTGGTGGTAGAACTTCTGATCTGAGGTGGTGCTTGGTTATTGTGTGGTGCACATAAGGTATTTGTTAAAATTTCCTAAGAGGGGCGATTTTACTAATACAAGCGGAGAATGACGTCTACTAGTAAAATAGTTAAAGTTAAAAAGTATAAGATCGGGAAATTCAATAGGAAGAATGATTTTTTCTATTAGAGGATGCATATGAAAAATTCGCTGATTTCGCAGAAATTGCACAAGGTGCTGGCAGGAAGAGAAAAGAAGAATAAAGATATGTCAAATACGGATTGGGAAGAGTTAGATCTTGAAGCATGAGCATCAATTATCCTATGCCTTGAGAGGGATGTTGCTTTATTAGTGAATGGAGAGGAAATGACTGCAGGCGTGTAGTCAAGGTTAGAGAGCATCTTCATGATGAAGAGTCTAACAAATCGGACCTACTTAAAATTCAAATTATATACTTGCAAGATGGAGAAAGGCTCGTCAATCTGGGAATACATCAATAAGTTCGATAGGATCATATCAAATTTGAAGGACATTGATGTGATAGTAGAAGATAAGGATCAAACACTTCTACTACTTCTTTCTTTACTGAAGTCTGAAGGACATTGATGTGATAGTAGAAGATAAGGATCAAACACTTCTACTACTTCTTTCTTTACTGAAGTCTTATGAGAACCTGGTACAAACATTGATGTAAGGATCAAACACTTCTACTACTTCTTTCTTTACTGAAGTCTTATGAGAACCTGGTACAAACATTGATGCTTATAGGTGACAATTTGAAGATAGATGAGACTAGAATAGCGTTTCTAGCGGATGATCTTCGAAAAATTACAACTAGTGACATGGATACTAGTGGTAACAAGGAACAATCATAAGGATTGTTTGTAAGAGGAAGGGGCAATGAGCGAGGAAAAATCAAGGGAGGAAAGTCTAGATCAAAATCAAGACCTCTTCCGGGAAGACCGTGTTTCAAATACGGTAATCTTGGACATTTTAAGATTAATTGTCCTAACAAGAAAGTAGGTGGGAAAAAGAACAATAATAAAACTAAGAGGAGAGAAGATAAGGAAGAGGCGAGTTATGTCTCAGAGGAAGGGACCGATAAGGAATGCTATGTTGTTACGGGTGGCGAAGATATCTCAGGCAAGTGGATTCTTAATTCGGGTTGCTCTTACCATATGTGCCTAAATAGGATTGTGTGTACGAAAAGACGCACAGGGTCCAGTTCTTGAAAAGAAAGCACAAGAGCAGAGGTATATTAGGCTATATGCATACAGATGTTTGGGGTTCGGCTCAAACAACTTCCAAGGGTGGTTCCAAGTATTTTGTCTCATTCATAGGCGATTATTCTAGGTATGCTTGGATTTATTTTCTTAAGCATAAGAATGAGGTATTCGAGACATTCAAGAAGTGGAAAGCAATGATTGAGAACAGGATAGGTAAAAAATTAAAGACACTAAGATCTGATAACGGTACAGAGTATACAGACGGTGCTTTCAAAGAGTTCTGTGATCAGGAGGGTATTGCTCAACACTGGATAGTCAGGTTTACACCACAGAAGAATGGAGTCGCAGAGAGGCTGAACTATACATTATGGGAGAAAGCAATGAGTATGCGATCATACGATGGTTTGGTCAAAGAATGGTGGGCAGAAGCGGTTACTACAACTTGTTACATAGTGAATCGTTCTCCATATTCGACATTGGATGGTGATGTACCCTATAGGGTATGATCAGGAGAGCATGCATATTATGATAGACTTAGAATTTTTAAATGTACCGCCTACTATCACGTCAATAAGGGAAAGCTTGACGCGAGGGCCAAGAAGGCAATATTCTTAGCGTATGAAAATGGCGTAAAAGGCTATCGCCTTTGGTGTACATAAGATTCTAAATTCATAATCAGCAGAGATGTTATCTTTAATGAGAAATTTATGATTGCCAGGGCATCCAAGAATGGTGGTGTTGGGACTGTTGGGACATCTAAGTCCTATGTGATTGAAATAGAACCTAAAGACCAACCAGGCTCTAGTCATGTTCAAGAGGAGGATCATGAAGATGATGAGCTTGAACAGGAGGAGGTTCAGCAAGAAAATATATAGGTTTTACAATAACATCCGCTCGAAGATAGTTTGGCTTCCACTAGGCCAAGACGAGCATACAAGCAGGTTCAGAAGCTAGGGTCAGATTTGCCTCTGAAGCACTATAGGCAGGTTAATTTGATTGAGTATGCACTCTCGATGGAGGATGATGAGCTGGTCACCTTCAAAGAAGCTATACGAGACAGGGATAGTAAGAGTTGGTTGGCTGCGATGAAGGAAGAGATGGAATCTCTCCGGAAGAATCAAACATGGGAGGTGGTCCCATTGCCCGTAGAAAAAAAAGCTATTGGTTATAAGTGGGTGTACAAGAGAAAGAAGGATCCTTCCGAGCTTGGCGGTACAAGGTACAAGGCTGGACTAGTGGCTAAGGGGTTTGCACAAAGAGAGGGTGTGGATTACAATGAGATTTTTTCTCCAGTGGTGAAACACACTTCTATTCGGTGCTATTAAGTACTGTTGCTTATGGTGATCTTAAGCTGGAATAACGCGATGTCAAAACCGCCTTCTTGCACAGAGACTTGGAGGAGGAAATCTATATGTATCAGCCTGAGGGTTACAAGGTTGAGGATAAGGAGAATCAGGTATGTCACTTGAGGAAATAACTTTATGGGTTAAAATAATCTCCTCGACAGTGGTACAAGTGATTTGACTCCTTCATGCTAAAGTATGGATTCTCCAGAAGCGATAATGATTGATATGTCTATATTCAAAAGCTTCGTGGAGGTGATTATATCTATCTTCTTTTGTATGTGGATGACATGCTTATTGCTCTATATTCAAAAGCTTCGTGGAGGTGATTATATCTATCTTCTTTTGTATGTGGATGACATGCTTATTGCTTCGAGAAGCAAGGTGGGATTATATCTATCTTCTTTTGTATGTGGATGACATGCTTATTGCTTCGAGAAGCAAGGTGGAGATAGATATGGTAAAATCTTAACTTGGTAAAGATTTTGAGATGAAGGACATGGGCACTGCTAAGAAAATACTTGGAATGAAGATTAGAAGAGAGCAGGCAAATTGTCGATTATTCTTGAGTCAGAAAGGCTACATTGAGCAGGTTATCGTAAGGTTTAGGATGAAAAGTGCTAAGTCAGTGGTGACTCCATTGGCTCCTCACTTCACGCTCTCAGGTAAACAATCTCTCACTATAGCGGAAGAGAAGGCGCACATGGAGCGTGTTCCTTATGCTAGTGCAGTTGGTAATTTGATGTACGCAATGGTGTGCACACGTCCAAATATTTTACAGCCGGTCAATATTGTCAGTAGGTTCATGGAGAACCCGAGAAAGACACATTAGAAGCAGTGAAATAGGTCCTGAGGTACTTGAAGGGTACCGCTGATACGAGTCTGTGTTTTGATGGAGATACATGTCAGATTGATGGGTTTATGGACTCAGATTATGCGGATGATCTAGAAAAACAACGATCTACTACTGGTTATGTATTCAGAATACATGGTGCTCTAGTTAGTTGGCGATCGATGTTACAGGCTATAGTGGCACTTTCTAGTACAAAGGCTGAGAACATGACCATGGCAGAGGGAGTGAAGAAAGCATTGTGGTTGTGGGGTCTTCTAAATAATTTGGGGGTTGAACAGGATAGCGTGAACTTGTGGTTGATAGTCAGAGTGCGATTCATTTAGCTAAGAATCAAGTTCATCATGCTCGTACCAAGCATATTGATGTCAGGTATCATTTTGTGCGGGATTTCATAGAGAAATGTGATATTTCTCTCATGAAGGTGCACACAAATGAGAACCCGGTTGACATGTTGACCAAGGTGGTGACAGGTAACAAGTTTTAGTATTACTTGGACTTGCTTAATATCAGCCTGTGTTGATCTGCCCAAGAGGGCAGTGTGCAGAACTACGATTAGCTTGAGATCTTCTCTGTTACAAGCTTTGTAGTTTTTCTTGTGGTTAAATAAGAAATTATTTGTGTAGCTCCCGTGGACATAGGCAAGTTTGCCAAACCACGTAAATCTGTTATCTCATCTGATTTACTTATTGTTTTATCTGTGTTTCTGTTATTGCTTGTGTTGGTTGGCTTGAGTTTGGCATAAACTCTAGCTAGGGTTGTTTTCTCTCTGGTTGATTTAGCTTCCGCGGTTAAGTGGGTCGTTCAATCCCTATAGTAACAGATCTCAATAGCACAACATTAGAAGAAGGGACCTCTCTCAAATTAAAAACCATAAATTAGTCCAAAAATCCAGATAACTACTAACAAATGAGTTTGATGCAAATATGACTCAAGCATACTATTTAATAATTAATCATGAGTCATAACTCTAGTAAACAGTATAAGGAAAAAAAGTGATCTTGTAGAAGGATGAGACTTTTAACGAATTAAGTCTTCATTGCCATGCTAAGCTCAAGACTTTTTGCTCCATCACGGAGAAAGGTGGAGTAGCCTAAAAAGAGCAGGAAAACATGCTGAGCTCAAGACTTTTTACGACATTTCTTTGTCAAGGAACAAAAGAACAATCCAAAATCTTATTGGTATCGGCTCATTTAGCTCTAATGTGATGATCCTATGACTCATTGGAACGGAGAATACTTTCTTCGTTGGAACGGAGAATACTTTCTTATATAATGCTTGTTGTGCGCGCGGAAGCCACAAAACCTATGTGCTTTGAGAAACCAAACCAAACAAACGCCGAGAGAAGGCCAAATAAACCAAAAATAATGACACAAACACAAACAACCAATTTTAATATGGTTCGGCAAGTTGCCTACGTCCACGGGACAAGAAGGGAATAGGGTTTTCATTAATAGAGAAGAAGAGTACAAACTGAGATTACAAATTACTCGAACTTACCAATTAATCTCACCAACAAATTTCTAATTCTCTCATAATAAAACCCTAACTAATAGCTCAGAAAATATATCTTTTCTGTGCTCCAAATATCCTCAATTCACTGCTCAATCAAAGTCAAAAAAACTCTAAAACGTGTTGGTATTTATACCAAACACCAAATACCAAACAGAATCCAAATAGGAACTCAAACTATGCAAAAAACCTGCTATAAGTCGACTTATCAGTCTTGATAAGTCGACTTGCCAGAGCCCAAAATAACAATTCCAGAATAGAATGTAAGTCGACTCATGCATAGACACAAGTCGACTTACCATAAGTCGACTTATGCCTGTGCATGAGTCGACTTGTGACACAAAATCTGGTTTTTTCAGATTTCTCCACAAATCCCCACCTCGGCGAAGTTTTTCCAAAACTGAGTTGACACCAATACCAACTAAACGTCCTACTTGTTGGGTCTAGTATGAAGTAGAACAAAATCACGACAACAGACTCCATCCACAATAAGTCGAGACCCAAATAAGAATGCGATCACTCTAAAAACGTCGGCATCAACTCACCAAACTGGCTGCATCATAAAATGACTGCCTACGTATCCTCTTGCCTAAGAAATCAAACCTTTACGTAGTTCACCCAAATGGTCTTCAAAGGCCCTCAATCAAATAGAAGAGTTCCCAACTCTTCACCAATAAATCTACGACTGGTAGCTCCATCAATGGCCCCAAAATGAAACAAATTAAATACCTCCGCCTGAGATGTATCAATAGCCATATCCAAGTCCAAACTATGTCCATCAGCTGCCCTCGAATCAACCAACTCATCATCTGCATCCAAATCCAAATGATCCCCAAACTGTGTCACTTCAGCTAAAATCCCAAACAATGCAGTATGATCTGGAGTATGTGGAGTAATCTCCACCTAATGTGGAATAGTATCACCCTCCACCCACTACGATATCCTAATAATCTGATCAATACTCATCACCTATTAAGAGTCAAATGTGACATACCTGCTCAGAACAAAATTAGAGTCTCCCAACTAATAACCAAACGAGCCTCTAAATCCTAAATGTGCTATCGGATCAAATCTATGATATCCTAAATATGCTATCGGATCAAATCTCCCAAAATAGAGTAATCTCCACCTAATGTGGAGTAGTATCACCCTCCAACCACTACGATATCCCAACAATCTGATCAACACTCTCCACCTGCTGAGAGTCAAATGTGACATACCTGCTCAGAACAAAATTAGAGTCTCCCAACTAATAACCAAACGAGCTTCTGAATCCTCGATATGACCAAATACTGGGCAACTAAACATCCGACGCAACCCAAAATCTAAAGCAGCTCCACCAAATCCAAAATCTCCACACGCAGCATGCGGTAACCTATGACTAAGATGACTCAAATATGTCGAAGCCCGAAAACTCCTCTACAATCCAATGCTCGATAACCAACGCCGATCCTCCTCCAGCAAGAAACGACCCATTAAAACTATCATCTTATCTCGTTGCCCTAATGTTTCCTCTCTAATGAAGTGTCTCAAACTGTCATAAGCTCGGTACAAACGCAAGAAAGAACCCCTACCAAAAACACAATGACGGGTTACCTTTCTGCCAATACACTTCCTCCATCTGTTGTTGACTTATAGGAATTCACACCAATGGGACTTGGTTGTAACCCACTAATGCCTAGAATAGTCCCCAACTACGAAAACCAAATATTGATTACCTCCCAATGATGTCTCCTTAGAAGGCCCCCAAATACCTGAATGAACACCACCTAAAAGACCTCTCGATTGATGGATAGAAGTGTCAAACTCCACCTTGGTCTTCTTGCTCATACCAATATACTCAAAGGACTTCAATCTGTAGGTCAAATCATTCCTCAACAAACCATTCACGGCATAACCAATCAAATATCCCAGCCTCAACAAATGCTACAGTCTAGCAAAATCCAAAAAAGTCGTCAGCTCTCTACTAATCACTGTGCTCCCAATCAAATAATGTGAATTCTTCTTTCTAATGTCCTTCATCATAATCATGGACCCAAATGTAACCTTCAAAGATGCATCCTCAAATGTCACTCAATAGTCTGCTGCCTCCAAAACCCCAAGTGAAATGATGTTATTCTTCAACTGCGGAACGAATCTCACTTCATCCAACTCCCGAATTACCCTGTCACACATTCTAATACAAACGGTACTGATACCACCAATAGAGCATTCATGATCATTACCCATGAGTACGACATCATCTCTTTCCAACTCCTGAAAGCTGGAGTACCAATTCCTCCTAGGGCAAATGTGGTAAGAAGCACCTAAATCCAACATCCACTCTGTAGAATCGACAACACAAACTGACGATAGTGCATGACATAAATAGCCTGAAGAATCTGAATCTGAATTGTCGTCGCTAGCCTTGACAACATTCACCTCTAAAGCTTGAATAGGTTTCCACTTATTCTTCCCGGCTTGATCTGTCAACTTTGGGCATTTGGCTTTCCAATATTCATCCTCTTTACAACAGACACACTGATTCCTATAAAGTCTAGGATATGCCCTTCTAGACTGTGATCTCCTACCACGGTTTAAACTCTTTGCTCTTGCGACCAATGCCCCCGCTACCGGCTCAACTGAAGTCTCCTTATCCTTCTTTCGAAGCTAATAATTCACAAGTGTAGCAGGGACCTCACTATACAAAAGAGATGCATTCTTATTAATAAGAGTAAGAACAAATGTCTCATATTCCTCGTCGGGTAAGGAACTCAACAATAATAATGTTTTGTCCTCATCTTCAATCATCACATCTACATTTGTCAAATCCACAAGAAGTTTCGTGTAATGGTTCATGTGATCACCAATGGAGGTTTCTTTCTTCAATTGGAAGCGATAAAATTTCCTCTTTAAATGCAAGTGATTTTCTACACTTTTTGTCAAATACTTGCTCTCTAGGATCTCCCAAATTTTCTTAGCCAAAGTTTCATTGATCAAATCATATTTTAAATCTTGAGTTAAATAAGATCTAATCACACCACACGCCGTTCTATTCATCTACTTCCAAACCTTCTTCTAAATGTTGTTCGGTTTGCCGTCCAACTCTAATGTATCTTCTAAATTTTGTGCGTTGAGCACATCTAAGACTTCACATCTCCAAAGATAAAAATTATTTGTATCATTAAACTTCTCAATATCTATCTTCATAGAGTGAATATTCAATCTTTGGACGGTCTTCATGCCAGAAGTACCCTCCACAACTTCTTCTTTCTCAACCATCTTTCTCAAAGCATCAATAAAATAATGCGGAATAAACAAAGAATAGATCCAAACTAAAAAAGAGAAATTTTTACCTCTAACTTAAACCCTAATAAGGGCCTCCGAAAGATCTCACCCCACATGACAGAAACGAGATCCACAAATAGAAAAAATCCCACCTTTATCACCAACTAAAACCCTAGACGAACTTTCAAAGCGATCTACTCCTCAAATAGAAAAAATCCCACCTTTATCACCAACTAAAACCCTAGACGAACTTTCAAAGCGATCTACTCCTTCATTAACCCAAGCGTAGCCCAAGCTCTAATACCACTTGTTGTGTGCACGGAAGCCACCAAACCTATGTGCTTTAAGAAATCAAACCAAACAAACGCCGAGAGAATGCTAAACAAACCAAAAATAACAACACAAACGTAAACAACCAATTTTAATGTGGTTCAGCAAGTTGCCTACGTCCACAGGGCAAGAAGGGGATGGGGTTTTCACTAATAGAGAATAAGAGTACAAACTGAGATTATAAATCACTTGAACTCACTAATTAATCTCACCAACAAATCTCTAATTCTCTCCAAATAAAACACTAACCAATAGCTCAGAAAATACCTCTTTTCTGTGCTCCAAATATGCCCAATTCACTACCCAATCAAAGCCAAAGAAACTCTAAACGTGTTAGTATTTATACTAAACACCAAATCCCAAATAGAATCCAAATAGGAACTCAAACTGTGCAGAAAACCCGCTATAAGTCGACTTGTCAGGGGACATGAGTTGACTTGGCAGAACGAAAACACCAACTGGGGAACAGATCGTAAGTCGACTTATCAGTCTTGATAAGTCGACTTGCCAGAGCCTAAAACAACAATTCCAGAAAAGAACGTAAGTCGACTCATGCACAGCCACATGTCGACTTACCATAAGTCGACTTATGCCAGTGCATGAGTCGACTTATGCATGTGCATGAGTCGACTTATAACACAAATTTTGGTTTTTTCGGATTTCTCCACAATGCAGGCAATATAAAACTCTTGAAATTATCCTGTGGATTGGATTTACTAAACATATGGCGCTCAAAGTGATGAAACTCCTTCTAACTAGAGTACAGAACAGGAAAGTTTGAAAATAGGTAAACTGATCATCCTAATGAATCCAATTAGTCTTTAAAACCTTATTATTTTGAAACTAGTCCCTCAAAACACCAAAGTTGATATCATGTCTTCCAATTTTTATAGCTAATTTAAAATTAGTCATTCACTAGGTCCCCATTTCTTATAACTGGATTCGGATTGATCCTCCCAAATCCAAGTTGGATGAGCTCATAGCAATTTCGATCATTTGAAGCCTAATTTCAAAGTATAGAAGATTAAGAGATTAATATCGGAAATCATTAGGGGTTGTTTAGTTGCAAATTTTCCAGAGGAAATAAGGGGAAGTGAAGGTTTGTGAGTCCACCATCAGCTTTTTGAAGTTTACTTTATTTGATTGATAAGAAAAAAAGGCATTAAGGCATCCATTATGGTAATGTGTCACTCTAAAACTAATTCGTGTGAAATTACAGAGATTTGAATGGAAAGTTAGGATATAGCCTAACTAGGCAAAGTTTAATTAGTGCCGAATTGGAGAGATTTGAATGAAAACTTACTATAGTCTGACCAGATAAATGTAACTTCTTGAAATCTGACCTTGATATCTTCTGGTCACGAAGAACATTCTTATTTGATGCCACTTAAAAATTAGCATTTGATTATGAGCAAAAAGTCCGATAACGTACCTATATTTTGTTGGCTTGATGCCACTTAAAAATTAGCATTTGATTATGAGCAAAAAGTCCGATAACGTACCTATATTTTGTTGGCTGTATTTCCAATCTTTGGTAAATATAAGTTATTTTGTTGGCTGTATTTCCAATCTTTGGTAAATATAAGTTTAGTTTTCTATATTTTGAGTCTTGCTCATTATCTTATTATGCCAACTGCTGCCTTTACCAGTTTTCTGAAATTGCATTGCATTTTCCTTTAGCTTGTCACTGATAGCAAAATAAGCTTATGCATATATTCTGACTTTTTCGTTGCTCCAGTCACAATGCTTACATCTCATCCTTTGTCAATCGTTGTTATTTTCCAGTTAAATGTGATAATGGTTACATGATGGATGTGCCAGGCTCATATCAAACGTATATACGCTCATAATCCCCATATCTTACATCTTGCTATGTATTTGATGGTAGACTAGAAATTTGCTGGACTGTTTGCTTCTTCAAGTATTTCTTTGCTTTTCTCCCCTAAATTTTTACTCTTTTGCAGGACTTGTGGTGCCTGATGTTCCTCTGGAGGAGACCACGATTTTACGGAAAGAAGCAGCCGACCATAACATTGAGTTAGTAAGTCCCTCCTTATTCCCTTCTTTAGCTTTCCTCTATTGCTATATATGTTTTTAAAGAAGTTATGTGTAACTGATGCAACTCAATAAATTACTGACTCTAATTTAACTATATTTAAAGCTTTCGGAAATAAGAAGACGCCTAGTCTACTTTAGCTATATTTTCTCCTGTGATGGTCATTCTCATTCTATAATGTACTGAGCAACGCCGTTCTGTGCGTGAGGGTGGAAGCAACGCGTGTAATGTTGGAACGCTAAAGCGCAAATATCCCTGTATTTGCTCAATATACAAACACAAATATGGTTAACCCATTTATAAACCTTCATTGTAAAAATTTCCAATCTTCCAACAAATATGGTTAACCCATTTATAAACCTTACATCTCTCTATATTTAGTCTACTTTAGCTGTATTTTCTCCTTTGATGGTCATTCTCATTCTATATTTAGTGTGGGTCAACTTATGAAATGGTGTATGTAGTAACCCTATAGTTAGACTAATCTAGATAACACCCCATTAGTGCGCTGAAGAACAAATTGCTGAGTCAGGATCATCTGTTAACATACCTGTCAATTTTAACATCTTACCTTTGTACTAAGAACAAATTGCTGAGTCAGGATCATCTGTTAACATACCTGTCAATTTTAACATCTTACCTTTGTACTAATTTTTTACCTGAGTAAAGTTGGATGTTCTTCAGGGGTATTAGAATTCCTCACCAACTTAGATTATTCTAGAACAACTTTCTAGAACTTCTTTCTAGTAACATCCTACAAAATATCTACCATGAAGTTTCTAGGAAGATACAAGTGTATGGCTAGTATTTATTCTTCTAGAAACTTCTTAGTAATGTATGGCTAGGATTAACTCTTCTACACACTTCCTAGCCCTCTTAAACAACTATAAATAGGGGTCTTGTGCTCTCATTTAAGCAAGCAAGAAGTGAGCTTGAGAACTTAAGTGTGTAGTGTAGCCTTGTGTGAGTGTCCACCAAAATAAAGGAGTTGTGTGAAAGTGAGGTGTTCTTGTAAGAACAAGTGTTGTATTCTCAAGTGTTCTATCAATAAAAGTTTCCTTTGTGTAGAGTGTTGTGTTCTTTAAATTCCATCAAACTGGTATCAGAGCAAGGTTCGATCTAGCCGGGCCAATCGAATGTGCTCGTGTACGAGATGGCGAACATGATCCAGCCACAGATTCCTAAGCTGATGAAGACCAATTATGACAACTGGAGTATCCAGATGAAATTCTTGCTCGGCTCGCAAGACTTGTGGGAGCTCGTGGAGAATGGCTACACTGAACCAGAGTCACTTGCAGCAGAAGCAACTCTCACCGCTGTAGGCGTCAAAAAATACTGAAAGATATCCAAACATAGGGAAAACCACTCAAAACTGACAGATATGAACTGTCTCGCCAGCGAGACGGACTTTGCTGTCTCGCCAGCAAGACGGACTTTGCTGTCTCGCCAGCGAGACGGACTTTGCAGTGAGACAGTCTTTGCTGTCTGCTAGTGAGACAGACTTTGCTGTCTCGCCAGCGAGACAGTGTTTACTGTCTCGCCAGCGAGACAGCTTTGAGATGGTCAAAAACCACATTTGTAACTGCCCTACACGTGGCCACTAACTGTTCAAGAACGTGGGAAGAGTCGTGGGCGAGAATCACGTGGATAACTGCCAAAATAACGGAGTATGAAACGTGGGAAGGCAGTTAAAACGAAAACTGCCTGCGGTTACTGTTTCCGAGACAGTGTTTACTGTCGAGACAGCAAACACTGTCTCGCCCGCCGAGACAGCAAACACTGTCTCGACAACTGAGACAGCAAATGTTGTCTCGCGAGCCTGTTTTCTGCCAACTATTCCTAGGGGTTATAAATACCCCCCGAAGGCTATTTTTGAAGGGGCTGATCATTTGGAGCACTTCAGAGAAATCCAGAGCAGAGAGAGAGCAGAGTTCTTGAGCTTCTGGCAACTCCTTGATATTCAGGCTTTGAGTTGATTTCAAGAAGAACGACTATCTTACCTTGATAAGATATCGTTTCAAGTTCTCACTTCGATAAATGAAGTCAGAATCATAAACCCCTCACGATTCGATCAGAATCTGTGATTTGGTGGTCCACGGGCTAACACACCCCCGGCACAGGCAAAGATCCCACGCAAGCAGTGATCCAAACAACGATCCTGCGTTTGTTTCCCAAGAGTTGTAATTTTCATTTTGTTGTGTAAAAGAAGTCTTATAAAAAGGCTATCTCTTTTTGAGTTTATTATAATCGATCGAAGATATAATGAATTCCATGACAAAACCAACTTTTGACGAAAACAAGCTGGCGACCACAGTGGGAGCCAACGATCTCGCTGCCGAGACCGTTGTGTCGCAGCCAATCATCAAGATCCTGGTTGAATCAATGGTCGAGTATGAGTTCGACCAAGCAAAGTTTGAGGAGTATTTGTCGTCCTCATCTGTAAAGTCTTCCTCACCTCGCAAATGCAGGAAGATTTCATCTTCGTTGACGTTATCAAATGCTATGGATGAAGACTCTAGCCTGATTGTTGCTGAAGATTTTACTCGCAACAGCTCTGCTCAACAGCATACCTTCCTAATTAAGGAGTCATTCGATCGAAACTCGCTACTGACAAAGAGGGCTCGTCAAAGGCGACGCCAACGCCGCGCTCGCCAATTGGCTAAGGCATTGGAACAAACCGACGGGGTTCGTTATCATGCGGACCTAGAGTCGAAGAGGCATCGAGTGGTTCAGTTGTCTCAAAGACCAATCACTCATATCTCTACTAAATTAGTGACGGAGGAATGGACTATTGTCAAAAGGACTCGTTCGACCCTCAAAGAACGCATACAAAAACATCGTGCAAACGCTACTCTTGCCCATGCTCTCTCACAACAAAGACGAGAAAGGGAGAAGGAAACGGTGACCAAAGAACCACCGAACTTATGCAAAATCAGCATTCGGAGCCCGTTAAGACTCCATACCCACAAGGGGGTGGTTCTAAACGTGCGACTCCCGACATAACCTTGGATCGCTTAAAGACAAAAATAAATTGTCCTGAGAATGCCAACAAGGTCTTACGCCCCCAGAAGAAGACGCATTCACCAAATGATATCGTCATACCTGGGAGATCATACCAACAGACGATACGATTTTTTGGCAATCATACCGATGAATCGTATTATCAAATTGGGGGTGTGAATAAATTTCGAAAAAGAATTGTTCGTTCTCATTGTTCCTGTGCACGACTTATAAGATCAGCTGTCCAAGATGATGAATTCCCTGAAGTTACCATCAACGTGGCTGATAAAAGAAAGTCTAAGCGGCATTCAAGTGACTCAAATCCTGACTTTTCCCCGAGAGGAAGAGTCAATCCAAGAATTGCTCAAAGGATGTCTCGACTCCAATTAGGAGCCATCAGACGCAGAAATTACAAGAGAATGCAAGAAGGAATGTCCTCGGAGGATGAATTCTCGGACACTTATTCTGCAATCGCTTCTGATGATACAATGTCTAGCACAGGACAAATCAGAGAAGTATTCACAATCACTGCTGATCAGTTCACTCAAATACTTCAGGAAGCTCTAGCCAAACAACGTGAAGAAATTAGAGCTGAAGTGAAGACAGAAATGAAGTTGGCTATCCAACAAATGAGAGAACTGTTAACTCAACAGCCTCAACCTCCTGAGTCCAATCAGCGACTTGAATCCAGCCACCACACTCGGAATGTTGTAGAGGACAGTGATCCAGAGGTGGATGAAGTCATTATGGCTGATACACCTCCCAATAGCAATAACGCTGGGGGTGGTTTAACACATTCTCCCAATAACGATATTGGGAGTGGTTCAATGGCACCTCTCACAGGGGGTGGTCTAACTCATTCTCCTCGACGTCCTTCGAATGAAGACATAGACGAGGACGAGAAAATGAAAGAGCTTGAAAACAAAATCAACGCTTTGATGACGGCTCAAGAAGGGAAAAAGACAGGTATTCCGTGTCCCTATCCAAGAGAATGGGATTCAATACCGTATCCGACAAAGTTCAATCTGATTAACTTCACACCGTTTGAGGGGAAGAGTTCACCGATTCAGCACTTGATTTATTTCAAGTCTCATTTAGGCATGATTTCTGGAAACGAGGCTTTAATGGTTCGGTCATTCGTTGGCACCCTTCGTGGGTCCGCCTTCGATTGGTACCGACGACTCAAGCTAGGGAGCATCAATTGTTGGGATAACATGGAAAGTTTGTTCCTCAGCAATTTCTTCGATGATGACACCGAAGTGTCAATCGGAACCCTTTTGGATGAGAAGCAAAAAGACGGAGAGTCAGTTGACAATTTTATCAAACGTTTCCGTAACAAAGCAATGAATTGCAGAGATCCTATTACAGAGGAGTTCATCCTGCAAACATGCTATAATAACCTCTCCATCGATGTCCTGGAAGCTCTGGGAGTCGTGCCATCCACAACTTGGAAGGAGTTAAAATCTCGGGGTGAACAAGCTGAGCACTTTCTTAAAAGAAAGAAAGCTGAGAGAGGCCAACCAATGACATCTACAATCGTTGAGAATGCGACTCTCGATCCGAGGTTTCAAAAGGAATATTCTTTCGAAGATGATGAAGCTCCAGCCATATTAGAATACCTCCTCGCTAATGACAAAATCGAGCTACCACCTATTAAAGATCAGGATGGAGCTAAGAGGATTACGGATCCAAACTATTGTGCGTACCACAGAAGGGTTCTTCATCCCACCGAGATTTGCTTTGGACTCAAAAACAAGATCCAAGCCCTAATTGACTCCGGCGTCATAACGACGAAGGAAGTCGAGTAAACACGACCATACAACTCCAGTGGGTGCACGAGTATAAACTGTTTCCCCACACTCCACAGAGCATATGAGTATAAACTGCTTCTCGATTATCCAACTGAGTACAATGTTAAACCCAGTTTCGCAAAGGAAACTGGGGGTGGATGATTTATATAACGGGAAATTCCTGGAGAATCTTATATTCTTAAGGATAACCCGAACATGCGAATGAGGATAACGTACTCCTCGTTACACCCAGTTTTGCAAAGAAAGTTGGGGGTGGATAATTCATATAACGGGAAGTTCCCGGAAGAATGTTAAATGTAATATTCTTAGGGATAACCCCGATCATTATGAACAAAGTGATAAACACTAAACTCCTACTATGACTTCCGAATACTCTTTTGCTGAGATGAGATTCGATCACCTCTTTAGATCAATCTTCCCTCACAAAATTCCCATTTTGGTCAAACCTTTAAACAGTTAGGACCAAAGCCAAAATCCCCTCTCGATTCGTTCCATGAACGAGAGGTCCACAAATTGAACGATCAAACCTTTAAACAGTTAGGATCGTCTCAAATTCCCATCTTGGTCAAACCTTTAAACAGTTAGGACCAAAGCCAAAATCCCCTCTCGATTCGTTCCATGAACGAGAGGTCCACAAATTGAACGATCAAACCTTTAAACAGTTAGGATCGTCTCAAATTCCCATCTTGGTCAAACCTTTAAACAGTTAGGACCAAAGCCAAAATCCCCTCTCGATTCGTTCCATGAACGAGAGGTCCACAAATTGAACGATCAAACCTTTAAACAGTTAGGATCGTCTCAAATTCCCATCTTGGTCAAACCTTTAAACAGTTAGGACCAAAGCCAAAATCCCCTCTCGATTCGTTCCATGAACGAGAGGTCCACAAATTGAACGATCAAACCTTTAAACAGTTAGGATCGTCTCAAATTCCCATCTTGGTCAAACCTTTAAACAGTTAGGACCAAAGCCAAAATCCCCTCTCGATTCGTTCCATGAACGAGAGGTCCACAAATTGAACGATCAAACCTTTAAACAGTTAGGATCGTCTCAAATTCCCATCTTGGTCAAACCTTTAAACAGTTAGGACCAAAGCCAAAATCCCCTCTTGATTCCTTCCATGAACAAGAGGTCCACATTCGATTTGCGCAATCAAACCTATAAAAGTTAGGATTGCTTCCAATCTCAATTGATCAAACCTTATTCAGATTCTCTGAATAGAAATCCCACTTCAAATTTCCTTTGTACCAGGAGATAGAATATAAAATTCTTCCTCTCCGATTCTGGGTTCATCTCTACCAACAAAAAAGAGACCAGGAGATAGAATATAAAATTCTTCCTCTCCGATTCTGGGTTCATCTCTACCAACAAACAAGAGACCAGGAGATAGAATATAAAATTCTTCCTCTCCGATTTCGGGTTTATCTCTACCAACAAACAAGAGACCAGGAGATAGAATATAAAATTCTTCCTCTCCAATTCTGGGTTTATCTCTACCAACAAACAAGAGACCAGGAGATAGAATATAAAATTCTTCCTCTCCGATTCTGGGTTCATCTCTACCAACAAAAAAGAGACCAGGAGATAGAATATAAAATTCTTCCTCTCCATCATTGGGTTCATCTCTACCACCAAAAAAGAGACCATATTACTCCAAGAGGTACACGAGTCTAAACTGTTTCCCTACCATCAACAGGAAGTTTCTGGAGAATATTACTCAGAATATTCTTAAAAATAACCTGATTACCTCCCAACGGGTATATGAGGTTAAACTATTTCCCGAACACTCCAATAAAGTATATGAGTATAAACTATCTCTACATTCTTCAATAGCGGTTCTAATTCAAGACTTCGACGACGGTCACGCGATAAATACAGCATCGGAGGAATTTTAACTATTCTACAAAGCACTGAATAGGCTAAAAGATGACGAAGTCAAGAGTTGAAGTCATTTATGGGTCCTTCCCTATGATCTCCTCAATCAAGCTTTGAAGGATTTGCAGATAAAACCTGTCTTATCCAAAGTATCCCAGACTCTTCTATAAAAGAATGAGTTTGGAATACTTTGGAGGGGGTATCTGTAGGCGTCAAAAAATGCTGAAAGATATCCAAACATAGGAAAACCACTCAAACTGACAGTATGAACTGTCTCGCCAGCGAGACAGACTTTGCTGTCTCGCCAGCGAGACAGTCTTTGCTGTCTCGCCAGCGAGACAGGGTATTTGCTGTCTCGCTAGCGAGATAGACTTTGCTGTCTCGCCAGCGAGACAGTGTTTACTGTCTCGCCAGCGAGACAGACTTTACTGTCTCGGCCAGCGAGACAGACTTTACTGTCTCGCCAGCGAGACAGCTTTGAGATGGTGCAAAAACCACGCTTTGTAACTGCCGCTAACACGTGGCCACTAACTGTTCAAGAACGTGGGAAGAGTCGTAGGGGCGAGAATCACGTGGATAACTGTCAAAATAACGGAGTTTGAAACGTGGGAAGGCAGTTAAAACGAAAACTGCCTGACAGTTACTGTTTGCGAGACAGCGTTTACTGTCTCGCGGGCCGAGACAGCAAATACTGTCTCGCCCGCCGAGACAGCAAACACTGTCTCGCCCACCGAGACAGCAAATGCTGTCTCGCGAGCCTGTTTTCTGCCAACTATTCCTATGGGTTGTAAATACCCCCCGAAGGCCATTTTTGAAGGGGCTGATCATTTGGAGCACTTCAGAGCAATTCAGAGCAGAGTTCTTGAGCTTCTGGCAACTCCTTGATATTCAGGCCTTGACTTGATTTCAAGAAGAACGACTATCTTACCTTGATAAGATATCGTTTCAAGTTCTCACTTCGATAAACAAAGTCAGAATCATAAACCCCTCACGATTCGATCAGAATCTGTGATTTGGTGGTCCACGGGCTAACGCACCCCCGGCACAGGCAAAGATCCCACGCAAGCAGTGATCCAAACAACGATCCTGCGTTTGTTTCCCAAGAGTTGTAATTTTCATTTTGTTGTGTAAAAAAAGTCTTATAAAAAGGCTATCTCTTTTTGAGTTTATTGTAATCGACCGAAGATATAATGAATTCCATAACAAAACCAACTTTTGACGAAAACAACCGCCACACAGAAGAGTGAGCTGAAGGAAGTCAGAAAAAGAGACAAAAAAGCTTTGTTCCTAATATTCCAAGGCGTAGATGAATCAGCGTTTGAGAAGATTTCCAACGCCCTGTCCTCTAAAGAAGCATGGGAGATTTTACAAAAATCCTATCAAGGTGCGGAAAGAGCCAAAAAGGTACGCCTCCAAGCATTAAGAGTTGAATTTGAAAATTTGAAGATGAAAGCTACAGAATCAATATCGGATTATTTTAGTAGAGTTCAGACAATAACAAATCAAATGAAGAGAAATGGAGAAGCAATTAATGATGTAAGAATTATGGAGAAGATACTTAGGACTTTAGACTCTAAATTCAAATATATTATTCCGGCAATACAAGAGTCTAAAGATCTTTCCGAAGTATCTATTGATGAGCTGCAAGGTTCTCTGCAAGCTTATGAACAAGATATAAACATTAGTTCAAATCAAGCGGAGAATCTAGAACAAGCCTTGCAGAGTAAGATGACTATCAAAGAAGATAGTCGAAGAGGACGTGGAGGCTACAGAGGCAGAGGCTCATTTCGAGGTGGCTCAAACTTCCAGCAAGGTCGTAGGAGACAGTACCAAGGAGGCCATGAAAATCAAGATCGAAATAGAGATCGTGAACGATCATTCGATCGAGGACGAGGTCGTGGCACACGAGGACGAGGACAAGGAAGAAGTTACCATGAGGACAGATCTCAGCCACAGTGTTACAAATGTAAGAGATACGGTCATCTCAGCTACGAATGTTGGGAGAAATCAAATCAAGTGGCAGAAAGAAGTAACTTTGTAGAAAGGGAGCAGGCAGACACTTCAACAGTCCTGCTGACATACCAGGAGAGCGAAAGCAAGAATAAAGATATCTGGTATCTAGATTCAGGTGCCAGTAACCACATGTGCGGCATCAAGGACTTCTTTACCGAGCTGAACGAGACGGTACAAGGAGATGTCACTTTTGGAGATCAGTCAAAGATTCCAGTAAAAGGCAAGGGTAATATAATGATCCAGACAAATACGGGCGAGAACAGGTACATCTCTGATGTCTACTATGTTCCAGCATTATGAAATAATATTTTGAGCCTAGGCCAGCTCCTTGAAAGAGGCTATGATATACATCTAAAAGACCTTGCCCTCACTATTAAAAACAAAAATGAAGTTATTACAAAGGTGAACATGTCTAGAAATAGACTGTTTACTTTAAATATTCATGCTGACCCTGTCAAGTGCTTGAAGTCAATCATAAAAGACGAGACTTGGCTCTGGCATCTACGATTCGGGCATCTCGCTTTCAGTGGCCTGAATCTTCTATGGAAGGAGAAAATGGTAAAAGGATTGCCGCAAATCAACCATCCGAACCAGCTATGTGAAGGCTGTATGAAGGGCAAACAACATAGAAGAAGTTTCGAAGTTGGAAAGTCAAGAAGAGCAACAGAGTTGCTACAATTGGTCCACACAGATATTGCAGGACCATTTGAAGTCATCTCTCTTGGAGGAAACAGGTATTTTCTCACATTTATTGATGATTATAGCAGAAAAACTTGGGTTTATTTCCTGAAGGAGAAATCCGAAGCTCTGGAGAAATTCAAAGAATTCAAGGAGATGGTAGAAAAGCAAAGTGGGTACCACATCAAGGTGCTCCGATCAGATCGAGGTGGAGAATACACTTCAAAGGCATTCAACAATTTCAACAAGCAGTACGGGATAATTCATCAACTCACTGCCGCCTACACACCACAGCAGAATGGAATAGCAGAGCAGAAGAACCGTACCATTCTTTATATGGTCAGAAGCATGTTGAAGAGCAAGTACCTGCCGAAGACTTACTGGGCTGAAGCCGTAGACTGTGCAGTTTACCTCCTCAACAGATGTCCGACAAAGAGCGTCAAGTTCAAGACACCATTGGAGATGTGGAGCAACATCAAGCCAAGTGTCAACCACTTAAAGGTGTTTAGGTGTATTGTATATGCACACATCCCGGAGCAGAAAAGAAAGAAGTTGGACGATCGAGGAGAAAAGTGCATATTCATTGGGTACGAGAGGAGGACAAAAGCATACAAGCTCTACAATCCAATTACAAAGAAGATGATCATTTCAAGAGACGTGGAGTTCGATGAAAAAGATTATTGGAAATGGACCAATGAAGACAAAAACATTAAAGGTATGTTCTTTGAAGATAATGATGATGACTTGCAGGAGGTTGGAAGACCAGAACAAAGTCCACCAAATAGTCCAGCTCTATCAACCCCAACATCAACGCTGACATCATCACCATCCAGCTCAAGTGAAGGAAGCTCTTCAGGGGGAGCAACAAGGAGGATGAGAAGCCTAAGAGATCTGTACGACGATACAGAGCCTATCGAGATGATGGATGACTACACACTATTCTGCTTGTTTGCAGAATGTGATCCGGTCAGCTATGAAGAAGCTGCTCAAGAAGACAAGTGGAGAAAAGCCATGGATGACGAGATCGAGGCAATCAAGAGAAATGACACATGGGAGCTCACTACCTTACCTGAAGGTCATAAACCAATTGGAGTAAAGTGGGTGTACAAGACAAAAACAAATCAAGATGGCGGAATCGAGAAGTACAAGGCCAGGCTTGTTGCAAAAGGCTATAGTCAGCAAGAAGGAGTTGACTATGAAGAAGTGTTCGCACCAGTCGCGAGGATCGACACCATCCGACTCATTATCGCATTGGCAGCACAGAACCGGTGGAAGATCTACCAGATGGACGTGAAGTCTGCATTTCTAAACGGCTACTTAGAAGAAGAAGTCTACATCAAGCAACCACCAGGGTACGAGGTGAAGAATCAAGAAGACAAAGTCTACAAGCTGAAGAAGGCATTGTATGGACTGAAGCAAGCGCCCAGAGCGTGGAATGCCAGAATCGATGCATACTTCCAGAAGAATGGATTCCATCAGAGTCCGTATGAGCACTCTCTCTATACCAAGAAGAATGATGACGACATTATGATCGTATGTCTCTACGTTGACGATATGATCTTCACCGGTAACAATCCAAAAATGTTCGAGGAGTTCAAGAAGAACATGATCAAGGAGTTCGAGATGACTGACATTGGAGAAATGTCATACTTTCTTGGAGTAGAAGTGTCACAATCAGAGAAAGGAAGTATTGATCAAGGATTATTTTATACACAGTGTGCAGATTCAAGATTAGTCGGCTACACCGACAGCGATTATGGTGGAGATTTAGATGAAAGAAAGAGCACATCTGGCTACATGTTCAATATCGGATCAGCAACATTCTCATGGTCATCAAAGAAGCAGTCTGTCGTCGCTCTATCAAGTTGCGAAGCAGAATACATAGCAGCATCGACATGTGCGTGTCAAGCAATATGGCTCAGGAGTCTGATGAAGGAATTGCAACACCAACAAGAAGCACCGACAGAGATTCTCATCGACAACAAGTCAGCTATTGCACTTGCCAAAAATCCGGTAGCACATGGACGAAGCAAACACATAGAGACAAGATATCATTTCATCCGACATCAAGTTAAAAAGAAGACTGTGATGCTGACATATTGCAAGTCTGAAGACCAAATCGCTGACATCTTCACCAAGCCACTAAAGACAGAGATATTTTTGAAGCTTAAGAAGAAGCTTGGACTTGTGAGAAATGAAAGTTGGTGATGAGGGGGATATTAGAATTCCTCACCAACTTAGATTATTCTAGAACAACTTTCTAGAACTTCTTTCTAGTAACATCCTATAAAATATCTACCATGAAGTTTCTAGGAAGATACATGGCTAGTATTTATTCTTCTAGAAACTTCTTAGTAATGTATGGCTAGGATTAACTCTTCTACACACTTCCTAGCCCTCTTAAACAACTATAAATAGGGGTCTTGTGCTCTCATTTAAGCAAGCAAGCAAGAAGTGAGCTTGAGAACTTGAGTGTGTAGTGTAGCCTTGTGTGAGTGTCCACAAAAATAAAGGAGTTGTGTGAAAGTGAGGTGTTCTTGTAAGAACAAGTGTTGTATTCTCAAGTGTTCTATCAATAAAAGTTTCCTTTGTGTAGAGTGTTGTGTTCTTCAAATTCCATCAAACGGGATCATTCGTGAAGAAATCGATATCTCCAGTGAAATTTGTTTTGAAGCTTTGACGAGCGCTCAGTTATTTCTTTTCCTACTCTTTCTTGACTATCTTTTCTTTAGTCGCTCCTCGCGTTCCTCAGTTAAAAATGCCTCTTTCGAGCTAGATTTTCCACTCTGGTTTCATTATTCTTCCTCATTATGTTTTCATAGAATCAATTCTGATTGTAAGAACACGTGAGAAAAATTATCTCATTATAGGGCTCTTCAATTGTAACATAGAATCAATTCTGATTGTAAGAACACGTGAGAAAAATTATCTCATTATAGGGCTCTTCAATTGTAACGTATCTCCTCTAACATTCTAAATACTCATTATTGGACCAAAGGACCGGATGTTAGAACTTGGACAAGGGGTGCCTTCATAATGAAAAGGTAGTGTATCTCGTCTCTCCTTCAACTATGGTTGGCACATGCTCTGCTCAAGATCAAAATTCTCATGCTAGCTAGGAAGGGTTGGCCACATAAGCCTGCACGTTTCATATTTTCCTCCAATGCTCTTTCGCTCTCAGTATTTGGAACCTCATCCCCGCCATTGCATTTCCATCATCGGCTGCAACAGTTTGGGATTCTTGGCGCCAAAACATCCCATGATCTCCTCAAACAATTGGATTGTGTCATTCTCGCATGTTCTTCATTGTCTAATTTTATGTTCATCTTCTTTCTGGTATGACAACATCGTCTTACACTGGAAATGACGACAACATCGTCTTACACTGGAAATGACGAAGATCATCTCCAAGCGGTATGACCCATTGATTCAGAAAGTTGTTTAGAACTTTTTTTTCTTTTATAATTTTTTCCCTTTTCTAGTATTTCCCTCTTCTTCATGTATATTTTGTATCTATTTTCCTGATCAATAAATACCCTGGGTACCTTGCCCTTCTCAGTGAAAGTTTGAGGACTCCTTTTCTTTTCTGCAGTGAATGGGGAAAGAAAACTGGGCATGACTATAGGTCTGCGAGTTCTGTCAAACTAAATAAACAAGTTAGGTTCTGATGTTCTCTTCTGTTGGAAGAGTAGACTCATGCCAAATTTTATGACAAATACTTGAAAAAAGTATCTAACTGGGGGTTTCTCTTCTTCTTTTTTTCTTTCTTTTCCCTTTTTTCTTTAAATATACATGGAGATGCAAAGGAAGCATTCCAAAGCTCTAATTACCATTTTACGAAGATTGACAGCTGAATTACTAGAAAATATGAACTAAAGCACACAAAACATAGATAGACAAATATGAAGATGCTAAGAGGCTAAAATACATAGCATAAATCAGTCGCTCGGGATGGGCGTTGGCGGTGGAGAAGAAGCTAAAGGCTCATCGATCACCAAGTTTGAAGAGGAAATGATAGGGTTAGCTCCCAATCGCAAACTTAGACTTTCAAGAACGTCCGCAACTTTCTTCTTGAGCTCTTGTTCATTCATGCTCTTTATGTTGTCGACATTGACCATCTCAATGACTTCATTCACGATTACGTCAACCTGGTCATTGGTTCCACGAGGAGGCAATTCTGCTGAAATTGCTAGCCTATCGAGAGCAAATAAAATGCACTCCTTTGATGCATTTACACTCTGATCCTTTGGCAAGTCTCTCCATACCACATCTAGCAACTTGTTTAGCTCGAAACTGTTGGATAGCAATCTGCGAATGGCAGTTCCGTCGAAACTGTTTTCGCTGTGGGCAACAATAACTGGGTGCTCATGAAGCCGCTGGATGATATTGTTGACAAGCTTCTTAAACTTTTCGAGAAAGATTTCTTGTGAGATCGGCTCGTTAAGCCCTGCTGAAAGTGATTGCAGCGAAGGTTCGACGATGCTTCCATAAACCCAAGGATCGGTAGAAGGTGGCATTCCATGATCAACTGAGAGCTTCTCCAAGGCCATAGTAAGGCACTCTTGCAAATTTGCGTCGGCGTGAGCCAACTGTGAGTATATGGTTATTGCTTCAGCTTCGAATTGCGTGCTTCCAACGAACTCCTTGAGATCTTCTCCGTCCATCCTCAAGATCAAGACCGGATCTTTTCTGCACTCGGTTGCCATGCTCAGGAGCGTGACATGAAACTACTTCAGTAAGAGATATCAACTGAGGAAGAAGAACTGATAGTTGCTTTCTTGAACTCGATCTCCATCCACTGCCGAACCCGAATCCTTTTATATACAGATAGAGATGATGCCAACTGACGTTGACATTGGAGATAAAGGTGAAGAGCTCACCGCGTGTTCCCCGTTGCCGCCCTCCCTCCCTTTTTATTAGCTGTGTCATGTGTACCCTTTTATCTAATTTGCTTTTTTGTGAGTTTTGGGTGTTTTTTTTGTGGAGAAAAGAGAAAAGCAAAGGAGACAAGTTGCCAACCCCCACCGGCCACCCACCAGACTTTCGCTAAAACACACGGGAGTCTTGGGCTTTTGTTAGTGGCTTACGGTCACCAGTTGAAATAGAAAATGACATGATTTCTTAGTAGTTTCTACATGACAAGCAGATTATGTGAACACGAACGAACTTGCGAGGTCATGGGGTTCTTGAACATATCATCAGGCTAACTTTCGCGTCGTTTTTACGTAGGTGCTGCTTACAACTCCAACTACTCCCTCGGAACGAATGAAGGCAATTGTTGAAGCTGCGGAAGGATTCGTATACCTTGTAAGTTCCTCTTATTATTTGTTCAGTCATCATGTTTGCAGGCTGAATTCAGAGGCATGAAAGGAATTAATGTTCTTCGTTCTCTATGTACTTGTATCCTACCTCTTCGAATTGGCTGTAATCTTCTGAAATAGGTGAGCTCTGTTGGGGTCACCGGTGCCCGATCATCAGTAAGTTCACGCGTTGCATCTCTCTTACAAGAAATCAAAGAGGTATTTCCACTTCACTCCTACCCTTTTTTGCTGTCAACCTTAAATAGTTGTCTGGTTTCTACAGTGAAACGTGTTCATTTATTTAGTTTTTTTTTTTTATAGTTGAAATATCATTTAACACAAACTGACAGTAGTATCATAAGATACACTATAGCAATGTGCGCAATGGCAGTAATAAAATTTAATGTTGTTAAGTAATAATATGCTTAATTGGAGATCTTTCAGAAAAAGCGGTGAATTCGATAAAAGTAGAAAAGGGCATTTTTTGTGTATGTGTATTTTTAAACATTTTTAGCTTTTTTTTTTTTTGTGGTACCCTGAGCTAAAACCTAAATGGAATATATCAATATTATTGTTTTTAAGTTTAAATAGAGAGAAGAAAATGAGAAATCAGGTTGCAATCATCAATCACATCATCAACGTGAAAAAAAAAGTATCTAGTGGTAGATAGCATGGCAGGTAACTAAAGCAAATAGACTATATGACAGGCAGTCTCAAGTTTATTTGAAAAAATGAAGGCATAATCAGGTTATTTGTATAATGAAACTAAATTTCAAAAACACCATTTGATGTATATCTATCGTTACTATCGACGATTACAGGCATCAACCAAACCTGTTGCTGTAGGATTTGGCATATCGGAACCCGACCATGTGAAGCAGGTTTGTTGTGTGAAAATACTAGCATTGAATAACTTATTATATTGAAAATTTAAACGCTAGTATGTTATATACTTACTCTTCATTATTGATACAGATAGCGAGTTGGGGAGCAGACGGCGTGATTGTTGGAAGTGCACTGGTGAGGATTTTAGGAGAGGCAAAATCCCCTGAAGAAGGCTTGAAGAAGCTAGAATCCTTCACTAAGTCTCTCAAAGCTGCACTCTGAGCACATCCATGGAGAAGTTGTAATATCTTATAGCATCTGTTTTCTGTTATTCGAAACGGCAGCAAGTTGTCGCTTGACTTTTGGCATAATGTAGAAGGTCACAACTTGAGGTGTTTCCTTCTGATATCTGGTGACTGAATATTGTGAGGAAGAAAGAAAAGAAAAAAAAAATGTGTTATGCTTCTTGGTTGTTTTAGAATTGGTTTTGCAAAGTTTCCCTTGAGTCGTCTTAGTATCCCTACTCCAGTTTCATTCTTTTAACCCTTTTATTACATATTTTGTTTTTCAATATTCATATAGTATGCATGCCTATATTACATAAAATATATTGAACGTATTGAAGATCGACGATTTGTCTTTTTTCTTAATAAAAAACCTAACATCTCTGAAGAAGATGGCAAGGTTAAATTGCTTAACTAAATTTTAAGAGATAATCACGAAGGATAAACTATAGTTGAGCTTGTTAAAAGGGGGTTACTGGGATATATAATTGCAGGGGTCACCCGTCTTTTATTATTAACCAAGTTGCATAATAAATCTCAACTATTCCCAGCGTTTGTTGCTGGGAGACTCAAGAAATCCAAGGTGTTGTGCGCGACGCAGAAACGGTCGAATCACACAATCCAAACAAGAGAGATCACAACCAAATAAACAAGCACAATCACCAACTAACACAAGAGATTTACGTGGTTCGGCGAGATGCCTAAGTACACGGGGCAAGGAGGGGGGAGTTCTTACTATTAGAAATCAGAGAATACAAGTAGAGTTACAAATCTCTCATCCTGGTACCCTTCGTGCACGTTCGCGGTCGACCGCACCGGTCGACCGCCAGTCTGCCTGACAGATGGGTTTGTTGTTTTCCTGTAATTCTTCAATTCTCCACCTCGGCGAATGTTTCCACCAAAACTGAGCCGACACCAAATCATCCAATAGTCCCTCAACAAGTCAGGGAACCAATCTAGAGCTGAAAGACGATCTCTCCCCCCACAACTGATCAAACCGGCTGCATCTGAAGACTGCCTACATATCCTCTTGCCCAAGGAATCAAGCCGAACGTAGTTCACCCAAATGGCCTCCAAAGGCCTCAATCCACTAGAAGAGTTCGCAACCATTCTCCAACATCACGATCAAGTCTGCGGCTGATAGCACCTCCAATGGCCCCAAACTGAACTAATCCAAACACCTCCACCTGAGATGAACCAATGGCCATATCCAGACTACATCTACCAGCTACACTCGAATTAATCAATCTATTATCTGCATCCAAATCAACACGATTCACAATCTGTGTCACGTCAGCTGGAATCCGAAATGATGCAGTATGATCTGGAGTTTCCACCCAACGTGGAGTAGCATCACTCTCCACCCGCTGCGATGTCCCAAAGATCTGATCACCACTCTCCACCTGCTGAGAGTCAAACGTGACATGCCTGCTCAGAACAAAGTCAGAAGCTGATACCTGATAGTCAAACATCCGACGCAAAGATCTATCATCCGCGTCTCGGTGGGACCTCCATCTAAATCCCAAATGTGCTATCGGATCAAATTTCACATCCTCGATGTGACTAAGTGCTGGGTAGCCAAACATCCGACGCAACCCAAAACCTGAAGCAGCTCCACCAGATCCCATATCTATACATGCAGCAGTCGGCAACCTATACATGAGACGGTCCAAACATGTCGTAGCCTGCACACCAATGCCAATGCTCGATATCAAACGCCGATCCTCCTCCAGAAAGGAACAGCTGCCCAGATCTACCATCTCGCCTTGTCGCCTCAAAGTTTCCACACCAATGAAGTGTCTCCTATTGCCGTGAGCTCGGCACAAATGCAAGAAAGAACCCCTACCAAACTCAGAACGTCGGGTTATCTTTCTACCAACACACTTCCTATATCTGTTACGGGCTTCTAGGACTTCACACCAACGGGACTTGGTTGCAACCCACCAATGCCTAGAACAATCCCCAACTGCGGAAACCACATACCTATTACCTCCCAATAATGCTCCCTTGGAAGGCCCTTGAATGCCTGAATGAACACCCCTCAGAAAACCCCTCGAATGATGGATAGAAGTGTTAAACTCCATCTCGGTCTTCTCGCTCATACCAATGGGTTCATAGGACTTCAAACTGCAAGTCAAAGCACTCCTCAATAACCTATACACGGTATTACCAATCAAATAACCCAGCATCAAACAATGCCACAATCTAGCCGAATCTGATGAAGTCGTCATCTCCCTATCAATCGCCGTGCTTCCGAGCAAATAATACAAATTGCTCCTTCTGACGCCCTTCATAACAATCATGGACCCCAATGTGACCTTCAAACGTGCATCCTCCAAGGTCACATTATAGCCAGATGCCACCAAAGCTCCTAGTGAAATGATGTTCTTCGACAGCTGCGGAACGAACCTCACTCCTTCCAACTCCTGAATCACTCCCTCATACATCCGAATACGGACGGTATCAATACCACCAATAGAGCATGCATGTCCATTACCCATGAGCACAACATCCTCTTTTTCCAACTTCTGAAAGTTGGAGAACCAATCCCTCCTAGGGCATACGTGGTATGAAGCACCCGAATCTAACATCCACTCTATAGAGTAGGCAACACAAACTGACGACAGTGCAGACAATGAATAGCCCGAAGAATCCGAATCTGAATTGTTGCCACTAGTTTTGACAACATTCACCTCTGAAACTTGTACAGCTTTTCCCTTATTCTTCTCGGCTCGATCTAACTTTGGGCATTCGGCTTTCCAATGTCCATCCTCTTTACAAAAGGCACACTGATTCCTACGAATCCCACGATGTGCACCTCTAGACTACGACCTCCTGCTTCGGTTTGAACCACGGGCATGAACTACTAATGCATCTCCCGATGCCTTCTCGGAGGACTCGTCAACACTCTTCCTCAACTCATAATTCACCAACGCTGAGGTCACCTCCTTGTAACTAAAAGTAGTTCTTCCATTAATCATAGTTAGGACAAAAGTACCATAATCATCCTCGGGCAACGAACACAGAAGTAGCATCGCCTTGTCTTCATCCTCAACCATGATATCCACATTGGCCATGTCTGAAAGTAGCTTTGTGAAGTTGTTAACATGCTCCCTAATGGAAACTCCCTTCTTCATCTTGAACTGATAAAACCTCTTCTTCAAGTGAAGCAGATTCTCAATGCTCTCAGTAAGATACTTTTCATTGAGTGTTTCCCACATCTTCTTCGTCAAAGTCTCGTTCATCACGTCATAAATAAGATTCGGCGTCAAGCATGACCGAATAACTCCACATGCCCTACTATTCATCTTCTTCCAAACCTTAGCTTCCATCTCGGCAGGTTTCTCTTTTAACTCAAGAGTCTCCTCCAAATTCTGAGCGTCCAATGCATCCATCACCTGGCACCTCCACAAACCAAAATTGATCTTGTCATCAAACTTCGGAACATCGATCTTCATGTTATTGATACTCAAACTATGCATCGTCTTCGTAAAAGACGATCCTGATGTGTTCGCTTCACCCATGTTGTCGATCTAACTCTTCAAATAGGAATCCTTCAGTGAATTCTTCAAACAAGCCTCAAGTCGAACCCGAAGCTCTGATACCAATTGTTGTGCGCGACGCGGAAGCGGTCGAATCACACAATCCAAACAAGAGAGATCACAACCAAATAAACAAGCACAATCACCAACTAACACAAGAGATTTACGTGGTTCGGCGAGATGCCTACGTCCACGGGGCAAGGAGGGGGGAGTTCTTACTATTAGAAATCAGAGAATACAAGTAGAGTTACAAATCTCTCAAACCAAACCCTAAAACAATGCTCTTGATCTCTCACAACTCTTCCACAATTGGATGCAACAACTCTCTCCCAAAGACTGCTCAAATTCGTCCTTGCCTTACCCTAAACAATCAGGTTTAGGGATATATATAACTTACAAAACGAATCGGGTCGAAAACCAAAAGCCCAGCCCAGAAACATCGACGGTCGACCGCGGCGGTCGACCGCGCAGGTCTGACTTACAGTCGTCCGCGGTCGACCGCCGCGGTCGACCGCCACCAGCTCCGATTCCTACTACACTTCGTGCACGTTCGCGGTCGACCGCACCGGTCGACCGCCAGTCTGCCTGGCAGATGGGTTTGATGTTTTCCTGTAATTCTTCACAAGGTCCTATTTGTTTTTTATTTTGGTTATAAACTGACGCATTCATGCCCTTTTTCCCCCTCACTGAAAAAAATCTACCTTATTTGTGTACTCGTTACTTCTCTCAAACATCAAGAAGCTTCTTGTATTATTCAGGACCACTAGAGTTGTTATTAAGGAAACAAAAATGGACTATTTCATGATCTATCCAATTCTGCTACATTTCCATAGAAAAAGAAATTCTTGCCTATAGCCCTCGATAAAACATCACAGGAAGGAGAAGATGACACCAGATACATCAGGAATTCATTTACAATGCGCTAGTCATGTGACTCAACTAATATGAATCCCCTCCGCCACCCCCAACCTTCCTTGGGGGGGGGGGAGGGGGGTGTTTTTTTAAAGGTCATCACTATTGCATTATGAACAGAAAGCGCATCCATCAGGAAACCTCTATGGCTTTGATAGAGGAGGGTAATTTACATACCCCATATAAAACCTGGTTTCCAACAAGAGATGCTTTCTTGTAACAAGTACCGAAGAAAATAATTGATAAGGTATTATTGACCACCGCAAATTATCGTACCACATGCTACAAGCACTGATTTATTCCATACCGGCGAGGAAACACACCTGGTTTACAGAAATTTATGCTGAAAAGTTCATGAAAGAAATCGACTACTTAGATATAATATTACAAGAGTTCAATTCCGAAAATAATGGATAAGTTAATTAAAGGTTGCTGAAGCGAACTCTGGAGCCCATGTATACGCTTATTCCCGCATCTGGTTATGACTATGCATAAAAACTGAACAGCGCCTGTTGCTCTTCTCATGGCCTTATGTAACACTAACATGCACATACGTACGACAGCATCAGCCTTTCCCAGTATTCATTTGATTAACAAATAATAAATAGTTAAATTGCAAAAGAAAACATAAAGATATGCATAAATGAAAACTATGAAAAAGGATATGTTAGGGGAGGTAAAGAACGAAAGGTCATAGTGTATCACACCTCAAACTTACTTCAAGTTTCAGGGAAGCCACAAACAACGAGGATAGTGATATTTGTACACATTAAGATACATGTCAAAAAGTATAACGATCAACCAACCTATGGAACTTTTCGCAAACTATATTTCGCAATAAAGCCCTACGATCCAAATCTGACGTCAAGTTAGATTTATCGAATGCCTTTCCTACTACTTCAATATCCAGGATTTTCATCTATTTTCATCTTGATCATATTCATATCCGCTTACCCATCTCGGATACGGATATACCTCGGTAAGGAAAATTCATATCCATATTCGCTAAAATCATATATGTTTACAGATATAGATGGGGATATATAAACGGATATGCATACGGATACAAAAAGGATATGAGAAAACTAGACAGTAATGAGAATAATATAGTTCATGTAATACAAAAAAGTTCGTTAATATGTTCATTATGACAGAAAAGCTAAGATTAGACATCTTGATCATCAAAAGTAACCACAAATCCATAATCTAAGAATCAAAACTATCTTTAGAGTATGACCAATATGTAATCGGATATTTCGGATACGGATATTTCACTACAAAACCATACCATAACCATATCCTATCGGTTATAGATTTAAGTAACCATATATGTATCCTAATGGACACGGTTACGGATATTTCTTCGATACGGATACGGTTTAGCACCTCTAGAAGGCTCTCTCTAAATAGATACTAGGTGACATCTCTCATTTCATTCTATATTTGTTTTTAAATTGTAACTATCATATCATACTCACTTTAAAAGTATGAGTTCGGGAAAATCGTTTGGTAAATAAAAATACCAAATTAAAATACTAATCTATTAAGTAAAAGTAAGTTGATAAATTGATAAATTCTTATTGGATATACATAGTATGAAAATAAGGATATAGTTTAAATTGAAATATAAACATGAATGAAATTATTAAATGCCAAATTTACAAATGTATACAAGATGAACGGCGTATATGTAAAAACCAAACAAATTAGTGAGACAAATAATGTCCGCCCCAGAGGTCGAACAACAAAACAGCACAGACCTACAAATGTACATAATGTGGACCGGATATTTACAAAATCCACCAAACAAATTAAAGAGACAAAATCATTCTGAAAATTATAAAAAAGGAAAATTAAAATAAACAGCTATGATATGAGGACACAATGTGACAAACTCTCACCAACTAAAATTCAAGTAGTTCACGGTATTGCATAATTATTTACGGTGAAAATTGATTGTTTCATTGCGGGATTTATTACAAACTTCAGACGTTTACAACGAATACAAAAAATCAGTCTTTTTATAAGACTTTTACACAATGAAAACAAAAAAATTACAATTCTCTTCAAACAAACGCAACGAGTGTTTATCGCCCGCTGCTTACGTGGGATCTTGGCCTGTGACGGGGACGCGTTAGTCCGTGGACCACCGAACGATCAATATTTGGACAGAGTTTCATCTATCCGTGAAGGGATCGAGAAACCGTAGCTCTTATCTCGGCGAAGCGAGATAATCACTCTTCTTAAGATTACCGCAACGGGATAATCCTAAGGAACAAACCGGGCTACAGATCTAACTCCTCCTCTCTGAAATCTGTGCACTTTAAGTCTTCAGTTCAGTAGGGCTTCGCCGAGGTACGAGAATTCCAGGTCTCAAAAATGAGGGCCTGAGGCCTCGCTGAGACACCCTGGGGTGTCTCCAGGCCCAAAAACGGGTTTTGGGTGTCTCGGCCTTGGCCGAGACACCCTAGGGTGTCTCGTTTGGGCCGAGACACCTCGGGGTGTCTCAATTCAGGCTGAGACGCTGTTTTTGCACATTCGTCCGTTTCCACCGTAACTTCTTCATCCGAACTCGGATTTGAGCGATTCAAAGTGCGTTGGAAAGCCGACGAGGAGTTCTATAAGCTCCAATGATTATATCATCAGTTGAAAAAATGAGACACGAAGGATATTTCGCCGTTTGTGAATGATACGAGGTTCCCGATCAGTTCGTGTCTTTGTTATTCTGAAATTCCGTTGGTTTACGTAGTTCGTCGATTCACTTCAAGCGTTCACCAACATCAATCAAACTTCTGTGAACTGGATAGTGATGTTCATCGTCGTTTCTTAGCACTGACCTGTTCGTGAAGACCTATAGGAAATTTTTGATGCCTACAGATACCCCCTCCAAAGCGTTCCAGACTCGTTTCTTTTATAGAAGAGGCTGGAATACTTTGGATATGATTGGTCCAGCCTTTGATCGGTGTAAAGGACCTGTGATTAGCTTCAATTCTTGATTCCTTCGATTTTCAATCCATTCGATGCTTTGACGAATAGCTGAAGTTCTTTCGGCGTCGCGTTTATCGCCTGACCGTCGTCGAAGTCTCAAATCTAAAACTGATGAGTTAAGTTTGTCTCGTGTCGTCGAATTGACTTTGAACTGACTACCTCCGTCATGATATATTGACTCGCATTGACTTTTTAATCACAACGCGTTGACTGGCGTTGACCTAGGATTACACGTTGACCAGCGTTGACCCTAGGGTTTTGAACGTCGAACGTTAACTTTTTATCGCAACGCGTTGACTGGCGTTGACCTAGGGTTACGCGTTGACCGGCATTGACCTTAGGGTTTTAAGCGTCGCACGTTGACTTTTTGACCGTAACGCGTTGACTGGCGTTAACCTAGGGTTACACGCTGACCAGCGTTGACCCTAGGGTTTTGAACGTCGAACGTTGACTTTTTGATCACAACGCGTTGACTGGCATTGACCTAGGGTTACGTGTTGACCGGTGTTGACCTTAGGGTTTTAAGCGTCGTACGTTGACTTTTTGACTGTAACGCGTTGACTGGCGTTGACCTAGGGTTACGCATTGACCGGCGTTAACCTTAGGGTTTAAATTGTCATATGTTGACACAGTTTATACTCGTACGTTTACTGGAGTATACACAGTTTAAGCTCTTAAGGTATTAGAGCATGGCGGTCCTAAATGTCGGGGTTGCAGGACCAACTATGAAAGTTGATTCATCTGCATGTTCGAATCTTATCTTAATCGAGTCACAAGACCAACTAACGGAGCTGATGCGTTAATGACTCACCTTTATAGAATTTTTGACAAATCCTCAGCCATCAATGGGTTTGATGAGCCTTTACCGACTACCGTTTGAGTCGGGCTAGCATGCGGATTGTTTAAGTCCGTTCCACATGTGACGTTAAGCTAAAAGAGTTAACCCTTTTAGTGTTATGACGTTGAATACGTAGACTTCGTCTTTCTCCCGTGAAAAGACTAAATGGCGACGTGTATCAGACGTTGACTTAGGATTTTTAGCAAATCCTCAGCCCTCAACGGATTTGATGTGTTCTTACCGATTACCGTTTGAGTCGGGCTTACATGCGGATTGTTTAGAGTCCGTTCCGCATGTGACGTTGTGCTAAAGGAATGAACTCACTTAGACTTGATGCTACGACTTCGAATACGTAGACTTCGCCATTGTTACGGGAATAGGCTACCCGGCAACGTGTGTTAGACGCTGACGTATCCCTACTTAGGCTTCAGGATAAAAGTCCCCAGACTGGAATTCTGGTATCTTCTTCAATCGGAGAAAGACTAAACCGGCAACGCGTGTTAGGCGTTGACTTATCCCTTCTTAGGCTTCGGGATAAAATTCCCCGTGCGTGTGAAGCACGGATTTTGGTGTTATGAATAACAACCTGCCACAATGTCGAATATGTGGGCTTTTGTCCCTTTTTTATGGTTAAGGACTAACCGGCAACGCGTGTTAGGCGCTGACTTATCCCTTCTTAGGCTTCGGTATAAAATTCTCTGTGCGTGTGAAGCACGGATTTTGATGTTATGAATAACAACCTGCCACAATGTCGAATATGTGGGCTTTTGTCCCTTTTTTACGGTTAAGGACTAACCGGCAACACGTGTTAGGCGTTGACTTATCCCTACTTAGGATTCGGGATAAAAGTCCCCAGACTGGATTTCTGGTGTCTTCTTCAATCGGTGAAAGACTAAACCGACAACGTGTGTTAGACGTAGGCTTTTCTCAGGGTAAAGACGAACCCAAAAAATAGAAGAGGAAGAATTTTATATTCTATCTCCCAGCACCGAAGAGGAAGAAGTTTATATTCTATCTTCAGTTGGAAAGGAAACTCGAAGTGGGATCTCCACCCCCAGAATCCAGAAAGATGAAACTAGGAGTGGGATCTCCACTCTGAGAATCGGAAAGATTCAAGTAACCCTAACTTTTATAGGATTGGTTGCTTGATCCAAGAAAAGAGTTCCTCATTTATTGAGGGGAAATTCCGGTTTCGACCCTAACTTTTATAGGTTTGGCTTGAAAAAGGAAAGGATGGAAGTCTTTCGTTTATCGAAATGGATAACTCAATCTTAGTCCTAACTATCTGCAGGTTTGACTAAGTAAAGTTGGAGACAATCCTAACTTTTATAGGTTTGATTGCTCGAATTGAAAGTGGACCTCTCGTTCATTGGAGGAATCGAGAGGGGATTTTGGTTGTGGCCCTAACTGTAGGAAGGTTTGACCAAATGGGGGTGAGAGTACAAATTACAATAGGAGTAACGAGTGTTTGAGTGGATTCAACCGAAGGAATTTTGGTGGTCCCACCGTCAATTAGTCTGATCGGTGGGGGATTTTATTGTGGAAGACTGTGAGTTTTCAAACACCAATGGGAATTTTGTGAGGAAAGATTGATCCAACGAAGTGATCGAATCTCGTCTCAACAAAAGAGTGTTCGGAAATCACGGTGGGTTTAGTGTTTATCACTTTATTTGTAATGATCGGGTTATCCCTAAGAAAATTACATATAGTATTCTTCCGGGAACTTCCCGTTACATGAATCATCCACCCCCAGCTTCTTCGCAAATCTGGGTTTATCATTGCATTCGGTTACATGATCGGGTTATCCTTAAGAATATTACATATAAAAATTCTCCAGGAACTTCCCGTCAATGGTAGGAAACAGTTTAGACTCATATACCAATTGGAGTATCAGGGAGCAGTTTAACCTCTTATACCAGTCGGAGGGTTGAGAAGCAGTTTATACTCGTATACTCTTCGGAGTGTTGACGTTCTCATTTGGCTTATCCCAGCGCTACGACGCTG
This sequence comes from Asparagus officinalis, assembly GCF_001876935.1. NCBI lineage: Eukaryota > Viridiplantae > Streptophyta > Magnoliopsida > Asparagales > Asparagaceae > Asparagus > Asparagus officinalis. Next base: position 96,637,837 of record NC_033796.1, read on the forward strand.
GCTTCAACCAAGGTCTGAATGCTATTCTTTAAAGTAAAGCAAGTCTTGGTGGGATGAAGGACCCTCCTGTGGTACGCGTAGTACTTCGGATCCGTAGTATTGTTAGCTTCCTCCTGATTCGTGATGGGTGGCAGCTTGATCTTATTGTTTTCGAGAAGGGTCTCGAAGATGGCTAGAACGTCTTTATCCTTGAATGAGTACTCTTTTTGGAGCCTCTGATCCGAAGTCTTCTGCTGTCTTCGGGGCTGCTGTTGTGACGTCTGATTAACATCAACAACTATTGTAGGTGATTTCCCTTCATCATAGGAAATGAGACTCGGATTCAGAGGTTTTGCCATCGGTTGGCTTCTTTCGACCTTCCTCCTTCTGAGGAAGAGTTCGGCCTGCTCTCCGCGCACCTTTAACTCCTTCCAGGTATTGAGCGGCTCTACTTCCATAACGTCCAAGATGTTAATGGAAAAGTTGTTATGACAAGTCTGCAAGACGAATTCCTCTGTGATGGGATCCTTGCAGTTCATTGCCTGATTGTGAAAGCGTTTGATGAAGGTATCCACCGACTCTCCGTCTTTTTGTTTCTCATCGAAGAGTGTCCTAATCGACACTTCGGCGTCATCATCGAAGAAATGAGCGAGGAACATGCTCTCCAGGTCCTCCTAGCTGTTAATGTTTCCGGGCTTAAGACGGCGGTACCAATCGAAAGCGGGCCCGCGAAGGGTGCCAACAAATGACCGGACTATCAGAGGCTTGTTGCCATAGATCACTCCCAAATGGGACTTGAAATAGATCAGGTGCTGAGTGGGGGAACCCTTCCCGTCGAACAGCGTAAAGTTGATCAGGTTGAACTTCGCCGGATACGGGATCGATTCCTATTCTCTTGGGTAAGGACACGGAATCCCGGTCTTCTTCACCTCTCAAGCAGACATCAGGGCATCAATTTTGCTCTCGAGATCCTTCATCTTTTTGGCCTCATCTATATCCTGTTTTGGACAATTTTCGAGAGAAATAATGCGGTCACCCCCAGTGTTATCATCATTGGTGGGTCCACCCCCAGCGTCGTTATTTTTAGTGGGACCACCCCCAGCGTTGTGTTCATCCACATCTGAATCACTACTTGCTTGGTTAGCAGTGCTGCGACGGATGGACTCACCTAGCTGATTTGATAAATCTCGGATTTATTGGTCGTGCATTCGTCTCATCTCCTGCATAGCCATTTCCACTTCGATCTTGAATGCCTCTTTCTGCTTGGCCAAGGCATCCTCAACCATTTTGGTTACTTCCTCGATGTTGATCATAAACACCTCACGAGATTGTCCGGGACTGGATACGGTGGCTTCTGAAGCGACTGCCGAGCAAGCGTCTGACGCTTCATCGTCCGAGGATAGTCCTCTGGTCATCCTCAAATAATCTCTACGTCTAGTAGTCCCTGCACGTAGCCGAGTTAAACGATGTGACATGAGGGGGTCCGAATCGGAAGGTCGAGTAGATTTCCTCTTATCAGTCACGTTGGCGATGACTACGGATTGTTCAGGCCCGACGGCTTCTAATTGAAGCCGAGACATTAGTTGGGCTATCCCCGAATTGACTCTCTTTCCTGGGGAGAAATCGGGGTTAGAAGTAATCGGAGACTTCCCCTTATCGACCCTATTGATGGTGAATGCTGGGAGTTCGTCATCTCGATTGGCTGATCGCCTCTTGCTAAAACGCCTTGATTCGGGTTTCAATGCTTCTGCGGAGATACTCTCGAATATCGAGACCCTCCATGGAGCGGTCTTGGGGCAGCTACACGCTGATAATACTGCCCTGATAATTTTATTACACGGACAGTGAGAGTCCGCTTCCTAGGTACTTCTCTTTTGAGATTTATTCGTACCCCCAGCCCGATAGTACAACTCATCAACGTTACGGTCAGAGCAACCTATCGGCTGTTTACATAAATTCTCAGGTATAACGCATTCTTCTGTCTGACGTGTTTTCCTCTGAGTAAACATCGCCTTGTCGGCGTCTACAGGAGTCACACGCTTGGAATCACACCTTTGTGAGGGTAAAACCTTAACGGGCTCCTGGTTTTCTGCACGCACCACTAAGCGAATTAATTTGTTAGGAGGTCGAGTACGACCCCCAGTCCTGATGTTTGCTCGGGGTTCCTTCAATGGTCCCAAGTGTTCCTTTATATGTGCTTTGCCTCGCTCCTCGGGTAGCAGGCCAATGCGATCTTTCAATGGGATTCTAGATTTGCAGAGACCCACGCTATCATAGGACTTCACCGGAAGTGCGGGATCAGGATCTGGAGTTGACGAAGGCCGGAGAGCAACGTCGCCTGCTTTTGCCTTAGGTGCTGATTTGGCTTTTGGCACCCAAACTTGTTTGGATCTCGGCGGTTTCTTAACTGCCTTTTCCTTTTGCATTTCCTGTGCTTTTCGTACAAGGGTCCGGGCATGCGCAAGCAAGGCATGGCGCTTCTGGATTCGCTCCTCGAGAGTAGAGCGGGTTCTTTTGACACGAACCCATTCGTTAATTGGAGATCGAGAGGAGGATTCTGATGCTGGTCGTGGCGACAGATTAGCCACTTGGCGCTTTCTGAACTCCAGATCTACTTGGTAATGGAGTTCATCCACCTGATCCAAAGCCTTGGCGAATTGACGCGCGAGGCGTTGGCGTTTCCTTTGACGTGCTCTCTTTGATAGAGTTGGCGCGCCATCAGCAGTCGGCTCCTTGATTGCGAAGGAGTTCAGATCTGCAGATCTGGTCTCATTGGATGCCGACGGATCGTTGCAAGGTGCAACTGCGACAGCGATGACGTGGAGATCGACATCTTTGGTCTTCAGATCTGGAGACCGACGGATCTCCTGGGAGGAGGAGATCTTCCTGCGCTTATGAGGAAGAGCAGATCTGGAGGAGGAGGAGATGTACTCTTCAAATCTCTGCTGGTCGAATTCGTATTCGACCTCTTCGAACACCGGGATCTTGATCGTCGGCTGCAGCACGACAGCTTCGGCAGCGAAGCTGTTGGCTCCCACTGTGGTCGCCAGTTTGTTTGTGGTGAAAATTGATTGTTTCATTACGGGATTCATTACAAACTTTAGACGTTTACAACGAATACAAAAAAACAGTCTTTTTATAAGACTTTTACACAATGAAAACAAAAAATTACAATTCTCTTCAAACAAACGCAACGAGTGTTTATCGCCCACTGCTTGCGTGGGATCTTGGCCTGTGACAGGGACGCGTTAGTCTGTGGACCACCGAACAATCAATATTTAGACAGAGTTTCGTCTATCCGTGAAGGGATCGAGAAACCGTAGCTCTTATCTCGGCGAAACGAGATAATCACTCTTCTTAAGATTACCGCAACGGGATAATCCTAAGGAACGAATCGGGCTGCAGATCTAACTCCTCCTCCTCTCTGAAATCTGTGCACTTTAAGTCTTCAGTTTAGCAGGGCTTCGCCGAGGCACGAGAATTCCAGATCTCAAAAATGAGGGCCTGAGGCCTGTATTTATAAGCTCTGGGTGGTTAAAACAACATAACAACCCGTTTTTGGGCCTGGAGACACCCCAGGGTGTCTCAGCGAGGCCGAGACACCCTTGGGTGTCTCGACCTTGGGTGTCTCGGCCTTGGTCGAGACACCTTGGGGTGTCTCGTTTGGGCCGAGACACCTCAGGGTGTCTCAATTCAGGCTGAGACGCTGTTTTTGCACATTCGTCCGTTTCCACCGTAACTTCTTCATACGAACTCGGATTTGAGCGATTCAAAGTGAGTTAGAAATCCGACGAGGAGTTCTATAAGCTCCAATGATTATATCATCAGTTGAACAAATGAGACACGAAGGGTATTTTGCCGTTTGTGAACGATACGAGGTTCCCGATCAGTTCGTGTCTTTGTTATTCTGAAATTCCATTGGTTTACGTAGTTTGTCGATTCACTTCAAACGTTCACCGATATTAATCAAACTTCTGTGAACTGGATAGTGACGTTCATCGTCGTTTCTTAGCACTGAGCTGTTCGTGGAGACCTATAGGCAATTTTCGATGTCTACAATAATTAGTTTCAAAGTTTAATTATAATGTTATTATTTAAATAAAACTCTATTTATAATTGTTATCCTCTCACATGCAACATCACATACCAATGTTTATAAGCTAAGAAACTACAACAATTTCTGTAGCACTTTCATCTCCTTCTATATGTATATGCCTTTGTTATTTTCTTCTTATTAGATTAGATTAGATTATTTTAAAGCAATTAATTATATTGTACATTTGATTTTTTTTCATATCAAGAAATATCAATAATTTTCACAGTACTTTCATATATTTTCTTCTTATTAGATTAGATTAGATTATTTTGAAGTAATTAATTATATTGTATGTTTGATTTTTTTTTCAGATCAGAATTGCAATAATTTTTATAGCACTTTCGTCTCCTTCAACAGGTATGTGCCTTTATTATTTTCTTCTTATTAAATTAGATTAGATTTTTTTAAAATTATGAATTATAAAGTTACAATAATTTTCACATCATTTTCATATATTTTCTTCTTATTAGATTAGATTTGATTATTTTAAAACAATTACTTATATTATATGTTTGATCATTTTTTTAGATCACAAAGTTTAATTATATTATTATTATTTAAATAGATAATGTTTGTATAAAAATCAAAGACAGTCTCACACATATCTTAGATCTCAATGCCAATTGTAATATTTACACATGGATGTTGGTTAAAATAAATTTTATGTATGGGCTTAACTTATATAATCCTACTTTAACCGGATTAGATAATTTAATTTTTGAACACCCAAACTCTTCCACAAAACCAAAAGAGAACATCAATGCTATAACTACATATATCCACAAGACCACAAATATCTTGAAAATGAACGAAGAAATTCACATAAACAAAAACCATATTAATTACCATACGCACCCACTATTTTCAAAATCACCCTTCTCCATCTCCATATATTATATATTTACATACCAAATTAAGTTGTTAGAGTTTTCCCTCACCAACTAAACCATTGATCAACCCTTCTTTTTTCTTTGTATTTAAATTGTATAACATTCATTGCGATAAGGACTCACATGAGTTCTCTACCTACTATGAACGTCCAACAAAAAATAATGTACTAGGCCTTATAGTTAGCTAATAATAAGATACTATCTTTATAAACAAACTAAGTAAAGATTAATAATTCTTAAGAATATACTACGTTTTCCTATCTTCCACTGTAAACTTGTTAGTTGTTTATTCCCGCCCCCTAAAATATTTTCAAAATTAATCACCTATTTCATACATTTTTTAAAAATGTTTAAATAAAATTTATGGTAAATGTAATAATCCATGTTTATAGATTTTAACTCAAAATAAATCTGACTTATTTTATAGTAAGAAAATAAACAAAAAATACCACGTGCATTACACGTGCACAAGAACTAGTCATACTCCCTTTCAAAACACGAGCTTGCAAAAAACTTTTAGTTAACAAAAATACCCTTAAAATTCAAATACTAATCCATTAAGTAAGAGTAAGTTAATAAATTGATGAATTCTTATTGGATATACATAGAAATTCAAATACTAATCCATTAAGTAAGAGTAAGTTAATAAATTGATGAATTCTTATTGGATATACATAGTATGAAGATAAGGATAAAGTAAGAGTAAGTTAATAAATTGATGAATTCTTATTGGATATACATAGTATGAAGATAAGGATATAGTTCAAATTAAAATGTAAACCTGAATGAAAGAGCAGCTTAGGTAAATTAGACGATTTATTAAATGCCAAATTTACCCCCTCGCTCTTATATGTGATCAATGATTAAACTGCAAACAATTATTCACTTTCTACGTGATTAATAATGCCAAATTGAGAACAATTATTCACATAGTATATGATTAATAATTACACAACATGGCGATCTCTCACCGACTAAAATTAAGTAGTTCACGGTATGCTTAGGTTAATTAGATGATTTATTAAATACCAAATTTACCCCCTCGCTCCTATATGTGATCAATGATCAAACTGTAAATAATTATTCACGTGCTACATGATTAATAATGTCAATCTACAAATAATTATTCACATGTTATATGATTAATAATTACACACAAAGTGACGATCTCTCACCGACTAAAATTGAAGTAGTTCAAAATACTACATAGTTAGTTTCAAATTTTAATTATACTATTATTATTTAAATAGAACTCTATTTATAATTATTATCCTCTCACATGCAACATCATATACCAATATATATAAGCTAAGAAATTACAATAATTTCTATAGTACTTTTATCTCCTTCTACAGGCATGTGCATTTGTTATTAGATTAGATTAGATTATTTTAAAGCAATTAATTCTATTTTATATTTAATCCTTTTTAGATCAAGAAATTACAATAATTTTCATAGTGCTTTTATCTCCTTCAACAAGTATGTGTCTTTGTTATTTTCTTCTTATTAGAATAGATTAGATAGTTTAAGAACTATGTATTATAAAATTGCAACAACTTTCACAGTACTTTTATCTATTTTCTTCTTATTAAATTAGATTAGATTATTTTAAAGTAATTAATTATATTATATGTTTGATTTTTTTAGATCATAAAGTTTAATTATACTATTATTATTTAAATAGATACTGTTTGTATAAAAGTCAAAGAGAATCTCACACGTATCTTTGATCTTAATGCCAATTATAATACTTATATATGAGTTTTGGTTAAAATAAATTTTATGTATGGGGATAACTTATATGATCCTACTTTAATCAGATTAGATAATTTAACATTTGTTCTTTACACCCAAACTCTTCCACAAAACCAAGAGATTTTCTTTAGATAATTTAACATTTGTTCTTTACACCCAAACTCTTCCACAAAACCAAGAGATTTTCAAAATTAATTTTAGGGGTTTCTTGCATTAAAAATTTATGTTAGAGGGCCAATAGAGTTTGTTTTATAGTTTAAGATTGTCAACACATTTTGTCTCTTATGCATATCAATTATGACTAATAATATAATTTAATTAATCCAAGTATATCCTAATATATTTCTGGACTATTATCTCGTCTTTTGCTCTTTATCATGTACAAACCTAGTGATTCTTATTCAATTCCTTCTTTTTTCATTTTTGTCTCTTGACATTGTCTTTTGTTCTTCATTATGTACAAACTCATTTCATGGATTAGGATTATGGTTTTTGTGGGGGAGGCAGAAGACAAATGGGTTAATTTTGGTGTTAGACTTTATTATTTGAAGAGATTAATTTCAAGAAATTCAACTCCAACCTAATATCACAATTGATGTAGATGATGAAGACGTTACTCTAGAATTGCCTAATAAAAAGATAAAGACGGAGAAAGATTGATCTCGACTCAATTAAAATATGAAATAAAAAGAACAAGTGATAATATTTTTTGAACATTTTATACTATAACTTAATTTTTGAGTAAAATTAGGAATTTTTAGAAGAAATTTTCTTGCAAAATTTTTAGTATTTTTGTATGCTTATGTGATTGCTTTTATCATATAAAATTATACTATAGTTACCATTAATCTTTAGTTTTTATCTTTTTATTATTTTAAGTCTATCAAATAATGTAGGCTGAGATCTCATAAATATATATCATGTTTATCATACTTTTTTTTATGTTTGCTATTAAGATTGTTTATTATAAAACATGAGCTTATAATGTTGAAAAGTGCAGTGTAATTCTATTTTTAATGCAATAAGAAATGTTATTTTTTTATTGTTAGAACTATAATTCATAATAATATTGTTATTCATCCTCGACTCCATACGATAGCTTAGGATTGGTAGAGTTTAAAATATGACATATACTATCAATTTAACTTATTTTCTTTTACTATTCTACTTGAAGATATTATTATGTCAACTGATATCTTTTTCTACGAAAATCAATTATGATATCCCAGTTAAGTATATTGATCCCAGTTTAGCACAAAAATCCATTATATCAATTTTTTTACACTATTTAAATTAAAATTATAATAAATCTAATAATTAAAACGAACCCGACTTATTTATAGTAACAAAATAAAAAATAAATTATTTTGATATTTAACGTGCATAAAAACTAGTTATATAAAAATCACAAGTATCTCGGACTATAGCTGACCTTAGCAGATAAGGCTACATATTCCTCCCTCTTAAATTTTTGTAATTTATTAATTAAAAAGATAAATTCAAAACCTAACAACCAAAAACTAAAACCCACTGAATTCAGTGAGAAACCAAACAAAATCAAACCAATGGTGGTCTCCATGTCGCTGCTTCACGCTTTCCCTCTGTCCATCTCTGTCGTAGTTAGGGTTCCGTCCCGAGAGACGCGTGAGCTCCATGGATTTATCCTTTTCAATCTCGGACGGAAACCTAACGGCAAATCGACGAGGCTGAACGTGGGGTTGACGGAGGTCGAGCCTGACCTCGAGGAGGATTACAGGGACCGGTGGCGGACTAACGACATCAGCCACGTGACTCAATATTGCAAATTAATCTAGTTACTTTTCCGTTATTATATTGAGAAACTTCCTTCTTTTTTTACTTACTATTTTTGTTAATTGATTGAATTTCAGGAGGATTTTATTTATGGGGAGTATGATGGACACCATACTTACCACGAAGGTAGTGAAGGTAAAGTATTCAATCTTTTCTCTTCTTATTGTGTCTACTAGTTTATACCTCAATTCTTCAATCGCTGTATTTTTAGGTCCAGATTTTGATATCTGAATACATCTGAACGTAAATTATAAAGTTACAAGAATCGAATTATCATCTGTGCGTAGGGATGCAAAAAGTATACGGCAATTAGCCTGTATATCTGTATCCTAGAGGTTACGAGCCTACGAACACCAGTGGCGGAGCTAGTGGAAGGATAATACAGGAATCGCCTTCTTCAATGAACTCATAAGCTATATGTTGACACCACTCAGCTAGTGGAAGGATAATACAGGAATCGCCTTCTTCAATGAACTCATAAGCTATATGTTGACACCACTCAGACAAAATCGTGGCTCCACCAATGGTGAACGTGGATATCAAATATCCATATCCAAACAGGATATCGTTTTAAATTTGTACAATACAGATATGGATATAGAAAATTATGTGAACCAAGATCTGAATATCCTGATTCTAATTGAACACACTGTGAAAACTATTTTTACCTTAATTTAATGGATGTAAAATCAATTTTCAAGATTTAGAGATCTTATTTTATGTTTGTAAGCATGTTGGTGACATAATTTGAGGGGGGGAAATTATTCACTCAACTCTTATATCACATAGCTCATATACTTTTGAGTTTTATTTGTTTTGTTCACCTAAATTGAACTCTTATAGCATACATACTTTTGAGTTTTATTTGTTCTCATGGTATGCGTCGGAATTTATTTTACTCTGTTCTAATCCACATCCATATTCAATGTTTTCGAATATGCATATGAGTTTTTCCTTACCCGAACTATATCAGCATTTGTATATCCGCTACTGTTACTAATAATCAAATATGGATATCGTAAGTGTGGACCCATTTAGTTGTTGACATATTGTATAGTTCAATTAAGGTGTCATGATCAGAAATTTCACTCAAACCAACTTACTAAAAACATAATTGAAAATTCTTCACGATATGACCTAATGATCTCTCTATGCCAAAGAAAGAAATGTACTAATTTTCCTTTAATTATAACAAGTGGGCTATAGTAGGTTGACATGAAACGGTTTTCTTTTTCAGACACAATGTAGGTTGACATGAAAACATACTTAAGAGGTTGTGCATATATTTATTTTTGAATGAAATTATGTTAATTGTCTATCTAAAGATTGGCATAGAGTTTTCATATTTGTTTCATTTCCACTATATCAAACAATTTGTTATGTGTATTACGTTGATTCTTAAGGTAATTGTTGTCTAGAGAGTCTGCAACGAAAGCAATTTCAACTACTTAAGTTGGGATTAATTTTCCATTTAAGATAATTTACAACAATCACGACGAAAACTCACAAATTACAGACCAATTATGTCTGATTAAGAGCACAGGGACTTTAACTGCTATTAGAGTTAGGGTCTCTCTTCTGAACAATATTAAGCAGAGATCTAACTAAGTAAGAGATTGAATAGCGAGGATTAATCAAGAAAAAGTGTAAAACAAACAGAAACCAACGATTTTAAAAGGATAAAAATCTCCACAGTTTAAGATCATATTTTATGATTTTAAAACAAAAAATAAACTTTAATAACTTCAACTCGATTGGCAATAATACTAAGGATCTGATATTAGTCCAATAACTCTAGATTCTGCAACTACGACAACTAAACTAAATAAAATTAAACATAAAATTATGGGGAAAAAATTGGATCGAATCTTCAAACAGTTCGGCTACTAGTACAAGATCTATGAAACAATTAAGAGATAAAAAAATTAACCTAGATTTGATCTTCAGATGACTGATCTGAAACCCCTTTCTCAGAGAAAAAAAATCACGGATCCCTTCTTTGTGAGAAGAAACAGATCAATAATGAAGAAGAAATTTCTCACTAGGATCCGAAACGGGTTGGAAACTTTATGGTTCGGATTCCCATTAAGATCCAAAACACGTAAATCGACGGGTCGAATTTAGTTTTGGATAAGTTTAGAATGTTTAGATGTGAAACCGAAACAGGAACAAGTTTGACATCCGAGATGGGGGCCTAAATTATTTATTTTATGTTAGATTTGGATTTGATCCAAATATTAAAATTATAAATCAATTCTATAATGAACTTATCGTATATGATAGATAGATGCTAGTTCCGCAAAGTGCTAAGGTGTCCTAGTTTTATTGTTGGTTAATGGCTTAGTATTTGATCCTCCTGGCTTACTTATTGCCACAATTCAATTCAAATCACCGAACATAATTTTAAGATCGATCGTGTGTGATAGAAAGAGTTTTCATAATTGTTTCATTTCCACTATATCTAACAATTTGTTATGTGTATTATGTTAATTGATTGTACTTATACTATATCAAAGGTTGGTTTTAGATACGAGTTTTCATATAATAGTTACAATTTAAAAACAAATATAGAATGAAATGAGAGATTTCACCTAGTATCTATTTTGAGGAGAGCCTTTTAAGGGTGCTAAATCGTATCTGTATCCGACGAAATATTCATAACCGTATTCGTTAGGATACAAATATGGTTACTTAAAACTATAACCGATAGGATATAGTTTTGTAGTGAAATATCTGTATCCGTATCCGAAATGTCTGAATACATATTGGTCATACTCTAAAGATAGTTTCAATTCTTAGATTATGGATTTGCAGTTAATTTTGATGATCAAGATGTCTAATCTTAGCTTTTTAATTATAATGAACATATTAACGAACTCTTTTGTATCACACATACTATATTTTCTCAGTACTATCTAATTTTCTCATATCCTTTTTGTATCTGTATGCATATATGCATCTATATCTGTAACCGTATCCGATTTTAGCGAATATAGATATGAATTTTCCTTACCGATGTATATCCGTATTAGTATCCGTATCCGAGATGGGTAAGCGAATATGGATATGGTAAGCATCATATCCGAGCCGTATCCGGACTGAATTCACCCTAGAGCCTTTGTATGAGACGAGAAAGATATTGTCATTTATTTTATATGATAAGTGGTTAGTTCAGTTAATCATGGCATCTACTACTTTAAACTTTAAAGTAAACATACTACGGTAAAATTTCAAATAATAAACTATCCATGCTACAGTAAAATTATGAACCTCCAAAACACTGCATACTAAGTAGAATTTTGTGCCTAAAACACTATTTATTTATGCTACAATTAAAATTTTGAATCATATGATAAATAATGTTCATTATAGTAAATGCATTGGACTAATTGCCAAACTTAGTAGAGTAAGGGGTTGTTTGGTTCATTTCCTAGAATTCTAAGTTTGGGAAATTTCTCATGGGATATAGGTTGTGAAACTCATTTCTATGTTTTCAAATTCATTTCATGACTTTTTAGAAGGAAATGAGTTTCCTTAAATTTGGGACCCATAACACTATTGTCTTACTAGTGGATAGGTCTCACATGCACAACATCTCTTTTTTTCCTCTCAACCAAATGCAAAAAAATAAAATCAAACACCTTCACATGGTGTGTCTGTTGTTTTAATTTCCTTTTCTTAGTTTCTCAACCAACCAACCAGCCCCTTAAAAAACACAACAAAAATAATGAATAAGACTAATCCTAATTAGATGTGCAAAACAAAATACTAGATTGTGCTTAGCACTAGATTAATAACAGTGTTGAACAATGTTGAAATGCCAATCAAGTCGATCTTAAAATTATGTTCAATGATTTGAATTGAATTGTGGCAATAAGTAAGCTATGAGGATCAAATACTAAACCATTAACCAACAATAAAACTAGGACATCTTGACACTTTGCGGGACTAGCATCTATCTATCACATACGATAAATTTTATTATAGAATTGATATATATTCTTAATATCTAGATCAGATCGAAATCTAACATAAAATAAATAATTTAGGCCCCAATCTCGGGTGTCAAACATGTTTCGGTTTTGGTTTCACATCTAAACATTCTAAACCGATCCAAAACTAAATCCGACTCGTCGAACTACATGTTTTGGATATTAATGGGAACCCGAACCATAAAGCCTCCAACCCGTTTCGGATCCTAATGAGAAATTTCTTCTTCATTATTGTCATGTTTCCTCTCACAAAGAAGGGATCCGTGAAAATAATAATAATTTTTCTCTGAGAAAGGGGTTTCAGACCAGTCATCTGAAAATCAAATTTAGGGTAATTTTTTTTCTCTTATTTGTTTCATAGATCTTGTACTAGTAGCCGAACCATTTGAAGATTCGATCCAATTTTTTTCCTCCATAATTTTATGTTTAATTTTATTTAGTTTAGTTGTCGTAGTTATAAAATCTAGACTTAGTAGACTAGTATCAGATCCTTAATATTATTGCCAACCGAGCTAAAATTATTAAAGTTTATTTCTTTGTTTTAAATCATAAAATATGATCTTAAACTGTGGAGATTTTGATCCTTTTAAAATCCCTGGTTTCTATTTGTTTTACACTTTTTCTTGTTTAATCCTTGCTATTCAATCTCTTATTAGATCTTTTACTTACTTAGATTTATGCTTAATAGTGTTCAATGTTCAAAAGAGAGGCCCTAACCCTAATAGCAGTTAAAGTCCCTGTGCCTCTAATCAGACATAATTGGTCAATAATTTGTGAATTTCGCCGTGATCGTTGTAAATTATCTCAAATGAAAAATTAAGCCCAACTTAAATAGTTGAAATTGCTTTCGTTGTAGGCTCTCTAGACATCAATTACCTTAAGAATATCTTTCTCATAACAAATTGTTTGATATAGTGGAAATGAAACAAATATGTAAACTCTATCTAAAACCATTTGATATAGTATTAAGTACAGTCAATTAACATCATCCAAAATCAACCTCAAGATTATTCATTTAACTAAATACCTCAAGAATCCTAAGAATCCAAAAATATCTAAATCATAAATTCAAAAAAATAGATCAACCTTAAGAATTAACTTTAGTAAACACATAAAATTGTTAGCTATCTATCATATGTCGTTCATCCTTGATGAACACCTAGATCATCAGCACAAAATAAATACCTAGCTAACCTAAATAAATAAATATATATGATATATTGTTCATCCTTCTATTATCCTTTAACTCGAGAAGAAACTGCATCAAGGACCTCCATAATCAAATTACTACATCTACACACCTTCATCAGATCTAAATCAGGCCAAGAAGATATTTAAACTAAAAAAAATCAACAAATTTGCACAAAATCATCACTTAAAACCTTAAACCTAACAATATTCTATCAGATCTACAACAAATACAATGAAATATCCCAGATCTCTTTAAACTAAGCAACACAAATCCTAAATTACTCAAAATTATTTTCCTCTTTCACCAAAATTTTAGCACAGAAGTTCAAATAGATCGAGAATAGACGAAAAATTACAGAAACAATAGAGAGATTAGGGTTCACACCAGAAATTAGAAGGAGAATCGCAAGGAGATGGATTCGCTCTCTCCGAGGGTTTGGAGATGAACCGTTGACACCACTTGGTACTAGCGGGTCGGGTAATGGGTATGGGTTGGACTTTGGAGACTTGGGAGAGAGTTGGGGGTTTATGTGTCTTCAGAATGAGGGATTCTATACCTAGTGAAGCTATGAAGAACGGGTCGGGTAATGGGTTACGGGTTACGGGTTAAAAACTTAATGTTAAGAGCTAGTAACGACCAAAAATCGGAACCCAATGAATTCAGTGAGAAACCAAACCAAACCGATGGCGGTCTCTACGTTGCCGCTTCACGCTTTCCCTCCGTCCATCTCCGTCCGCCGCAGGTAACCCGCCGTTAGGGTTCCGTCTCGAGAGACACATGAGCTCCATGGATTTCTTCGTTTCTATCTCGGACAGAAACCTAACGACAAATCGATGAGGCTAAACGCGGGGTTGACGGAGGTCGAGCCTGACCTCGAGGAGGATTACAAGGACAGGTGGCGGACTAATGGAATCAGCCCCGTGAGTTAATTTTGCAAATTAGTCTCGTTTCTTTTCCATTATTATATTGAGAATCTTCCTTTTTTTTACTTACTATTTTTGCTAATTGATTGAATTTCAGGAGGATTTTATTTATGGGGAGTATGATGGACACCATACTTACCACGAAGGCAGTGAAGGAAAAGTATTCAATCTTTTCTCTTCTTATTGTGTCTGCTAGTTTATACCTCAATTCTTCAATCGTTGTATTTTTGGGCCCAGATTTTGATATCTGAATACATCTGAATGTAAATTATAAAGTTACAAGAACCGAATTATGGTCTGTGCCTAGGGATGCAAAAAGTATATGGCGATTAGCCCGTATATCTGTATCCTAGAGGCTACGAGCCTACGAACATCAGTGGTGCAGAGCTAGTGGAAGGATAATACATGAATCGCCTTCTTCAATAAACTCATAAGCTATATGTTGACACCACTCGGACAAAATCGTGGCTCCACCAATGGTGAACGTGGATATCAAATATACATATCCAAACAGGATATCGTTTTAAATTTGTACAATACAGATATGGATATAGAAAATTATGTGAACCAAGATCTGAATATCCTGATTCTAATTGAACACACTGTGAAAACTATTTTTACCTTAATTTAATGGATATAAAATCAATTTTCAAGATTTAGAGATCTTGTTTTATGTTTGTAAGCATGTTGGTGACATAATTTGAGGGGGGGGGGATTTATTCACTCAACTCTTTATCACATAGCTCATATACTTTTGAGTTTTATTTGTTTTATTCACCCAAATTGAACTCTTAGAGCAGACATACTTATGAGTTTTATTTGTTCTCTAATAGATGGTATGCGTCGGAATTTATTTTACTTCGTTCCAATCCACATCCATATTCAATGTTTTCGAATATGCATATGAGTTTTTCCTTACCCGAACCATATCAGCATTTGTATATCCGCTAATGTTACTAATAAGCAAATATGGATATCGTAAGTGTGGCCTCATTTAGTTGTTGACTTATTGTATAGTTCAATTAGGGTGTCATGATCAGAATTTTCACTCAAACCAACTTAATGAAAAACATTATTGGAAATTCTTCACGATATGACACAATGATCTCTCTATGCCAAAGAAAGAAACATACTAATTTTCCTTTAATTTTCAGCAAGTGGGCTATAGTAGGTTGACATGAAACGGTTTTGTTTTCTGACACAATGTAGGTTGACATGAAGACATACTTAAGGGGTTGTGCATATATTTAATTTTTAATGAAATTATGTTAATTGTCTATCTAAAGATTAGCATAGAATACTCGTTTTCACATCTTAGTACAACAGTACGATAGTCGCAAGATGTGTCGTATCTGAGCAAACAAGTGTCCAACATACATGAATGTATCAAGCCTTAAAGAGAAGTCTCCTACGTACTGTAAGTTTTCTTAAAAAGTAACGCTACTTTCTCTAGTGAATGTGATGCGTGCATGACATAATACACATTTGCGCGTAATAAAATAATGTTGTCAATGTTAGGAATATATTCCTAACAGTCAACAGACTCAACACCTTAATAATTGATGCTAAAATATAAATAGATTTTTAAAAACTATTGCCAAGTTTTATACAAGTATATGGTAATTCGTTAATTAATCAGAAGTTATACAAATAGATCTCTGATTGGTGCGCAGCGAATTTTACACAAAAAGCAAAAAGACACGAATTTTTGACAAAAAGAATTAGCTAAATAACAGTGCGTAGCACTGCGAATTTTACACACAAAGGAAAAAAGACAGAACAAGGACTTAACCATGAAGAAGGTGTTGGTGCACGCCATCCACACCCAACACCGATTGTTGCACACCGAGCGGAGACCTTTTTATAAAACGATCGGTGTCGGGTTTTGGATGGCGTGCGCCAACACCTTCTCCATGGTTTAGTCCTTGTTCTGTCTTTTGCCTTTATGTGTAAAATTTGTGGCACTACTCACTCTTATTTAGCTATTTAATGGATTTCTCCGTTTCGATCTCGGACGGAAACCTAACGGCAAATCGATGAGGCTGAACGCGGGGTTGACGGAGGTCGAGCCTGACCTCGAGGAGGATTACAGGGACCGGTGGCGGACTAACGGCATCAGTCCCGTGAGTCAATTTTGCAAATTAATCTAGTTTCTTTTCCATTATTATATTGAGAAGCTTCCTTTTTTTTACTTACTATTTTTGTTAATTGATTGAATTTCAGGAGGATTTTATTTATGGGGAGTATGATGGACACCATACTTACCACGAAGGCAGCGAAGGTAAAGTGTTCAATCTTTTCTCTTCTTATTGTGTCTGCTAGTTTATACCTCAATTCTTCAATCGTTGTATTTTTGGGCCCAGATTTTGATATCTGAATACATCTGAATGTAAATTATAAAGTTACAAGAACTGAATGATGGTTTGTGCCTAGGGATGCAAAAAGTATACGACGATTAGCCTATATATCTGTATCCTAGAGGCTACGAGCCTACGAACATCAGTGGTGGAGCTGTGGAAGGATAATACAGGAATCGCCTTCTTTAATGAACTCATAAGCTATATGTTGACGCCACTCGGACAAAATCGTGGCTCCACCAATGGTGAACATGGATATCAAATATCCATATTCAAACAGGATATCGTTTTAAATTTGTACACGTTAAGTATATAGATATGGATATAGAAAATTATGTGAACCAAGATCTAAATATCCTGATTCTAATTGAACACACTGTGAAAACTATTTTTACCTTAATTTAGTGGATCTAAAATCAATTTTCAAGACTTAGAGATCTTATTTTATGTTCGTAAGCATGTTGGTGACATAATTTGAGGAAAAAAATTTATTCACTCAACTCTTATATCACATAGCTCGTTTACTTTTGAGTTTTATTTGTTTTATTCACCCAAATTGAACTCTTATAGCATACATACTTATGAGTTTTATTTGTTCTCTAATAGATGGTATGCGTCGGAATTTATTTTACTCCTTTCAAATCCACATCAATATTCAATGTTTTCGAATATGCATATGAGTTTTTCCTTACCCGAACTATATCAACATTTGTATATCCTCTACTGTTACTAATAAGTAAATATGGATATCGTAAGTGTGGCCTCATTTAGTTGTTGACTTATTGTATAGTTCAATTAGGGTGTCATGATCAGAATTTTCACTCAAACCAACTTACTGAAAAACATTATTGGAAATTCTTCACGATATGACACAATGATCTCTCTATGCCAAAGAAAGAAACGTACTAATTTTCCTTTAATTTTCAGCAAGTGGGCTATAGTAGGTTGACATGAAACGGTTTATTTTCTGACACAATGTAGGTTGGCATGAAAACATACTTAAGAGGTTGTGCATATATTTATTTTTGAATGAAATTATGTTAATTGTCTATCTAAAGATTGGCATGGAATACTCGTTTTCACATCTTAGTACGACAGTACGATATCGCAAGATATGCCGTATCTGAGCAAACAAGTGTCCAACATACATGAATGTATCAAGCCTTAAAGAGAAGTCTCCTACGTACTGTAAGTTTTCTTAAAAAAATAACGCTACTTTCTCTAGTGAATGCGATGCGTGCATGACATAATACACATTTGCGCGTAATAAAATAATATTGTCAATGTTAGGAATATATTCCTAATAGTCAACAGACTCAACACCTTAAGAGTGTGTTTGGTAACCAAAGTGTTTCTTTTTGTAGTGTTTCTTTTTAAAAACACCATACCATGGTGTTTATTTTTCAAACGTGTTTTCAAAATACCATTATATTATATTATATACGCGCGCCTCCCGCTCTATATGATAAATCAGCATCCAATACCTTCGCTGCGCATCGTGTCTTCCTCCGACCCTCGCTCATTGCGCGCACACTCTCCGATAGTATTCCCCGCCAATCACGGAATAGCGCAACCTCATAATGGCGTGCCGCTATTATCAGCCTCAGCCCAAACATTTCTTCAAACCCACTTTTAAATAAATCAGCCTTCTCCATAGGACAGACATTAGACTCGGCCTTACCCCATCATTCTCTCTGATATGGACCTAACGTAGTCCTCTTAGCCTCGTTCGATACTGCAAAGTCATGGTACTCGCCGTATGCCGAGCGGAAGTGGCGGGCGGTCGCCTCCTCATAAGCTGCCTTGACGCGACGGCGACGTACACTCTTGACTACGCGACCAGTGTCGAACGCGCAGCCGGCGCTGCGGAGTATCCAACCTCTCCCACGCCAAAATATACTAACTTCACTCTGTTGCATTACACGCAAACTCTAAACAGTCATAACGAATCAACAATCGCGACCACCAAGGATCTCTGCGACCCCAATCGTCACATAATTCTAGAATACCCTTATAATATTTCCGCCGAACTCACCTTCTCTTTTACGAGCCAACCAGAACTCACAGAAGGCCAGCGTACCACTCTTTCTCCTTCAATAACCCTATCTGCCACGTCCAGGCCAGCGAACTTGCCGCATTATCCCCAACTATAACAAACCTGCTCATTCCGCCTCAGAAAGACTAACGCTAGTCATCTGCCCTCTTTAATTTAACTGCAGACTCCCATCACAAAAATCCCTTGCCGACCGAGGATAAACCTCCTCCAGCGCGGCCGTACAAATCACGGGACATCCTTTCACCTCCAAGCTCGAGGACTCTAGACAAACAATCCTGGTAAGAAACAAGCACCCTCTTTAATTCACAAATACTCCATGCCGGAGCGCGATCCGCACGAGGGACTACCACAGGCACGACCACAGTATATCATCCCAGAACTACAACATCCCCCCATGGACTGTCAAAAATACAACAGTCTCGCCTAAATCATGACTGAATACCTCCAAACGCATCCAATGATACAGCTACACCTACTTACGGCCACGACAAATCAGTAGAAAAAGCTCTCAAAACACAAATCACCTTCGCAAGTCACCGTATTCTCGGCCTTCCTTTCTCCTTCTCGTGCGCGATCAGTCTCAGTCCATCTCCTGCTCCTTGCAGATAACACATTCTTATTGAACTTCGTGACTGGCGTAAAGCATCTAGACTTTACCTGCGCTATTACACTTGGAATGCTTCTTACCTCTCGTCGAAACTCTTGCGCCGAGATACCCTACCGACGAGGTCCTATCCTCCTCCTCAAAATAGAAGCTTCAATCATTATAACGCGCACCAGCGTAGTGCTGGATAAAACTCCCACAACAAATGGACACAAATTACCCACCGGCTGCGACGGAGACGAGCGCGCCTAATAAGAATCTTGCACCGATCGGATCGGCCATGAACATCTGCCAGCGCGGCGAGCCAGGGAGGTCGACAATACTATATAGTCGCAACATGAGCCCAAATGGGCCGGCTAGGCGAGAGCTACTATGCATCTAAAATCGACTAACTTCCTACAAATCATATTTAAACACTTTTCTAATTTTTTAGGAATTCACGGCCGTACAACATCACCCAATACATAGCACACGTCGACAGTCGCTGGCCGAGAACCTTACCCACAAGCCCTATCATCTTTCCTATCGCTCTTATTTGGCCGCACCACGCGATGTCCGCCAATCCTTTAGCAGCGATCCATCCATTCCCCATCAATCAAATTGATTACTCAACTCATGTCAACACTTTACGAGTCTTAAGAACCAACCTTAACTCACTCACGAAGCAGCGCCACGACGACTGGCACCGCATCGTCGAAACTCCAATTAAAAATAATCAAACTGTGATAAAAAAGTTACCAACTAACACGGGATAATTCAAGCCAAGATGGCAGCTCAGCAACGCTGAAATTAAAATCTCCAACTCACAACTTTCTTAATCCGGGCTCCACCAGCGCAACCAGACCAAGCTTCAACAAATCTCTCCACCTAATCCCAAAACCTAACTGCAAGGGCAGCGAGCTGAGATCAGGTCCGCGAGCAGAATCTACACCGACAAGCAACAGGAAATCAGTCATAAGAAACATTTTCACAAAACAACTAACAAAACGCAACAAGAAGGCGAGATCCTCTTCCTCTAATCATTCTAGCAATCTATAACCAAAGAACTATTACAAGATACAAAAAGCGAACAAACTCAATTTACTGTTCGCATGCCTACTCCACGATAGATAAGATTCCACTAAACATAAGTACATTACAACTCACAAAACTCACAAACTACCCGCATCAAACTCCACCAGAATATCTCCCTCTCACATCTCACAAATGCTCAACTCTTACCAGACCCCTAATGATATCAATCCATATATATAAAAAACTAACCAAAACAGACTAGAATCGCAAACCATCGGTGAAAGC
The DNA here is from genome assembly GCF_001876935.1 of Asparagus officinalis. Classification (NCBI taxonomy): domain Eukaryota; kingdom Viridiplantae; phylum Streptophyta; class Magnoliopsida; order Asparagales; family Asparagaceae; genus Asparagus; species Asparagus officinalis. The sequence goes on from NC_033796.1 coordinate 96,658,792, forward strand.
CAAAATAATAAATCGACAAACCTACAAAAACTTGAGACCAACGGAACATCCGAGGACACTTAGATAAAAAAAAAACCTTAAGATGAACGTTTCGACAACTTTTTGCTGGCGACATACACTCGGTTAGAGCTCTCACCTTGAGCCCTCGAAAGCAAAAAGGCGTGCCTCAATTAACAGTGCTCTTCAAAAGGAAAATCAACACAAATCACCCACTGGGGCGGCGCGCGAGAGAAGTCCCAAAATTCTGAGCTTTTACCCCAAACTCCTCCGCCAGTAGGGCCACAACACCGACGGCACGGCAAAGAGAGAGTACAAACGACGATGGCACTCCTCCAGAACACAACCCAGCCCCCAAGAAGTACATACACCTCTACAGCCCCACTAGCGTAACACAACAAGTACAACAACAAACAGCAGGAACAAACAAGGACGGCAGGCACACACCCAGAGAGCAGGAGACAAGCAGACCACAACCAACCGACGGAACAACGAAGGAAGACGATGCAGCGGCGGGCTAGCGGCTGGCGGACATCAACAATCGCCCGCGGACCTCGCGTAAACAAATGTAAACAAACGACAAAAAAAAAAAAAAAAAAGAACCGCCGCACCATCAAAATACAACACACGCAGGGACGGAATGTGAATCCTGTCAACGGACACCGAAAACCGGCCATTAACGACAGGAGCACAACGAAAACCGCTAACGCAAGCGTAACCAAAAAACGAGAATAAATCGCCGCCGTGCGACTTCCGTTAACGACGCGCGTGACGAGCAACGGTCCCAGAGCATTCCATAACTAAGCCATGCCGCAGCGGAACAGGCCGTGAAAAAAGAAAAAAAAAACCAATTATACTTCAACCCGAGACGAGACACTAAAAACCAACGAAAACAAATAACCAGTGGCTAGAAAACACCAACCACAAGCAAGTGCCCCGACTCTAGACTCAGAAAAAAAAGCGAATCTCCAACAAACCGCGACTTTTGGTTTATGTTCTTCTAAAACACACAAACACCCATATTATCCCTGCCTATTTTTTGGATTTTGTAAAGGGTCAAGTCAAAAAATCGCCCCGGTTGCCAAACACATTTCATTGTTTTTTTTTGAAAAAAAAACAAAAACGGTAAAAACGCCATGGTTGCCTAACGCTCCCTAATAATTGATGCTAATATAAATAGATTTTTAAAAACTATTGCCAAGTTTTATACAAGTATATGGTAATTCGTTAATTAATCAGAAGTTATACAAATAGATCTCCGATTGGTGCACAGCGAATTTTACACAAAAATCAAAAAGACACGAATTTTTCACAAAAAGAATTAGCTAAATAACAGTGAGTAGCACCGCGAATTTTACACTAAAGGAAAAAAGACAGAACAAGGACTTAACCATGAAGAAGGTGTTGGCGCACGCCATCCACACCCGACACCGATCGTTGCACACTGATCGGAGATCTTTTTATAAAACGATCGGTCTCGGGTTTTGGATGGCGTGCGCCAACACCTTCTCCATGGTTAAGTCCTTATTCTGTCTTTTTCCTTTATGTGTAAAATTTGTGACGCTACTTGTGAAAACGGCGAAGGAAAAACGTGAAGAAAAACCAAAAACAGACTCCATCACACCCTGGTGTGGTGTCTGCTATGGGTGTGGCAGAATCTTCCCTGTCTGCCATGGGTGTGGTATCTGCCACACCCTGGTGTGACAGAATCTGCCCTGTTTGTCATAGGTGTGGTGTGTGCCACACCTTGGTGTGGCAGACTCGTTTTTAGAATCCTAATCTATTTGGGATTGTGTTTTGTTATAAATAAAACCACGTTTTTTAGGGTTTCAAAAGGAGAGAAAAGGAGAGAATTAGCATTGTTTTGAGCACTTTGAGAGGACCACGTTTTTTAGGGTTTCAAAAGGAGAGAAAAGGAGAGAATTAGCATTGTTTTGAGCACTTTGAGAGGGAGATATTGTGAGGGAGTTGAGAGCTTTGGTTAGGGTTATATTTGAGTGATTTTGTGAGTTGTAACCCGTTGTATTTTTCCTCCATAGAGTGAAATCTCCCCATCCTCTCCCCTTGAACGTAGGCAATTGCCGCACCACGTAAATTCCTGTGTTTATATGTGATTTTGGTCGTTATTTTGTGAATTACACTCGTGTTTGGTTTTGGTTTTCTTCTCTCATCGCTCACCGACTCGTTTGGTTGTCAAGCACGCTTCCGCACGGCGCGCAACAAGTGGTATCAGAGCTCAGATTTCAGATCTAGGGTTTTGGATTAGGTGGAGGAAGCTTCAGTTGGAAGCTTAGTTCTTGGAGTTCTAGGCTTTGGTAGAGTTAGGGTTTAAAGTTGTCGTTGAAGATCTCGCTTTCCTCGTGTGGTTAGGAATTCTATTTGGAATCCAATCTAGGGTTCAGTTGGGTAACTTCTAAATTCTATAAAGTTTGAATCTTTCTTTGCAATTTGGAGTTTGTGATTATGAGTGAAGAAGTTGGTGAAAGCAGCAAGATGACGGGTACAGTTCAAGTGGGTTTTCAGAACACTAAGATTAGTGTAGTGAAATATGACGGCAAAATCAATTTTGGTTTGTGGATGAGCGACGTACAGGATGCGCTCAATGCTCAAAATTTAGAGGAGACCATCATGGTCGATGTGAGGCCACCTAAATATGAAGAGGCGGTATGGGAAAAGATGAATAGGAACGCTTGTGGGGTGATCAGGTCCTGGTTGGAATAGGAGCTGAAATATGATGTGATTGGGGTGATGTCTGCGATGAAGATGTGGGAAATTCTCAATAATAAGTATCTCACAAAGAGTGTTGAGAACAGGTTGCACTTGCTACGAAGACTCTTTAGATTTCAGATGTCCAGAGGCACCTCGCTAGCGGCTCATGTGAACAAATACACTAAGTTGTTGTCGGACTTGGCAAACGTGGATGAGAAGATCACGGATGAGTACAAGGCTATTATTCTTTTGGGCTCCTTACCAGATGAGGAGTATGATACTTTCGTGCTTACTTTGTTGAACGGGAGATCTTCTATCACTTATAGTAAAGTGACTAACGCATTGACGAATTACGATTTGAGGAGGAAGGATAAGGAGACTTCCCACGTTAGTACTTCAGGAGAGGCCTTGTCGACGAGAGGTAGAAGCTTATATCAGAAAGGTGGAAATAGAGGGAGGTCAAAGTCAAGAGGTCGTCACCAGCTTGGAAAGAACCAATGTGCATTCTGCAAGGAGCAGGGACATTGGAAGAGAGATTGCCCAAAGGTCGAAGAAAAGGAGAATAGCAAGAATAAGGGCCCAAAGGCCAATAAGGTGAATGTTGCGAAAGGCGATGATTCCGATGATTCGAGCTTTTCTCTTTTGATTACTCCGGAGGTGAACCATTTGGATGCATCGGATTAGATGCTTGATTCTGGCGCTACTTATCATGTGACTCCTAGGCGAGATTGGTTTTCATCGTTTGAGAGACTCGACGGGGGTGTTGTTGTCATGGGAAATGATCAATCCTATGGCGTTTGTGGGATTGGTACCGTGCGGATTAGGATGCACGATGGAGTAGTCCGTGAGTTGAAGGAGGTGAGATTTGTTCCTGATAATCACATTTTATTACAATTTTATACCCTCATTATCTATTTTATATGAATAAATATACCACTAATAATTATTTTTATCTTTTAATTGCAGGTTAATGAAGAATAAATCTCAACTTCCCATCTCTCAACAAAAACCCATTGATTAAATGAAGAAATGAATCAAGAAGCCAATTGGAAAATCAATTTCCAATCTATCCAAAAGCCCAAGCTAAGATGAAGGATTAAAAGAAATATCAAAGCCCAAAAGCCCAAGCAAAAGCCCAAGATCCAAGCCCAAGAACCAATGAAAGAGGAGTTCTGCGGACAGCAGCTAGAAGCAGGCAGGCATCGATGCCAGCATCGATGGGGGCATCGATGCCCGCATCGATGCCCGTATCGATGCCAGCATCGATACCCCTATCGATGCTGGTATCGATACGCTGGGCAGTTTGTTACGAATCAAAGGCTGAAAATTGATGTTTTTGGATAAGATTTCGATCCAATGGCTCTCATTCATTGATGTTTACTATAAATAGGGGTAGAGAGTAAGGGGTTAGAAGTGTGAAAATTTTATAAACTCCTTTTGGAGAGGAGGGCTACTCTTAATTGAGTAGGCCTTCCAAAAATTGTAATTTTAGTTGCAATTAATAATAATAATTTTTTCACCACTTTAAATATTTCTTCTCTTTGTTGGATGATGAAGATGGAGATGAAGAATTATTTAGAGGTTTGCATTTTCTTTCCTTTTTCTATTTTATTTCATTTTTATTGCTTATTAGTGTAGATTTATTTCTATGCTTGTAGTTTAGATTTTATTTTCTTGTTAAATAGCCTTTTTTTCCTTCTTGCCTTATTGATCACACTCATTCTTTGTCACATCCACTCTCACTTAAATTTTGCGCCGTTTCACACACTACCATTTTTTACTCTCTCAATCTCTTCACAATCACATTCACTTATCACTCTTATTTGTCACGCACACAACATAAGAACCGATTTTATATTTTCTCCTATAAACACCTTCCTCGTGGGATCGATATCTTAAATACTATAGCTTGACACGGTTGTGCACTTGCAACCTTTTTGGTACATGTTTATGCCGCATCAGTTCCTCAGCTAAAGAAGAATCATATCTCAGTCGGAGCTTTGGAGACGAAGGGATTCAAGGTGACTTTCGAAAACGCTGTAGCGAAGGTTACTAAGGGATCATTGGTGGTGATGAAGGGAGTCCGCAATCGAAATTTGTATTATCTGAAGGGAAGTACCGAGATTAGCCAGGTTACTTCGACTATTTCAGAAGCGGACATGAGCAAACTTTGGCACTATAGGTTGGGGCACACAGGTGAAAAGTCACTGCAGGCATTGTGCAAGCAGGGGCTATTGAAAGGAGCCAAGAGTGGGAAGATTGAGTTCTGTGAGCACTGTGTTCTTATCAAGAAGACTTTTGAAGTTCGGGACTGTCATTCATCAGCCGAGGGGCATCCTGGACTGCGTGCACATAGACGTTTGGGGTCCCACCAAGACTGCATCACTTGGTGGTCGATATTGGTTCGTCACGTTTGTTGATGACTATTCTAGGCGTTGTTGGGTGTACACCATGAAGCATAAGAATAAAGTCTTAGATTTGTTTGTGGAGTGGAAGAAGAGATTAGAACTACAGACTGGAAGAAAAATCAAGACGTTGCAATCCGACAACGGTGGTGAGTATACTTCTGACCCCTTTCAGCAGCTATGTCGAGACGAGGGCATGGGAGACACTTCACAGTTAGTCATACACCGTAGCAAAATGGGGTGGCAGAGAGTTTGAATCAGTCTTTACTGGAGAAGATCCGATACTTATTGTCGTAAAGTGGTTTGGAGAAGATCTTTTAGGCTGAGGCACTTACATATGCAAGCCACCTCATTAATAGGCTGCCTTCATCTGTGATTGAGGGGAAGACCCCTATGGAGATGTGGTCAGGAGAGACAGCACATGACTATGACCAGCTTAAGGTATTTGGTTGCCCTGCATATTATCATGTTAGAACTGATAAGTTAGAACCTCGAGCTAAGAATGCCATATTTGTAGGATTCAAACGTGGTGTCAAGGGATACAAGCTTTGGGATCCAGTTGATAAGAAGATTGTGCTGAGTAGGAACATCACATTCGATGAGGCTTCTATCTTGAAGCTTCCCAGCTCTCATCAGGTGGAGAGCGACCGTAGGAACATCACATTCGATGAGGCTTCTATCTTGAAGCTTCCCAGCTCTCATCAGGTGGAGAGCGACCCGACAAATGAGATATCGCAGGTGGTGGAGATTGATGCAGCTCCACAATGTCTAGATGGTGCAGTATCCATTAGAGTGCCGACTGAGGTGACGCCAGGCGAACACGATGGTGATGCGGAGGATACGGGTACTCATGTGTAGGATCAGGGACCGACGGCTCAAGTTCAGGATTCTATTGCGGTTCGGAGACAGAGGAGAGACATACGGGTGCCAGCACGGTATGCCGACACAGTTGTATATGCACTTCCGGTGGAGAGTATCGATGAGATGATACCTACTACTTTCAGATAGGCCGAGCAAAGTTCGGAGGCTGATTCGTGGTAGGTAGCTATGCAGGAGGAGATGGAGTCTTTTCATAAGAACGATACATGGGAGCTTGTTGAGCTTCCAAAGGGGCGGAAGGCGATTGGGTGCAAGTGGGTGTACACGAAGAAGGAGGGCATTGAGGGCACTCCATTGAGGTTCAAAGCTAAGTTGGTTGCGAAGGGCTATGCACAGGAGGAAGGTATTGACTATAATGAGGTTTTCTCTCCGATGGTGAAGCATTCTTCGATTCGGATTCTGCTAGCTTTGGTGGCACAGTATGGATTAGAGTTAGATTAGTTGGATGTGAAGACGGCATTTCTTCATGGTGATCTTGATGAAGAAATATATATGACTCAGCCATTGGTCATGGTGATCTTGATGAAGAAATATATATAACTCAGCCATTGGGATTCCGAACTGCAGGGAAAGATAAGTTGGTTTGCAGGTTAAAGAAATCGCTATACGGTTTGAAGCAGTCTTCTCGACAGTGGTATAAGCGATTTGATGGTTTTATGCTTGGTCATCCGTACACTCGGAGCCAGTTTGATCCTTGCGTGTATTTTTGCAAGTTGAGAGGAGGTGCGTACATCTATTTGTTACTTTATGTCGATGACATGTTGGTTACCTCAACTTCCAGGTCGGCTATAGATGAGTTAAAAGTTCAGCTTTCAAATGAGTTTGAGATGAAGGACTTGGGTAAGGCCAAACGCATTTTGGGAATGGAGATCGGTAGAGACAAGAAGAAGGTCAGAATTTGTTTGACACAGGTGGCTTATTTGAAGAAGGTACTACAGCGATTTTATGTTAGCATGGATACGAAGCCAGTTAGTGTACCATTAGGAGCTCATTTGAAGCTTTCAGCTGGTCTTTCACCGAAGTCAGTTGAAGATCGAGAGTTGATGTCGAAGACTCCATATGCGAGTACGGTTGGAAGCTTGATGTATGCGATGGTATGTACGAGGCCGGATTTATCGCAGGCGGTGAGCATGGTTTCGAGATACATGCACGATCCAGGAGTGGGTCATTGGGACGTCGTGAGATGGATTTTTAAGTACATTCGAGGTACGCTCATTATTAGTTTGGTTTATGAACGGGACACTACATGTGGGCAGCTATGTATTGGCTATGTTGATTCGGATTATGCCGGAGATTTGGATAAGCGCCGGTCTACTACGGGGCATGTGTTTACTTTGACCCGTGCGCCGGTGTGTTGGAGATGCACCTTACAGTCTACGGTAGCTTTGTCTACGACGAAGGCTGTGAAGGAGGCTATTTGGCTTCGAGGACTTTTGGAGGAACTTGGTATATCGCAGCAGTCCGTCACCATTCATTGTGATAGCATGAGTGCTATCTATTTGGCTAAGAATCAGGTTTTTCATGCGAGGACGAAGCACATTGACGTTCGTTATCACTTCGTTCGGGATGTTCTTGAAGATGGCGATGTGGAGATTGTGAAAGTCCACACGAATGATAATCCGGCGGATATGCTCACTAAAGTGGTTCCGAGTAAAAAGTTCGATCATTATCGAAACTTGTTGCATATTCGTGATTGTTAAGGCCGTTGACGGCCATTTGGATGAACTACGGGCGGCTTGATCCCTTGGGAGAGGAGGCCGTTGACGGCCATTTGGATGAACTACGGGCGGCTTGATCCCTTGGGAGAGGGGGGACGTAGGTAACCACATTAGTGCAGCCGAGTTTGGAGAGACGACACATTGGTGCTCATGTTGGTATCGGCTCAGTGTTGGGAACACTTGGTGTTGGGAACACTTCGCCGAGGTGGAGAATTGTGAAAACGGCGAAGGAATTGTGAAAAACGTGAAGAAAAACCAAAAACAGACTCTACCACACCCTGGTGTGGTGTTTACCATGGGTGTGGCAGAATCTGCCCTGTCTGCCATGGGTGTGGTGTCTGCCACACCCTAGTATGATAGAATCTGTCATGTTTGCCATGGGTGTGGTGTGTGCCACACCTGGGTGTGACAGACTCATTTTTAGAATCCTAATCTATTTGAGATTGTGTTTTGTTATAAATAGAACCACGTTTTTTAGGGTTTCAAAAGGAGAGAAAATGAGAGAATTAGCATTGTTTTGAGCTCTTTGAGAGGGAGATATTGTAAGGGAGTTGAGAGCTTTGATTAGGGTTATATTTGAGTGATTTTTTGAGTTGTAACCCGTTGTATTTCTCCTCCATATAGTGAAATCTCCTTAGGGTTATATTTGAGTGATTTTTTGAGTTGTAACCCGTTGTATTTCTCCTCCATATAGTGAAATCTCCCCATCCTCTCCCCGTGGACGTAGGCTCCTCCATATAGTGAAATCTCCCCATCCTCTCCCCGTGGACGTAGGCAATTGCCGAACCACGTAAATTTATGTGTTTGTGTGTGATTTTGGTCGTTATTTTGTGAATTGCACTAGTGTTTGGGTTTGGTTTTCTTCTCTCATCGCTCACCGACTCGTTTGGTTGTCAAGCACGCTTCCGCATGGCGCGCAACACTACTCACTCTTATTTAGCTAACTATCAAGGGATACTAGATCTTAGCTTTGGAGCTGAATTGCCAAAAATTCCCATTTCTTTTTGGAATTAAAGCTGAATCTGGGACTTCCACAACAAACCCACTGTTTTGCTACCAAGCTTTGATGGGCTACCCATTGTTGTTGGTGCTGGGTCTATTTTATGATGGCATTGCCAAAGCTTTTACATTTTTTTTATTTGTCTCTGGACCTTGTGCAGATGCTCTGACATTCCATTAAAAATTTCATACTTCTTGTACGCTATATAATAAATCTTAATTCATATATTTTTTGATTTTTCTGAAGCCTTGTTACTTCACAGAGAAGAAACGGATTCCTCTTCCTTCCATTATTTCTTCTTCTTTTCTTCTTTTTATGTTGTTAATTTATTTCTAGTCAAGAAAATAGGCAACTTTAAAGCACGGCAGCAGAAATCCGGATATTACTCCAAACTATTTACATGAACATCAGTAAAGGAGAATCTTTTGTTATAGTTATTGTGCAAAAGTTTCTCCATGCCTTTGAAGATAGACAGATAAATAGTAGATTTTAAGGGGCAATTGTCCCTCCACGCTCCCCCCCCCTCTCACCCGAGCTACGCGCCCCCCTCACCCCACCACACCCTCCTCACCCGGCCACCCCCCTTCGGATTTCAAGCCCCCTCACCGGCCACCCCACCCACCGGAAAACCCACCCCCCCTTCGCGATCAAGCCCCCCCCCCCCCCGGCCACAGCAGCGGACAAGCGCCCCCCTCGCAATTCCCATCGCCAGCCCCCCCCCCACAGGCAGCCCCCGGCAGCCCTCCCCCCTCCCCACGATACGCCCCCCACCCACCAGCCCCCCACCCACCCCCGCGCACCCCCGCCGGTGGCACCATTGTCGAAACTAGATCCTCTGCATGCGATTCCCCTCGACTCAGTCTCGAACTGATGACAGAAAGAGTTATATATCTCACGCACTGTAGCGGCGCATATAAAATTGCTTGATAGCCCGTCCCTTAGCTCATGCTACGCAACAAACGACGAACCAACGAGCCGCGACGAGATCGACAATCGATCAAGCAAGAAAGAATAAAAAGAACGACGGAATGGCATCCATACACGTGCGGGATTCAAGCCAATTTGTTCGAAGAGCTCAACAAGTCATCACAACCAAAGCCATACTCGTGACGAATGTACGCATCCGAATCAAGAGCCGGTTCGGACTCCAAACTCATGAAGCGGATTTACTTGCCTATCGGATCCGGATTTTACTGCCAAATCAGATCAACCAAATCAGCAGACAAGTTAATTCCAATCACGACCAGAACAAAGGCGCGAAAACACCAAAACCACCACCTAGAGCGCGCTCGCGGCCGAAGCCGAGCCAACTTCAGGTGGGTCGGCCAAGCCGAGCTCACCTCAAGGCTGGCGCGCGCCAAGAGCCGAAGCCACTCTCAGCGTGGCTCGCCGCAGCTCGAGCACCTCAGGCGCTGGCTCGCCCAGAGCCAAGCCACTCCCTGAGTGTGCGCCGGCTCAGCATCTGCTGGCCTAGGCACACGATCTGAGCTGCGAGCCACCCTGAGGTGGCTCGGTGGCCGAGCCACCTTGGGGTGGCTTGGCCAAGAGCCGAGCCACCTCAAGGTGGCTCGGCACAGTGCCGGCCACCTCGAGGTGGCCGACAGTGGCCGACGGTGGCCGACGTTTCTCTTTTTGCGGGCACTGTCCTGAGAGCCTATAAATAGGCCACCCCCTTGTCATTTGAGAAGGTTGGAAATTTTGGAGAGAGGCGAAGCCCTGCTGGATTGGAGACTCGGAACTTAAAAAAGATTGAAACTTTGGGACTTCGGGGACTCACTCCTTCAGATCTGGTGCTCGGCGATCATCAACGTCAAATAAGGCAGGTGTTCGAGAGGATCAGATCTCAGATCTACGCAGGCATACTCCGGATCTAAGCTTGGTCTTAGATCCCGAGACTTGGACGATTGTTTCCTTGGTGAAACAATCCTCCCCGGCTATTATTTCCTTGGTGAAATAATACCCGTTGTACTGCGTAGATCCGACCGGATCTAGATCGCGCGGTGGTCCACGGCAAACAACCCCGGCGCAGGCAAAGAACCCACAAAGCGAGCGACCGCAAAACAGGAGCTCGCGATTCGTTCGACACAAAAGGAGAAAAGTTGTAATCTTTGTTTATTTTTATTTGATTTTCGTTGTAACCGGATCTTATAAAAAGACCGGATCTTTTGTAACTCAAAAAGTTGTAACTCAAGATGACAATGGAATCAATAACAAAGAAAGACACGAATTTTCCAGCGAACAATCTGGCGACCACAGTGGGAGCCACCGATCTCGCTGCCGAGATCGGAGCGTCGCAGCCGCGGATCTTGATCCCAGTCGTGGAGGAGGTCGAATACGAGTTCGATCAGACCAAGTTCGAGGAATACCTTTCATCCTCGTCTAGATCAACCTCCCCCCGCAAGTCCAAGAAGTCCAAGTTCTCTTCCAACAGAAAGGTGCGTTGGTACGAAGAAGTTGAAGCTACCAACGACGACCTCATCTCGATTGACGCCAAAGTTGCGTCAGATGAGGCTCCACCAATCTCCAACCAGATCAAGCTGGTTCCAACCAATTCCTCCGTCACCAAAGGAGCGGTGACTCTCTCAAAGAGAGCCCGCCAAAGGCAACGCCAACGCTTGGCCAAACAATTCGCCAAAGCGATGGAGTCCACCGACGGAGTCCGCTACAACGCGGGTCTGAAGAACAAGAGAGGCAAACAGCCTCAACAACAGATGAACGGCACCTCTTCCAAGCCGCCAACAATGGAATGGATCCGTGTCAAACGGAATCGTTCGACGCTGGAAGAACGCATCCGCAAACGCCGCGCACTATCAGCGCAGGCACGGGCTCAAGCCGAAGAAGCCCGTAGAAAGTTGCAGAAAGAAGTGGCCAAGAAGCCGCCACCAACTCGCAAAGTTTGGAGGCCAAAGTCTGAAGCGGCAATTCAGGCTAAGGAGCAACCTTTGCAGCCTCCAACCAAAATTCAACCTCCGGCGAACCCAGCTAAGTCGCCGAGAATTCCCATAGCTACTCCGGGAGATCATGCAGAATCCTCCCGAAGAAGAAAGCCAGTCTTGGAGCGCCTCGGTCCAATTCCCGATGAGCGAAGCAAAGCTCCGATCCAAGAACGTTTGGGCCCACTAAGAAAACCCCGAACGAATCAACACGCTGGGGGTCACCGCTACCTCCAACATGACAAGGAGCTCAAGGCAACTGCGCGCGCTAATTTGCGCATTGAGGTCCAAGAGCCCGCTGAGAATTCACGCCCAAAAAGGCATGTCTCAAGGCGCGTGACTCTTGAAAGTCCAAGGAAGGCAATTCGCCCTCAGATGGAAACATTATCATCTGATAGTGATAATGTTATACCTGAGAAGTCGTGCCCACACACGATAGGTTACTCCGACTGTCAAAATGACGAGTTGTACTATCGTGCTGGGGGTACGAACAAAACAAGAAAAAGAAGCCCTCAAGGGCTCGAAACTCAGTGCCCATGTGCCAAGCTCATTCGGGTAGTACTGTCTCAATGCAACTGCATCAAGGGAGTCCCCGAGAGAATTTCAGTGTTCGAAAGGCTCGGCACCGAAACGCCAAAACCAAGGTATAGGCGTTTCCGGCAAAGAAGAACGGTGGTTAAAGACGGAGAATTTCCGAGGGTCACCGCCAACATGACCAGCAAAGAGACATCGACACAGATTGATCTCAAATCGTTTCTGGAAGCGTCCCGGCGTGTAACCCGTCTGCAGTCCGGAGCCATCGCACGAGGAACTTATGGTAGGGTTCGGACAAGATTGCCTTCGGAAGATGAAGAATCGGATTCCTGCTCTGCTGTCGCATCGGACAATACAGTGTCCAGCGAAGGACAACCCCGCGAGTCATTTATGATAAGCGCGGAAGAAATGGCCAAGATGCTTGAAGACGCTTTGGCTAAACAGAAAGAAAGTTTCAAGTTTGAGATGCAGATGGCCATGCAGACTATGAGAGAGATGCATGAGCAACAAATCCAGGCGTTCAGGAACCAACAAGGTGAACCAAGTCACCGTAATCAGGTTGTTCAGGAAGAAGAGCACACGGATAGGGATGGAGCTCACAATGCCAATAACCCTCCCGTCAATGCAGGGGGTGGTAACGAGGATGCCAACGAGGATACAAGTGAAGACTTGAAGATCAAAGATCTCGAGAGCAAAATCAACACATTGATCTCCGCTCAAGAGACGAAGAAAACAGGCATTCCCTGTCCATACCCACGAGAATGGGAATCGATCCCCTATCCGGCGAAGTTCAGTTTAATCAACTTCACGCCGTTCGATGGGAAGGGTTCCCCCACTCAGCATTTGATTTATTTCAAATCGCACTTGGGTATTATCTCCGGCAATGAGCCTCTGATGGTGCGGTCATTCGTCGGCACTCTTCGCGGAGCCGCCTTCGATTGGTATCGCCGCCTCAAGCCAGGCAGCGTGAACAGCTGGGATGACATGGAGACCAAGTTCCTGGCCAACTTCTTCGACGACGACACCGAGATATCTATCGGAGCATTACTCGATGAGAAGCAGAAGGACGGGGAGTTAGTCGACACCTTCGTCAAAAGGTTCCGGAACAAGGCGATGAATTGCCGGGACCCGATCACAGAGGAATTCATCCTCCAAACTTGCCACAACAACCTTGCGTTGGACGTGTTGGAAGCAATGGGAACAGCACCGTCTGACACTTGGAAGGATCGCAATGGGCACAGCACCGTCCAAAACGTGGCAGGATCTGAAAGTCCGAGGAGAGCAAGCTGAACGTTTCCTCCGAAGGAAGAAGGCCGAGAGGAACCTACCGACGGCTAATCCTCTGGACTCAAACTTCGCCTCTCGTGGTAAGGGCAAAACACCTGCAGCTACTGGTGGTGCTAATCAAGCGTCACAACAGCAATCCCGAAGGCAGCAAAAGACTTCGGGTCCGAGACTCCAAAGAGAGTATTCCTTCAAGGACGAAGACGTTCCAGCCATCTTCGAATCCCTCCTTGAAGGTAACAAGATCAAGCTACCACCTATCACAAATCAGGAGGAAGCTGACAACACTACGGACCCAAAGTACTGTGCATACCACAGGAGGGTCGTTCATCCCACCAAGGATTGTTTTGCTCTCAAGAATAGCATTCAGACCTTGGTTGAAGCCGGCGTCATAACGCTGAGGTAAGCCAATTGAGAATGGCACGACTCCGATAAGTATAAGAGTATAAACTGCTTCTCAACACTCCAAAGAGTATACGAGTATAAACTATTTCTCAATCCTCCGACCGGTATAAGAGGTTAAACTATTCCCTGATACTCCAATAAGTATATGAGTCTAAACTGTTTCCCAACTTCTGACCGGAAGTTCCTGGAGAATATTAAGCTAATATTCTTAAGGATAACCCGGTTAGGTAACTGATAATAATGTCAACTATTCCCTGATACTCCAATAGGTATATGAGTCTAAACTGTTTCCCAACTTCTGACGGGAAGTTCCTGGAGAATATTAAGCTAATATTCTTAAGGATAACCCGGTTAGGTAACTGATAATAATGTCCGAACCAGTTCCGCAGAGGAAACTGGGGGTGGACGATTTATGTAACGGGAAGTTCCCAAAACCACAGCAATGTAATGAATAAGAACTCCCATTCAAATTCTCACCGTGTCTGTGTACTCAACACTCTCTTTGTTAGAGTCTGGACGTAAGGTTCCCCATTGGTCAAACCTTCTTACAGTTAGGGCCACAGTCAAAATCCCCTCTCGATTCCCCCAATGAACGAGAGGTCCACAAATTGAGCGATCAAACCTTCCTACAGTTAGGATTGTCTCAAAACACCCACTTGGTCAAACCTTCTTACAGTTAGGACCACAGTCAAAATCCCCTCTCGATTCTTCCAATGAACGAGAGGTCCATTTTCAAATCGAGTGATCAAACCTTCCTACAGTTAGGGTCATCTCAAACTCCTGCTTGGTCAAACCTTCCTACAGTTAGGACCAAAACCGCAATTCACTCTCGATAAACGAGAAATTCATCTTTAGTTCGGTAATCAAACCTTCCGACAGTTAGGGTTATCCGAATCTTTTCGATTCTCGGAGTGGAGATCCCACTCTCAGTTTCACCTTTCCGGATTCTGGGGGTGGAGATCCCACCTCGAGTCTCCTTTCCAGTTGAAGATAGAATATAAAATTCTTCTTCTTCATTGTCGGGAGATAGAATATAAAATTCTTCCTCTCCCATTTCGGGTTCGTCTTTGCCCCAAGAGAAGACACCACCTTTTTCAAATCCCAAAATCTGTGCCTCACAGGTACAGGGAATTTTATCCCGAATCCTAAGTAGGGATAAGTCAACGCCTAACACGCGTTGCCGGTTTAGTCTTTCACCGATTGAAGAAGACAATAGAATTCCAGTTTAGGAAGTTTATCCCGAATCCTAAGCAGGGATAAGTCTGCGCCTAACACGCGCTGCCGGTTTAGTCTTTTTCCGCACAAAAAGACACCAGAGTTCGATTCTGGGGTATTCTATCCTGAAACCTAAGCAAGGATAAGTCTGCGCCTAACCCGCGCTGCCGGTTAGTTCTTAACCGTTGAAAAGAACATCCGTCCACATATTCAACATTGTGGCAGGTTGTTATTAATAACACCAAAATCCATGCCTTACACGCATGGGGAATTTCATCCTGAATCCTAAGAAAGGATATGCCGACGCCTAACACGCGTCGCCGGTTTAGTCTTTTACCGATTGAAAAAGACACCAGAATACCAGTCTGGGGTATTTTTATCCCGAAGCCTAAGTAGGGATAAGTCAACGTCTAATACACGTTGCCGGGTAGCCTATTCCCGTAGCAATGGCAAAGTCTACGTATTCGAAGTCGTAGCATCAAGTCTAAGGGAGTTCATTCCTTTAGCACAACGTCACATGCGGAACGGACTTAAGACAATCCGCATGTAAGCCCGATTCAAACGGTAGTCGGTAAGAGCACGTCAAATCCGTTGAAGGCTGAGGATTTGCCAAAAATCCTAAGTCAACGTCTGATACACGTTGCTGTTTAGTCTTTTCACAGGAGAAAGACGAAGTCTACGTATTCAATATCGTAGCACTAAGAGCGTTAACTCTCTTAGCACAACGTCACATGCGGAACGGATTTACATAATCCGCATGCTAGCCCGACTCAAACGGTAGTCGGTAAAGGCGCATCAAACCCGTTGATGGCTGAGGATTTGCCAAAAATCCTATAAATATGCGAGTCATTGACGCATCAACTTTATGAGTTGGTCTCGTGACCTGAGCAACATACGACGTTCAAAACCCTAAGGTCTACGCCAGACAACGCGTAACCTTAGGTCAACGCCAGTCAACGCGTTGCGAGCAAAAATTCAACGTACGACGTTCGAAACCATAGGGTCAACGCCGGTCAACGCGTGATCCTAGGTCAACGCCAGTCAACGCGTTGCGAGCAAAAATTCAACGTACGACGTTCGAAACCCTAGGGTCAACGCCGGTCAACGCATAACCCTAGGTCAACGCCAGTCAACGCGTTGCGAGCAAAAAATTTAACGTACGACATTCGAAACCCTAGGGTCAACGCCGGACAACGCGTAATTCTAGGTCGACGCCAGTCAACGCGTTGCAATCAAACAGTCAACGTACGACATTCGAAACCCTAGGGTCAACGCCGGACAACGCGTAACCCTAGGTCAACGCCAGTCAATGCGTTGCGATCAAAAAATCAACGTACGACGTTCAAAACCCTAGGTCAACGCCGGACAACGCGTAACCCTAGGTCAACGCCAGTCAACGCGTTGCAACCAAAGTCAACGTTCGACGATT
>NC_033796.1:96676283-96691341 GCF_001876935.1 Asparagus officinalis
GCCAAGGCCGAGCCACCCCTTGGGGTGGCCGAGCCACCTCAGGGTGGCTCGGCATGAGCCGAGCCACCTTGAGGTGGCCGGCCACCTTGAGCTGGCCACACGTGCACACGGGCACGGGCACAGTAACGAGAGCCTATAAATAGGCCAAGGGGTTCTTCATTTCAAAAGGTTGGAAATTTTGGAGAGAGGCGAAGCCCTGCTGGATTGGAGACTCGGAACTTAAAAAAGATTGAAACTTTGGGACTTCGGGGACTCACTCCTTCAGATCTGGTGCTCGGCGATCATCAACGTCAAATAAGGCAGGTGTTCGAGAGGATCAGATCTCAGATCTACGCAGGCATACTCCGGATCTAAGCTTGGTCTTAGATCCCGAGACTTGGACGATTGTTTCCTTGGTGAAACAATCCTCCCCGGCTATTATTTCCTTGGTGAAATAATACCCGTCGTACTGCGTAGATCCGACCGGATCTAGATCTCGCGGTGGTCCACGGCAAACAACCCCGGCGCAGGCAAAGAACCCACCAAGCGAGCGACCGCAAAACAGGAGCTCGCGATTCGTTCGACACAAAAGGAGAAAAGTTGTAATCTTTGTTTATTTTTATTTGATTTTCGTTGTAACCGGATCTTATAAAAAGACCGGATCTTTTGTAACTCAAAAAGTTGTAACTCAAGATGACAATGGAATCAATAGCAAAGAAAGACACGAATTTTCCAGCGAACAACGACGATGAGATATATCACTGGTTTTGATTCTTGTTTCCTCTGAGAAACGAGAATTTGTTTGAGATCTTACTCTTATTGTGCAGCAGAGGTGCTATTGAAATTTTTACTGCACACAACAAGGGTCGGAAGATAAGTTGAACAGGTGTTGTGTGTGAAGCCTGATCGATGGAGAAGATCATCAAGAAGTTGAACCCCGCGGAGGTGTCAACTTTGATTAAGCTGATGAAGTTGTCGACTGGTGAGAGCACGAAAAAACCATCGAAGAAATTGGAGCTTCCGACCATCGATCTGAAGCTTGATGGACCGAGTACTTACCTGAGCTGGTCGCGGCGGGTGAGATACACCCTTGCAGGGAGGAACCTGGAGGGTTACTTGACAGGAGAGGCGACAGAGCCGGATGAGGACTCGGAGAGAAGAGATGAGTGGAAGGCCACTCATATGTTAGTATACATCTGGCTCCTTAACTCTTTGGTCCAGTCGATCGCCGCCACAGTGGATGGCATTGAGAAGGTGAAGGACGTCTGGGAAAAGTTAAGGAGGACCTATGATGGAGTGGGGAATAACCTGAGGGTGTTCCAGATTAAGGGTGAGATCGACGCTACAGTCCAAGGAGATAGGACTGTACAGGAGTATGCCACAAAGCTGGAGCAGCTGTGGCTAGATTATGATCACTTCTCACCTCGGGCCAGCTGCAAGGACCCGGGATGTAAAGAACGGGAGGCCTTTCTACAGGAGAGGACTATGGTGTTTCTCAAAGGATTGACATCAGAGTTCGCTCAGCGAATCGCATTGCTGCTAGCTCAGCCGAAGATTCCCACACTTGAGGAGACTGTCTCTGCTATGATCTAGGAGGAGACTCGCATTCGGCTGCAGGCGGGGACAGGTGGACTTCCTGTGGTGAAGTCAGCACTGACAGCCTCTAGTAACACTGGATTTAGGGGAGAGACCCGACAGTGCTACAACTACGGTGCAGTGGGTCATCTAAGGCATGCTTGCACCAAGCCACCCAAGGAAGGAGATTCGGGTGGACGTGGATAGTTCGGAGGTCGTGGTCATGGCCGTGGGGGTCGACGAGGTGGAAGAGGAGCAGGTAACCGGGCGAATCTGATGGTAGCCGAGGGAGAAGAAGAAGCTGAGGTGGTCTTTACTGAGGAGGATCATGCTCTCCTGGCGATACTCAGGAGGAAATAGAAAGTAGCAAGGGATGGAGACTTGAGGAGTGGGACTGAGGAGGCATCAACTTCGTTCTTCGCTAGAGGCAACACTGCTACCTATGCTCATCCGACCAAAGGTACTGATGACATACTTGCTCTTGCTTCTATGTCTCCCGACAGATCATCAGAATGGATAGTCGACTCCGGTGTGTCTCGACATGTGACAGGTAATGCTAGTGAGTTCTCATCATATACTCACCTAGCATCGCCTGATAGTATTCAAACAGTTGATGGTACATTTCAGCCGGTGGTTGGTAAGGGTACAGTCGATTGTATTGGTTCTGTAACTTTGTCTAATGTTTTGCATGCTCCTTCCTTTTCGGTCAATCTTTTGTCCATTAGTGCTATCATCCTCCAACTAAAATACATTGTTTCTTTTGATATTCCTAAGGTGATTTTCCAGGAGAAGGGGACAGGGCAGAGACTTGGGACTGGCACATGGCGTAGTGGACTGTGGTATCTGGATTGTGAATGGCTGGATTCAGCGTTAGTGTCAATCATGGAGAAATCAGGAGTAGGATCTAAAATAAGTGCTGAGAGTGAGTTAATGCTTCATCACCAGCGTTTGGGACACTCATCCTTTAGTGTTTTAAGTAGATTGTATCTATCTTTATTTGAGAAAGCAAATAAATATAAACTTGTGTGTGATGCATGTGAGTTTGGAAAGCTTACTAGAAGCTCTTATGTTACTTCTGATCATAGAAGTTCTCATGCATTTGACTTGGTACATTCAGATATTTCTGGGCCTTGTTCCACAAGTTTTATGAATGGATATAAGTATTTTGTTACCTTTATTGATTGTTTCTCCCGCGTTACTTGGTTGTACTTGATGAAAAATAAGAGTGAAGTGTTTGGTTACTTTCAAAACTTTCATAGGTATGCTCAGACTCAATACGGTGCTGTGGTGAAGGTATTGAGATCTGATAATAGGACGGAGTATACTAACAAAGCGTTTGGGGAATACTTATCAGCTCAGGGAAGACAACACCAGACTACGTGCCCATACACACCAGCTCAAAATGGAGTAGCGGAAAGAAAGAATAGACATCTTTTAGAGGTTGCTAGAAGTATGATGATCTCCATGAATGTCCCAGAAATATTATGGGGGCAAGCAGTGTTGACCGCAACAGCACTAATCAACAGAATGCCCTCGAGAATGCTGGATTGGAAGTCTCCGTTTAAGTCATTGAAGGGAGATAATGGTGGGCTTCTTCCACTCAAGGTGTTTGGCTGTGTGTGCTTTGTGAAAGACAACAGGCCATCCGTCGGAAAGCTTGCCCCTAGAGCGGTGAAATACATCTTTGTGGGATATTCTGCTACTCAGAAAGGATATGTTTGCTGGAGCCCGGTGGAGAAAATGTTGTTTGTGAGCATGGATGTACACTTTCGAGAACTTGAGCCATATTACACCCGGAAGGTAACTTTATTCGTTGGTAACTCACCTAATACTGAAAATATAAGGCGAGAGGAGGAGAATAGTGAGAGATCGGTGAATGTGGAGAAATCAATTTCTGTAACGATTCCTTGGGAAGAAGAGGAGAACGAGACAAGAGAGGAGAATGAGACAAGAGGTGTTAGGTCTATGGCTCAGGGGGAGCTACTTACCTATAGTAGGAAGCGAAAACAAATTGTGGGAACAGTACCTACAGTGTCACTGGTGCCAAGTCCATTGTCAATGCCTGCCCCGACTTCTGAGACACCTACACCACCACCAGATTCCTCGCAAGGTGATACCATTCCTCTTCCTACTCCTTCCACACCAATGTCTGTACGGAGAACTACTCGTAGTAATGCGGGAAATCCTCCTGATAGATATGGTTGGGATCTTGCCCAGTTTGTAATATTCTAACATCCACCCTGCACATGGAGCATTCATTGCATCACTGGACTCTATTACTATACCTAACAATTGGCAGGTTGCAAAGAAGGACAAATAATGGAAAGCTGCTATGTACGAAGAGCTAGGGGCCCTTGAGAAGAACTGTACTTGGGAGTTAGTAAAACTACCAAAAGGGAAGAGAGCAGTTGGATGCAAGTGGGTCTTCACTGTGAAGCAGAATCCAGACGGACAGGTTGAGCGCTACAAAGCTCGTCTGGTGGCAAAAGGATATAGTCAGACATATGGCATCGACTATGATGAGACTTTTGCACCGGTGGCGAAGATGAGCACTGTTCGGACCTTGATCTCTCTGGCAGTAAATGGTGGATGAAAGCTACACCAATTAGATGTGAAGAATGCATTTCTTCATGGAGATCTGATGGAAGAGGTATACATAAAAATTCTACCAGGATTCGACACAGATCAGACAGTGGGAAAGGTCTGCAGATTAAAGAAGTCTCTATATGGCCTGAAGCAATCTCCACGTGCTTGGTTCGACAGATTTAGGCGGGCTATGATAGGTATGGGATACCGACAGATTAACGCCGATCATACCGTGTTCTTTCGACGAAATGAAGGTCACATCACCATGCTTGCGGTATATGTGGATGATATGATTATTACAGTGGATGATGAGAAGGAGATTGCCCAACTCAAAGTGAGACTGGGTAAGAAATTCGAGGTGAAAGATCTTGCCTTGCTTCGATACTTTCTTGGAATAGAGATAGCTCGAGGAGCGGAGGGGATTGTCCTATCCCAGAGAAAGTATGCACTGGATCTTCTCAAAGAGACAGGGATGTTAGGGTGTAAACCTGCAACTACACCCATCGACCAGAATTTCAAGCTGGGTGCTGAAGCTGGAGAACCAGTTGATCGTGACAGATACCAAAGGCTGGTGGGCATGTTGATCTATCTGAGTCACACACACGTCCCGATATCTCTTTTGCAGTGAGCGTGGTGAGCCGCTACATGCATGATCCGAGGAAGGGTCATATGGACGCTGTGTACCAGATTCTGAGATATTTGAAGAGTGCCCCCGGAAAGGGGCTGATATTCAGAAAGAATGGACATGTGAGCATTGAGGGTTATTGCAACTCTGATTGGGCTAGCTGTGCTGATGACAGGAGGTCCACCTCAGGATACTGCATCTTT
Organism: Asparagus officinalis; assembly: GCF_001876935.1. NCBI lineage: Eukaryota > Viridiplantae > Streptophyta > Magnoliopsida > Asparagales > Asparagaceae > Asparagus > Asparagus officinalis. Next base: position 96,681,252 of record NC_033796.1, read on the forward strand.
ATAGGAGGCAACTTAGTCTCGTGGAAGAGCAAGAAGCAGTCAGTGGTGACGAGATCAACAACTGAGGCAGAGTATAGAGCTATGGCCTTAGGAGTTGCTGAGTTGCTATGGTTGAAGAGTATGCTGGTGGAGCTGAAGCTGGATCAAGGAGCTAAGATGAAGTTGTAGTGTGATAACAAGTCAGCTATCAGTATCGCCAACAACCCAGTGCAGCATGATAGAACCAAACACATCGAGATTGATAGGTTCTTCATCAAAGAGAAGTTGGATAGTGGACTACTGGAGCTAAGTCATGTTTCAACTAAAGACCAGGCAGCAGATTGTCTGACTAAAGGACTTAGCTCATTAGATATGATTAGAGGATGTGACAAGATGGGCTTAGTGGATATCTTTCGCCCATCTTGAGGAGGAGTGTTGACATATTAGTAATATATAGGGACTTATTTGTAAGTTGTGTATTGTAGGGGCCTATATAAGCCCAAGTTATCTCAGCAATGAATTAGAGTTTTCATATATTTCAATTGAAACTTTTCGCAAACTATATTTCGCAATAAAGCCCTACGATCCAAATCTGACGTCAAGTTAGATTCATCAAATGCCTTTCCTACTACTTCAATATACAGGATCTTAAGTTTTGTTCATGTTTTCACAAACTCAGTTTACAAAAGTTGATCTTTTTTACCAGCCAGCCTCTCCCACAAAAGAAATATGATCCTACTTCCACAATTAAAGATTATGCATACGGTTATTCAATAATAATTTAACCATATTTTGGCCAATTTCTTATAGTTACAGCTAAGTAATTGATGCAAAAAGATTTAAATTAAATACATGATTGTGCTCAGATCTACTTTCCATAGTAAGTTATCACTACAAGCATTTGACACTTCTTGTTCAACTATAGTAACTTACTATCTACAAGTAATATAGAATAACAGACACAAAATCGAGGATTGGGATTCATCACTCAAGTTATCCCTCCATAATTCTGATTTACAGAGCCCTGCCTTTTTTCCCATCATATATACCCCGCTAATCATGTGCGGATGATGTTCACCACAGCAGGCTAAACTACTCCAGACGTTGTTGTGCCGTATAAACTAATATATATTGATAATAAGCACCACAGCTTCCTAATAACTACTTCAAAATTTTGTGAAATTTACACCGGACATTGACTATAAACTGTTCTTAGTAGTGCGGTATTACCCTTTTAGAGTTTACTATGCGAACTTCCGTAATTGACTGCCCCTCCCCCGCTCCCCCGCCCCATCCACCCACCGGTAGCGTCATTTTGTGAAAGCACCTTATAATTCTGATTGTATTTATCTCTTTATTATATATGGTTGATAGTGAAAGAGTTGCTGCATTGATGTATAAATATGTGTTGTTTGCCATGTTTTTTTTTATAATAACATAAGAAATATCTGAATCTACGGATGTCAATTCTGTGGGTGACTGATCTTCAAATATATATGATTAGGCATCCAAATTGTTCATTCATTCAATGTCCACGGAGTTACAGGCAGCCTCTAATTTTTTTTATGGGTCGACGTTTTGATCAATGATCACTTGCTATTTTTGTTGACTTGGGTAACACATATAATGCAATAGCATTATGGAAACCCTTGAATCCTTTAGGTTTCTTTTGGATTTCCAGCTTCTGAACTTTCTGAACATTGCTCAATATTGTGGGGCCAATAAGTGTTGTAGCTATACATTGTGCAATTTGTTGCCAGGACTAGTTATGCATGACTTCAGCTATTTCTCTCACAGCATATTGATTATCTCAGTGTAATTGGAGGTACTTACTATTTCAGAGTTTGATGAAGGTTCGTGTCCTTCTAAGAAATCAAATTGGAAAATGGAGGGAAATGTACATGTTCAGTTATAAAGAGAGTTGGACTGAAGGAGAAAATTGCAAGAGGAGTTAAATTAAATTAACCATATAAGTTTAATAGGTTAAATTGAACCGACATCTGTATTATCTGTGATCATTACTGGTATAATTCTTCATGTTAAAAGGGAAAGATTTTGTGAAAAATAACCCAATTTTTTTTTCCAGAATGGTAACAAGTCGTTCGAGTTACTATTAGGAAAAATGTGTGGTTAAGAGATTTGGTTATTGATTAGAGCATCTCCAACCATAAAACCCAAAATGGTGTAGTTTTTACACCAAGTTGGTGTAGTTTTTACACCAAATCACTATTCCATCTCCAACCCATTACACCAAATGTTACACCAAAAAGAATATTCCTTTTATTATTCTTATCTTTTAACATTTTTATCTATTTAAAAATTTAACAAATTATATAATTATATACTACATTACATATAATTAATTATAATAATATATTTTATGAATAAAATAAAAATATAAAAATTAAATGCTAAATCAAATTAAAATATTACTTTCATAAATTCAACTAAAGATTACATTTAACATCACAAAAGAAAACATCACACTTGCAAGCAAAAAAATAAAAATAAAATAAATGGTGTAGTTTTTCTTATTTCCTAATTTATTGCAATTAGTGTAATTTTTTTGTGTCCTAATTTTTATGTTGTATTTTTTTTATCTAAATGGTGTAGTTTTTCTTATTTCTTCATTTGATTCTAGTATTATGAAATTTTAAGTGTTTGGATTAAATTATCTATTTTTTTTATTGTTTAATGTTATTTTAATAATTATTTTATACTCTAATTTTATTATAATAGTTAATACAAAATAATATATATTATTAATACAACTATAAAAAACAAAAGAAAAAAATAGCGCTATTGCTACAGTGTTGCGCCATTCTTGGCGCAACACTGTAGCACCCCTCCAAAATAGCGCCCATTTTGGCGCTACGTTGGAGGGGGGAAAAGGGTCCAAACAGCGCCAAAATGAAATTTTGGCGCTGCATTGGAGAAGCTCTTATTGGGCAGAGAACATCATCATGAGTTTTAAATAAATAGAATTATATGCAGTCTGCTTGATTTCCGGGTGACCTTTTTGAATAAATATATGGGAATGTGGTTCATCATTTCTTAGATATCACATTGAGGCATTCTATTGCACATAAGTACTAGGGCAACTTACCACGTTGTCCAACACGTACATGTTTAAATTTTTTTCCTTTTCTTGAATGATACTGTTCTGTTAGAACTTAAATCAGGAATTGGGATAATCTGTGGGATAAATTTTTAAGGTGTTAGTCACATAGAATTGGGAAATGAGATATTTTTTATAGTGTTAGTCAAGTAGAACTTTTGTAGAACTAGAATTGTATTATTTATTTTGTGTGTTAGTCAAGTAGAATTCTACTTGAATTAGAATTGGGATAATTTATCATAATTATCCCACTAATTTTACTACCTATATATATAGCCATAAGTTCCCCTCTCAAAAATTATCCCACACATTGAAAAGAAACAATTGGGGAAAAAAGTGAACGGTGCTTCCGCGATTTTCCTATCCACGAGATCAGGTAAATTAACTTCAATGCTTTGGATTTTAATTTCAAACTTATTCATCTAATTTTGTGTCTTCATACGTATGAATGGACTCATGGTAGGGGGGGGGGAATATATGTGCTTCTACGTATCAATAGTTTTTTTAATAATTTGGTATTTTAATGGTTTGGTATGTATGCTTCCACGAGATCAGGTAGCAATCAATGCTTTGGTATTTTAATGGTTTTCTTTGTCTCTGTGCTTCTACGTATCAATAGTCCAAGCGGCGGTGAAAATATTTTTTTATCAGATCAATGTCCAATTAATTGATAGTCAGTTAATATTTTAAGAATAAAATTAATAGTTTTTGAAATTAATATACAAATTCTCAACTACACCATTTAATCCTTGTAAAAAAACGTGTCATCTTCTCCGACTTCATCAACTCCTCCGGCGCCATCAACGAGATCAGGTAAAATTATAAAATTTTAAATTGTGGCAAGTACTATTGTACATGATTAAGTGAAACTAATATATGGTTAAACAACGATCTAGCGAGGGCATAAGTATATAACTTCAGTGCTTTGGATTTTAAATGAAGTTGATGATCAGGCCTTTCATTTGCTTGTAATTAGATCAAAAAATCGATTCCTTTTTCTAATTAGATCATGGTACACAAGCTTTTATGATTAGGGTTTATATGAAATTAGGGTTTATGTTGCAATAGACAAAAATTTCATAATATCTTGTGTATGATATGCAAGCTTACATGATATGCAAGCTTTTATAATTAGAACATGATACTGCTTAAATATATGATATTAAGCTTCCACCATATTTGCACAACAATCAACTAAGTGCTAATAATACTAGCTGAAATATATTAGCATGATCCATGAAATATATTAGCATGATCCATGAATTTACAACTGTTATGATCAAGTTTATGTTGTTGTTTGTGCAACTTCAAGCTCACTTTGTTAACCATCATGTTTAGTCTGTCATCACCAATATTTTAATCCAATTCCATATTTGAGATTTTGAAAAGTTATTTTTGAATTTGTTATAGGATGGACATAAGATCACAGAGTCAGGATCAAGAAGAAATATTTCGAGGTCTAGAAAGTGAGGGACAAAAAAGAGCAAGGATGGATTATATGACATGGACTGAAGCAGAGGCTAACGAATTGCTTAGACTGTTAGTAGAGGAAGTTAAGAATGGAAATAAGCAAGCAAATGGCAGTTTTAAAAAGTATGTGATTCTGAAGAATGTGATACCCCCTCTAGTTGAAAATTTTGGAAAAGATTTTAGATATAATCATGTAATGAACAAGATAAAGCAATGGAAGAGAAAGATTGCACCTGTAGAGATCCTGATGAAAAATAACTCTGCTTTTGGTTGGGACCCTACCACACAGAAATTTACATGTCCCGACGAAGTGTGGAATGGCATTTTAGAGGTTGGGTTATGTCATGTTTCATATATATTAATTTGAACATAATATTAATTATTTTTATATGTCATGTTTTAGGCACGTCCAAATACTCCAAATCTTAAGGATAAACTTTTCGAGAATTTTGAAGATATATTGATGGTATGCGGAGATCATGGCGCTTCTGGCAAAGGAGCTATAGGTTTAGGTCCTGATGGCTTGGATGAAGCACGCTTAGAGGAAGTGGTTGGGGAGGGCATACTTGGTGCTGATGCTGAGATGGAATCTCCGGATGGAGGAAATGCTACTGTAGATATGCAACATGCTACCACCGTTCCCACTGATAATGTGCCATTATATGGTTCTGGACCATCCACTCTGAATAATGGTAAACGAAGGCGTAGGTCAATTGGTACTGCAGGCACATCCTCTGCATCTTCCCAGTTATCGTTGCAAGAGGTAGGAGAGGGAGTTGTCACTGTAGGTAAAGCTTTTCATGAGTTAGTTGATGAGTTGAGGAAGATAAGAAAAGGTCGGAATAAAGAATGGGTTGATGCTGTTATGTCTACTTCTGAATTGACTAAGCCACAAAAATGGAATATACTCAGTGACAATATCTCACAGGACATGAAGGATGCCTTTATTGACATGGATGCAAAAGACCGCTATGAGTTTCTACATTTTAGGTTGACCGGTGAGATAATGAATGATGGTAAGGATGTGACTCAAGCCAATTCTGATCCAAATGGTGAAGATTATGATTCTGATTTCCTTGGAGATGTTTAGAGGCAGTAATTTAGAAGTTTAGGATATTTATATGTTTTTTAAGATTTGTTATGGTGTTAGGATTGTGTGGAATTTCATATTGTCAAACTATTTTTCATTGAGTAGGTGGAACTTGGGATAATGTCATGTTTTTTTTTAAGATTTGGAAAGTATTTTTAGGATCAATTTCATTTCAATTTGTCAAAACTATTTATTTTTAGGATATTGCTATGCTTTTATTTATTTGTTTATATTATGTTCTTATGTTATTTGACTTGTCAGCTATCTTAGTTTGGTGCATTTAATGGATGAAGTTTCTATTATATGTATCATCCCAACAAATGATTCTTGTATGTGTAGATGAGAGTAGTGCAATATTATGTTTTTTTTTCAACAAATGATTCTTGTATGTGTAGATAAGAGTAGTGCAATATTATGTTTTCTTCTATTTTTCAGTAGTTTGGTGATTAACGATTAGCATACATATCAACATTTTTTAATTGATTGCTACTTTGTTATCAATCTCATTGTGTGCTAATAATAGAGTGCTTTATTTATTTCCTATGCACATAAGTTTCATGTAAATTGATTATATTTCATTGGTTATATTATTTAATAGGATGGAGGAAGATCAAAATTTGCCCATTTTATATTTTCATCACGAAGACTTCGATGATAATCTTTTGATTCACATAATCGAATTAGCTGCTGAGGCTGCAGATCTAATCACAAAGGTATCAGGATTCGAAGTCCTCGATGTGGTATTACAGATCTTGGTCTCACATACTTACAGTCCAAGATGGATAATCATCCTCAAGATTTTCGTAGAATTTACCGTATGTACCCAGATTGCTTCATGAAGTTATGCAATATCTTGAGAGAGCGGGGCCATATACAAGACACATACCACATTAGTGTTGAGGAGATGATTGTTATTTTTCTTCTCACGGTTAGTCAAAATCAACGGTACTCTGTTGCAACTGATCGATTTGGTCGTTCAAAATGGACCATTAGTGTATGTTTCAATAAAGCATTACATGCATTGGTATCTTTAGCATCATGCTTGATGGCATCACCCCCTACTGATCCACCTGATAAGGTTAAATCAGAATCTCGCTTTTGGCCTTATTTCAAGGTAATTATTATTGCTTTAGAATTTACACACACGCAGACACACACACGTGCACACACATGCGTGCGTGCCCCCACACATATCACTTGAGATGGTCTGACACATTGATTATTCAGGACTGTATCGGTGCAATAGATGGGACTCATATACCGTGCATGGTGTATAACATAGATCAGACGCCCTATCGAAATAGACATGGTTTTCTCTCTCAGAACGTCTTGGCAGCTTGCACATTTGATCTCAAATTCATTTATGTCTTAGCTGGGTGGGAGGGTTCTGCTAATGATGCAAGAGTCTTGAAGGATGCAATGAGTAGACCTTATGGACTTCCACTTCCACAGAGTAATAATCTTTACATAGTATTCCATCAATTAAAGAATATTTTTTAGTTTTACAATTTTTTTCTCATTCATATTTATATTCTTGTTTGCAGATAAATTTTATCTAGTTGACTGCGGCTATCCAAATAGGCTACAATTTCTTGCTCCATACCGAGGTCAAAGGTACCATCTTTCAGAGTTCGGCCCAGCTAATAATCGACAACGACCACGAAATTCAAAAGAAGTTTTCAATCATCGGCATGCGTCTCTTAATCAATTAAAGAATATTTTTTAGTTTTATAATATTTTTTCTCATTCATATTTTTATTCTTGTTTGCAGATAAATTTTATCTAGTTGACTGCGGCTATCCAAATAGGCTACAATTTCTTGCTCCATACCGAGGTCAAAGGTACCATCTTTCAGAGTTCGGCCCAGCTAATAATCGACAACGACCACGAAATTCAAAAGAAGTTTTCAATCATCGGCATACGTCTCTTAGAAATTGTGTCGAGCGCATCTTTGGAGTTTTTAAGTCAAGATTCACTATTTTCAAGAGCCAACCTCCAGATTTTCCGTATGCCACACAAATAAAGATGTTTGTTGCATGTGTAGGATTACATAACTTTTTAAGATTGGAGAATACAAATGATGACTTTGACATTTATAATCTTCCACTAGAAGCTCCACGAAATGTTGCTGATGCATATGATGACTCCGATGAAGAAGATGAGTTACAGACTCAACAGACTCAACGAGCAGCTGCGGGAGCTTGGAGAAATTCTATGGCAGAGGCCATGTGGGATGATGGAAGTCGAGTCACTCTAGGAATTTAGATTTTTATTTAGTTGTAAAATATTTTATTATTTGAGATGAATAGTGCTAGCTTTTTTCTTTCTGGATTATGAATATTTGAGCTTTAATTTTTGTTTAAGTATAGCTAAGAGGTGTTAGAATGCTGTTGGAAACGTTGAAACCTGTAGGCATATACTATTGAAAATTTCAAGATTTGAACTATATATGGTGCCAAAAGTGAAGGTTAAAGTGCCAATTCTGTAGTACTGTTAAAAGTACGAGTTTGGGAAATTCTTTTGATAGACAAAAATACCTTTGAAATTCAAATATTAATCCATTAAGTAGGAGTAAGTTGATAAATTAATGAATTCTTATTAGATATATATAGTTTGAAGATAAAAATATAGTTTAAATTTTAAAATGTAAACTTGAATGAAATTATTAAATGCCAAATTTACAAATGTATATAAGATGAAAGGCTTATATGCAAAAACCAAACAAATTAGTAAGACAAATAATATCCACCCCAGAGGTCAAACACTGAACAACGCAGACCTACAAATGTATATAATGTTGACCGAGTATTTGCAAAATCCACCAAACAAATTAAAGAGACAAAATCATTCTGAAAATTATAAAAAAAATTTAAAACAAACGGCTGCGATATGAGGACACAACGCGGCAATCTCTCACCAACTAAAATTCAAGTAGTTCACGGTATTGCATAATTAGTTTCAAAGTTTAATTATACAATTATTATTTAAATAAAACTCTATTTACAATCGTTATCTTCTCACATGCAACATCACATACCAATGTTTATAAGCCAAAAAACTATAGCAATTTCCGTAGCACTTTCATCTCCTTCTACATGTATATACCTTTGTTATTTTCTTCTAATTAGATTATATTAGATTATTTTAAAGTAATTAATTATATTGTATATTTGTGTTTTTTTCATATCAAGAAATATCAATAATTTTTACAGCACTTTCATCTATTTTCTTCATATTAGATTAGATTAGATTATTTTAAAGCAATTAATTATATTGTATGTTTGATCTTTTTTTTAATTAGAATTATAATTATTTTTATAGCACTTTCATCTCCTTCAAAAGGTATGTGCCTTTGTTATTTTCTCTTATTAAATTAAATTAGATTTTTTTTTAAATTATGAATTATGAAATCACAACAATTCTCACATCATTTGCATTTATTTTCTTCTTATTAGATTAGATTAGATTATTTTTAAGTAATTAATTATATTGTATGTTTGATCTTTTTTTTCAGATCACAAAGTTTAATTATACTATTATTATTTAAATAGATATTGTTTGTATAAAAATCAAAAAGAGTCTCACACATATCTTAGATCTCAATGGTAATTGTAATATTTACACATGGGTGTTAGTTAAAATAAATTTCATGTATGGGCTTAACTTATATAATCCTACTTTAACCGGATTAGATAATTTAATTTTTTTAACACCCGAACTCTTTCACAAAACCAAAAGAGAACAGCAATGCTATAACTATATATATCCACAGGACCACAGATATCTTGAAAATGAACAAAGAAAACCACACAAACAAAAACCATGTTAATTACCCACACGCACCCACTATTTTCAAAACCACCTTTCTTCATCTACATCTATTATATATCCACATACCAAATTAAGCCGTTGGAGTTTTCCCTCACCAACTACACCATTGATCAACCCTCTTTTTTTCCTTTGTACTTAAATTGTATAACATTCATTGCGATGAGGACTCACATGGGTCATCCTCCTTCCTTGAACGTCCAACCAAAAAAAATAATGTACTAGGCCTTGTAGCTAGCTAATAAGATCATATCTTTATAAACAAACTAAGTAAATATTAATAATTCTTAACAAAGTACTACGTTCTCATATCTTCCCGTGTGAACTTGTTAGTTGTTTATTCATGCCCCAAGAGATTTTTAAAATTAATCATCTATTTAATAAAAATTTTAAAAATATTTAAATAAATTTTATGTTAAATATAATAATCCATATTTATAGATTTTAACTCAATATGAATATGACTTATATTTTATAGTAAGAAAAAAAATACCACGTGCACTACACATATGTTGTAATAATCCATTTCTTTTTAGATGCAAATTATTTTATTTAGAGGCCTGCATGATGTAGAGATTGGAAAAAAAAGTTTTGTTAAAGGCCCA
>NC_033796.1:96691364-96701117 GCF_001876935.1 Asparagus officinalis
TCCACTCACGATGAAATATGAGAGAGTTAGTTTCAAAAAAACATAATCCAACCTTTAAAAAAATTTGTTTTCAGAAATTTGTTTAAACTGATTTGTTTTAACAAAAAATAATAAATAAATAAATAAAAACTCATCCTAGAAAATCTCTAACAGCCTAACCACTTTGATCTCTTTAAAATCTTTACCCATCTCCTCTACCCCTTTTTCTTCACGGTACTCTACAAAACGCAAAGAAGAGAAGGAACAACGGCTGGACTTGAGGAGGGGTGGAGAAGGAGTTTGCTTGAATTTAGCTTTCGGAGTTTCTCTCGAATTTCGGCAAGCATATTTTTCCTCTTTAAACTTTTGTCATTAGATTTGGAAAAAAATTCCATATTTTATTTTAGTATATATCAATTATATGCTACTCTTTTGCTCGTAACTTTGGTTATGATCTCCTAGATATTTTTATATTATAGATGATTGTGAAAATTCGTGATTGTGAGTTGTGTCATCGTAGTTTCTCTCCAATGTGAGTATTTCTTCATATATAAGCTAGATATTCATGCTCCGGCATACTAGGTGAATATTTATATAAGCAAGTCTTTACAGGGAGATATTAATGGGTCTTTTAAGAGGCTGGTTAAAATATTACAATATTTGATTTCGTATCAACTATAGTGTTCTTTTCATTTGATCACAGTTCTGGAAATTTATTAATAACTATATTGTAAATTCGTATCAACTATAGTGTTCTTTTCATTTGATCACAGTTCTGGAAATTTATTAATAACTATATTGTAAATTCTTTTTCCAATCAATATTTTGTTCTTTGAATGATCTATTTACCATTATCTTTCAAGAATTATTTATTTGACATCCAGATAACTTTACTAAATAATAATATCCCTTCAACAAGAAAAAAATTCTTTTCTTTAATATGGTTTTTTGTTTATAGAGATGTAGCTAGTAAATGAGTAAAATATTCAAATGGCTTTCTAGTTAAAATTGGCATAGTCATAATGTTCTTATTATTTATTTTCGTTGAAATACCTTTTACAAATAAAATAAAAACTTATGTTTTTTTTATAGTCTTTAAACAACTTGATCTCTCACCTTCGTTCGTTTTAAATGTTTCCCTAATAACTTGTAACATTAGTTTTTCGTACTTTATAACTCAATTTAAAAATTAGTAGCTGGGTGTTGGTCTATATTACGTACGTTCTTAAGAGTCATGAGTTCGAATCATGTGACCTTTTCTTTTCCCCGTTTTATTTATTTTTATTTATCCTTGTGGTTGCTAACTCTGTAAACTCGTTAACTCGAAGTCTAAACTTTTATATACCGTGTCTTAGCTGAATGAGGGTATGTTTCGATTATTGATGATATGTTTGATTACCTAGAGATATTTAATAGGTTTGATTGTGCATGAAGACGACTTCTGTCAAAAAAATGATTTATAAACATGTTATCATAGCATGGTTATACCCTCGACATCGATATCCCGATGTGAGGAGTTTTTCTTGATTATTACTATCTATTATAATAGCATTGACTAGACGATGCACCTATCATGATTGGGCATGTTTTAGGTCACGGTTATTTTTCATAAATTTACGAAAGTCGTTCCACAGAAATTCTATGGTTAGTGAACAATATTTCATACACAACCACATAAAATAAATAGGAAAATGTGGGGTTTATAATAGGGAATTAGACGGAGAATATAACATGTATATAAGCGGGCTCATGCGCATTCCTGATATCCTGATTGATATATATAAAGGTTAAGGGCCGATACTTGACTTGAAGTCGTGTTCCTGGGATGGTTTACGGGAAACCGATTTATATACATTACACTATTCTCCTCTAATTCAAATAACATATAAAATAAGAAATATGTGCTTATGTGTTTTGTGATTGATTTATTTGCCATATCTATAAGTAGTGTTTTTTAGTCACATTTAATTTAGATTTTATCTTCCTTTATACCTGCTACATACACTTGCACATGCACAATTTCTTTATTTTACATGTTTACTGGGAGTTTTCTGACTCCCATGGGGTTTACGCACCCCAGATTCGGGAATCGTTCTTTTTTCGCAGGATCGAGAATATTTTGAGGGGCAGGCTCATCAACAGTGATCACCGTTCATTCCATCAGTTCTCCACTTCACTTGTCTTAGGTAGTTATTTGGTTGAGACTTTTTCTCAAATCACTTGTGGTTCTTCAGACTATGATGTATTTTTTCCTCTTTCCTACTTGGCTAGTTATGGACTTGTAGTAGAACTCAGTCTTTTCGGAGATTTATTTATCTATTTGTTTTCTTTGTTATCTTAGTACATGTTCTATGATGTAGATTTGGCTTTATATATGTATACAGGATGATCTAGAGGCGTGAATATGACCGTATGGTTGCATTGTCGGTCGAGTTACGTTCCAAGTTATTATATTTTAGAATCGGGGCGTGACAAGCTTTTTATTGGTATGAGAGCCAGGTTTAGGGATTGATGTCTCATCCTGTATACAAGTAAAAATTAAGATTAGGCCAAAAATAGAGCATGTATAGAATGAGTTCTTTCCTTTTCAGAAATACGTTCTTTGGCTCCCAATACCTTGATTCTCAAGTCTTAATCTTGACCAATCTCATTTCAAGTGATCACTATGGCCCCAAAACATCGACCCTCTACTCCAGCTATCCCTGAGGGACACCAAGTCGATCAGGCCGATCTTGCAGAAGCGGTTAGGGAGCTGGTAGCTCATAATCGCCAGAGGGATGGGCAGCGGCAGGTTGCAAGGCCGGATAATGTGTCTGATTTTCGGAAACTCAACCCGCAACACTCTGCTAGGACTGAAGGCGGATATGAGGATGAGATGTGGTTGCAGACCATGGACCGCCTATTAAGGGTAGCAAAGATACCAGATGAAGACCGAGTTGATATTGTACAGTTGCAGCTCATTAATGTAGCTAGAACCTGGTGGGACGTAGAGGAGGAGAAGCTGCCTTAGCCGATTTCATGTGAGACATTCCGGGAGAGTTTCCTAGAGGCATTTTCCCCGAAGATAGCTCGTTTTGAGATGCAGAGGTAGTTTGTTATGCTGAGATAGCGAGCTAATACTATATATGAGTATTCAGCCGAATTTGCCAAGCTTAGCAGGTTTCCCCCTAGGACGGTGTCGAATGAGGTGGATAAGGGACAAAGGTTCATGCAGGGTCTTAATTTCGAGATCCAGACTCAGATTTACAGTCAGAAGGGGATTGAGACTTATGCGGATGTCCTAGAGGCAGCTCGAAAAGCAGAACAACTGATTGGGATCATGAACTCATTGAAGAGAGGGGTAAATAAGAACCCTACAGGACAGAACTCGGGAGGTAACCAGCAGAAGCCTCAGATAGGAGAAGCACCAGCCAAACGCCAGCAGACAGGGACCTCGAGACCAGCTCCACAACTAACCAACATGATTTACCATTTCTGCAGCAAGCCCGGGCACTTGATGAAGGACTGCGTGAGAGCTAATGGGTTGTGCCTAGCATGTGGGGCGGCAGATCATCAGCTCACCACTTGTCCTTTTAGTGGAGCATCAGGAGGAACTTCCGGTAGAGTGATAGTGCCAGCAGGTCAGACTGGACCGGGTGGACAGTAGTTGAGGTCACACAATAGCAGATATTTCAAGGACATTAGAGGGGTCAACAATTTTAAGGCCAGAGATAGTGGAGAGCTCCCCATTCCCAACAACCCTATCAGCCATAGTATCAGCAGAGGCGCCCATGATAATATGGTTAGCAAGCTCAGTAATAGTAGAGACAAGGGCAGGTTCTGACACTTACCGCTAAGCAGGCAGACGCATCTGGTGATGTAGTCACAGGTACCATTTTGGTTTATTCAGTCCCTGTGTTTACCCTATTTGATTCTGGGGCATCGTACTATTTTATATCTGCTCAGTTCATTGCACGACACACTATACCATGTGATAGTTTAGATGCAAGCTTGAATATCCATACAGGCAGCGGGGTGTTAATGTCTAGTAGGGAGTGTAAGAAATGTCTAGTGGTAGTTTGTGGTAGGGAGCTATTTGCAGACTTGTTGGTGATTGACAGTAATGGGTTCGATGTTATGTTGGGAATGGATTGGCTCTACAACTTCCATACGACGATCAACTGCCGATGCAAAAGCATAGTGTTCAAGATACCAAGTCACCCAGAGTTTGAATTCATGAGCGGTAGCAAAGTGATGGAGCAGCTAGAGTATCGAGCCGTCATGGATGAAGTATTAACCTGTATAAAGGTTGAGGAGAAGCCCATACCAGAAATTGTCAAGGAGTTCCTTGATGTTTCCCCTGATGAGTTACCAGGTCTACCACCATATAGAGATATAGAGTTTGTCATCGATCTTATTTTGGGAGTTGCACCTATCTCAAAACCACCTTACCAGATGTCGATAGCAGATTTAAAGGAGTTGCGAAAGCAGGTCCAGGAGTATCTTGATAAGAAATTTATCAGGCTTAGTACTTCACCTTGGAGAGCACCGGTGGTGTTAGTGCCAAAGCCAGACGGAAGCCGCATGATGTGTATTGACTATAGAGAGTTGAATCGGGTTACTATAAAAAATAAATACCTAATTCTCAGGATTGATGACCTTTTTTATCAGCTCGGAGAAGCTAGGGTGTTTTCTAAGCTAGACCTCAGGTCAGGCTATCATCAGCTGAAGGTGAGGAAGGAAGACATACCCAAGACCGCATTCCACACACGTTACGGGCACTTTGAGTTTTTGGTGATGCCGTTCAGAGTGACAAATGCTCCATCTATCTTTATGAGCTTGATGAACAATGTGTTTTTCTAGTATCTCGACCAGTTTGTAGTGATGTTCATCGGTGACATTCTTGTATACTCCAAGACCAAGGAAGATCATGCAGAGCATCTACATACAGTGTTGGAAATCATGCGAAAGGAGAAGCTCTATGGAAAATTGAACAAGTGTGAGTTTTAGCTGGAGCAAGTGTCGTTTCTGGGGCATGTGATTTCAGGAGCAGGTATCGTATCTATGTGGAGCCGAAGAAGATTGATGTGGTGTTGAGATTGGATCCGCCTACATATGTGACAGAAGTACGGAGTTTCTTAGAGATGACTGGATACTACAGGAAATTTATAGAGGATTTCGCTAAGATTGCAGGACCCCTTACTAGGCTGACTCGGAAGGAGGTCAAGTTTGTGTGGACTCAGGACTGTCAATCAGCATTTGAGGGGTTGAAGAAGAAGTTGACGACATCACCAGTTTTGACAATTCTGAATGAGTCAAGAGGATTTGTAGTGCACACAGATGCTTCTGGTTTTGGGTTAGGTTGTATTCTGATGCAACATGGGAAGGTAGTAGCTTATGCATCTAGACAATTGATGACACATGAGAGGAACTACCCGGTTCATGATCTGGAATTGGCGGCGGTTATTTTTGCATTGAAGCTATAGCGGCACTATATTTAAGGGCAAAGAGTGGAGGTGTACATAGATCATAAAAGTTTAAAGTATATCTTCACTCAGAAGGAGCTCAACATGAGGCATCGGAGGTGCTTAGAGCTTATGGCGGATTACGATATTGATTTACAATATCACCCAAGACGAGTTAATGTGGTGCCGGATCATTTGAGCAGGAAACCTGTAGCTATGAGAGTCACCAGACAGCGGGAGTTGCTAGCTGAGTTCTGGAGGATGAACATGGAGATTATATTGCCTGGAGCAGGGAGACAGTTGATGAGTTTGCATTTACAGTCAACTCTGCTGGACCAGATCAAGGCTACCCAGTTTGAGGATACTCGGTACAAAAAATTTAAGAAACAAGTGGAGTCAGGGGAGAGAATTGTTCTATAGATACATGAGGATGGATCCTTGCGATTCCATGGTAGGTTGTGTGTGCCTAAGGGCGATGTTAGAAGAGAGTTGTTAGAGGACGCGCACGGTTCAATGCCTTCTATTCATCTAGGAGGCATGAAAATGTATCGGGACTTGAGAGAACATTAATGGTGGCCAGGAATGAAGATGGAGATAGCCTGATTTGTATCAAGATGCCTAATATGTCAGTAGGTAAAGGCTGAGCATCAGAGGATAGCTGGGTTATTGCAGCCTCTTCCTATTCCTGAGTGGAAGTGGGAACATGTTACAATGAACTTTGTCACAGCTCTGCCGAGGAGCCAGAAGGGAAACAATGATGTATGGGTTGTAGTGAACCGACTCACCAAGTCGGTTCGCTTCATACCATTTCGAGTTGGACAGATGACAGAGAGTTTAGCGGAGCTGTACATGAGAGAGATAGTATGTTTGCATTGGGTACCTGTTAGCATTGTTTCTGATAGGGACACAATTTTTATCACACTTTTGGAGAAGCTTGCAACAGTGTCTTGGGACTAGACAGAGTTACATCACAGCTTACCACCCTTAGACGGATAGACAATCAGAGAGGACTATACAGATTTTGGAGGATATGTTTTGGGCATGCATGCTAGATTTTAAGGGATCTTGGGAAGACCACTTACACTTGGTGGAGTTTTCTTATAATAACAGTTATCAGGCCAGCATCCAGATAGCACCTTATGAGGCCTTATATAGGAGAAAATGTAGATCTCCTATCTGTTGGGATGACTTGGGAGAGAGGTGTCTGTTAGGACCTGAGATGATGGTGCAAACAATAGATAAGATAAAGGCAATACGGGAGCACCTTAGGTCAGCTCAAGATAGACAGAAGAACTGGGCTGATGCTAAGAGGAGACCTTTACAGTTTTAGGTTGGAGAGCATGTTTTCTTGATGATATCCCCAACCAGAAGAGTGATCAGATTTGGCAGCCGTAGAAAGTTTACCCCACGTTTCATCGGACCTTTTGAGATATAGGAGAGAGTAGGAGAGGTGGCATATCGCTAGCTTTACCTCCATCGTTGGAAGGAGTGCATGATGTGTTCCACGTATCAAAGCTTCGATGATATGTGCAAGATGAGACCCATGTCCTAGACATCGTAGAGCTTTAGTTGGGACTTACTTATCATATGAGGAGCGGCCAATTAAGATTTTGGATAGACAGAAGAAGGTCCTCAAGAACAGAACTATTCCGCTTGTCTTAGTATCTTAGGGATATCATGGACCTGGTAAGGTAACCTGGGAGCGAGAGGATGTCATTCATCAATGGCATCCACATCTCTTTGCTACAGGTGACATTTAGTTATTCTATTGTCGGATAAATTTGAGGACGAAATTTCTTTTTCTTACGTGGGTAAGATATAATAATCCATTTCTTTTTAGATGCAAATTATTTTATTTGGAGGCTGATGCGGAATAATTATGCACCAAAATTACAAGTGCATAATTTATCAAGTTATAGTATAAAAATATCGATCCCACGAGGAAGGTGATTTTAAGAGATTATTAGAAATGGTTCTTATATTTTGTGCGTGACAATTAGGAATAAAGAATAAGTGTGAATGTGATGAGTGATTGTTGTGAAAATATACAAAAGATAATAAATTGAATTTTAGAGGAGAGAAGGAAGAATTAAAGAATAAATAAAATCACAAGGCAAGAAAGATGAATGAATAAAATCAAGAAATAAAACCAAGAATGAAAAGAAAATTTAAGAAAGTCAAGATGGAGGATTTAAAAGAGGTAAGAAATCTAGAATATAATCCACTAACCAATTTCAATTATAAAATATAAACTATTCTCTTTTTATCATATTTCAACTTAGATTTATTAAGCATAGATTATCAAACCATTTAAGGAAAGTGTAACCTATCAAATTATCATCTAAGTCAAAATTATTATTCATGATAAGAACAACAACATGATAATAATCCTAGAATTCATAAGCATAACCTATCAAACCATTTAAGATAAGCATAGATTATCAAATTCTTCTTCTACCGATTAGTTCTCTAGTTGATTATCCTAAACATGAATATTTTAAGTGCAAGAGAATAATTCATACAATATAAAGGAAATTAGACTAGTTTCATATAATTCTAAGATTCCTACAAGAATTAAATTCACATCTTAAGAAATAAAAACAAGAAAAAGAACTAATTACAAAAATAAAAAGAAAAGAAAAATCTAAACTATGAACAAGAAATAAAAGAGAAAAAAAATACAAACCTTCAAATTGTTCTTCATCTCCATCCTCATCATTCAACAAAGAGGAGAAAGAACAAATTTAAAGAGGAGAAAAATTATTATTATTAATTACAACTAAAGTTATAATTTTTGGAAGGTCTTCTCAATTAAGGGGGTGTTTGGTTCAATTTCTAGAAATTATAGGAAATGTTTTCCACATAAAATATGATATCCTTGTATTTCTTAAAAAAATTATAGGAAAAGTTTTGAGAAATCAAAAAGTACAAATTTTCTTGTTTTTTGTACTTTGATTGTTTGGTTCAAAACAAGAAAATAGCTCATAACCTTATAGAAAATAACAAGATTTGGTAGGTTTTTAATTAAATATGGTATGTGTCAGATTTCTGGTGATTTCCTCTCATTTTGAGAGGAAATTGCTTTTTGTAAAATTTGGTAGGTTTTGATATTTTATAGAAAATATTTCTGTAAATTTTTTGTTGAACCAAACATAATTTACAGAAATCTCTGAAAAACTTTTAATTACAAATTTGCCATTGTCAGATGTTTTGAGAAAAGTTTTCTCAAAAAGTGTGCAACCAAACAGCCCCTAAGATTAGCCCTCTTCTCCAAAAGGAGTTACAAAATTTTTCACACCCTTAACCCCTCACTCTCTACCCCTATTTATAGTAATCATGAATGAATATGAGCCATTGGATTTGTCTTGAGTGTCTTGAGCCCCAAGCAAAGCAATCTTCACCTTTGAATTTGTTAGTGAAGAAATGGGTTGGAATTTGCTTTTTGTTCTTCTCTAGCCCATATGATTTTCAAATCCAAGTCCGATCCATAGCAACCAAGTCCAATGTAAATAATCAAAGCTGCAGCCTAAGTCCATGAAGAGTTCACAATGATTTTCTTGTGAAAATCCAAGCCAAGTCCGGCCCATATGATTCATTTGATTTTTAAAAGAAAACCAAAATCCAATTCTCCAGCCCATTCAAAATCCAGCTGCAGCACCAGTTCGGCCTATTGGAGATTCAAATTTGATTTTCAAAAAATAAATGAAAATCTAAGTTTTAAAGGCTAAGTCTTGCATCAGGTCCAGCCCATTGGAGTTTCCCATTTCATTTTCAAAACTGAATATGAAGCTCAGCAAGCAAAGCAAGTCCGGTCTCCATTCCAATCTCAGCAGTCCAGTTCGGTCCATGAGAGTTTCCCATTTGATTTTTTTTTAAAACCGAAAATGAAGAGCTCAGCAAGTCCGGCCCACTTCAAATCTCTGCAGTCCGGTCTTCCAAAAAATGCAACAGGTCCGGTCTTGATTGGAGCTTTATTTGTTGATGGGCTTTGGGCCTTCAAGCTTGAGAAAATTCACTTGTGAAAAAAAAAGAGGAGCTGCCATGGATATTTGGGATATTTGGGCTTTTGGGCTTTTAAAATTTAAATATTTCATTTGGCTTCTTGAATTTCTCTTATTTCTTCATTTACTTAAGGGCATTTGTTGAGAGATGAGATTTTTGGGATTTATTCTTCATTAACTTGCAATTAAAGATAAAAGTAATTATTAGTGGTATATTTATTCATATAAAATAGATAATAAGAGTATAAAATTATAATAAAATATGATTATCAGAGGCCCACATGATGTAGAGATTGAAAAAAAATCTCAAAGGCCCGTTAGTGTTGAGC
>NC_033796.1:96701140-96717399 GCF_001876935.1 Asparagus officinalis
GTCCACTCACTATGAAATACTAGTATTTAGACCCGTGCAAACCACGGTTTCTAAAAGATTTTCTGTAAATACTGATCATGTTACCAAAATAAAGTATTCTGCTTTAGAAATAAAAGAGTAGATGTAATGCAAATAATGACATTCATGTTTGTTAATAAATAAACAAAAAAGAAGCATTATCTATATAAATACGAAAATGTCGGGAAAAGTATGATTCGATTAGTCTCCCTTCTCCCTTCCTCAAATTCTAGGGTTTCGTCGCAATCAATGGCAGTTCGAGCAATAACAACATCAACGATGAAGCCAATATGGATGAAGCAAGCAGTGGAGGCTAAGATCAAGAGCGAGGCCGAGAAACCTTAGAAAAAGCATGCATTTATATAATTCAATGGTGTTAACATGACTAACATAATCAATTAATGAATGCTTCTAATATTATTAACATACAATACCTACAAAAATATATATTAATTAGTGACATAATATTCTTTAACCAAAAACTCAAAGAATCATGGTTATTTGAGTGTACGCACTGTGATTTTGCCTTGTATATGTACGTTTTGAGAGTTACATGCATATGGATAATCTTTTTAATACTACCAAAACCCAAACACCCACAAATGATATTTTTACGTGCATTAAGTATTACAATTTTTTTAAAAACTATGTTTTCATCTTGAAATCCGACATACTCGAAATTTATAAATCTTCACCATTTTATCTTTCAGAAACAAACAAAAAAGTGATATCAAAGGCCTCCGTTTAAAAAATATAACTTGAAATTAACATATTACTTCAATTCTCATATCTTAGAATTACATATGACTTCAAATTGTTAAATTAGTGTCAATGAAACACTTTGGAGGATTAAATTTTCAAAATAAAACTTGAGGGTATCAAAGTTTAAAAGAGGTTGAAGCTTTGGGGCATTAAAATGCAAATTAGCCTAAAATCAACGGCATACACAACAATTTAAATCCCATCAAACACAGGACAATCTTCACCAACATTGAACCTCTTCAAAGCCATCATCTGATCATGTTGGGACTCGGGAGTGATCGACCGGAGGAAGGAGACATAATCGTCGGCATGGAAACGACAGAGATCACGGTCACGTGCCGGGTTGGGCATGAAGACCTGCATAATCACATAAGGGTGGAAACAAATCAAATAATTAATTAATTGTTCCTCTAACTATTATATTTCATTCGGTAGTCTATTTAACAGTAAGCAAATATGACTCGCCTTATTATACAGATGATGTTAGTCCCAAATCTATTTCTTTAGCCAAGCAAAGTTTCAACTTTGAATTTAAATTTTACTTACAGAAATAGCAAAAATGAAAGTATTTCTTTAATCAGATAACATCACTCGTCTTTGACTATAATAGCTGCTAGATGTGAGATCAACATACTATTGAACTAAGGTTTAAATGTTCTCTGTGAACTCAAACTCACATATAATTCTTGCTTGAAACTACTATTGGCTAATAGCTCAGCTTGCCTTAGTTTCTCAAACTCACATATAATTCTTGCTTGAAACTACTATTGGCTAATAGCTCAGCTTGCCTTAGTTTCTTCCGCCCATTTCCATATCTAGAAAAAAAAATTCTTTTAAACTCCTCTTAAACTGGAAATTCTTTAAGCTAAAGCAGTTCTACTATCTAGAAAAAAAGTTAACTTGATTAACTGGATCACCAAATTCTTTCAAACTCCTCTTAAACTAAAAGCACTCTGTAACAATATATTTCTAGCATTCTTGGATGCAATTATGAAACATTAGCCTATATGAAAGATTTTTGGAATTAGCCTTGCTGGCTTTGGTCTATGTTTAGTAATTTTGAACCAAGTATTCATAGGTAACCTACTTTCTCTCAAATTAATTGAAATAAAGAACTATTCCTAAAATATTTCTCTGTATAGTTGTCAGAAAAAAACTATATAAACTCGATTGACAGGTTCAAACAAATATTTCTCTATATATCATTCTCTTTGGGTCATTCGGATCCGATGGGGGTTTCATTGGGTGGCCTTGGCCGTAGTAGTAGTTGCCCTCCTTGGGATCGTAAAGTAACAGACTTTGCGCTTCGTTGCGTCGGGGCCCGCGATCCATTTTATCAAGCTACTACCAGTTGTGTAAATCCCTCTAAAATCACCACAAAACAACCCAAAATAAGAAATAGAACTGAGATTGAATTAGTACCAAGCTGCACCGAGAACCGAAACACCGATTGAGATGGCGATCCCGATCGAATCAAAGGTGTAAGGTGAGATCTGAGTCAGCGCATGCGCCCACGTGCTCGCCGATTCTGCCATCGGATTGAACTGGAGGTAGGGTTTCTTGGTGATGAGATAGAATCTAGGGTTTTTTCTGTGAATAAAAGGGGAGAAAAAGGCGCATCTAAACTGTGGAGGGGAGAGAGAGGAGAGGGAGATCGAAGACTGAGAGTTTTTGGCGATAAGGGATTATGGGAAGTTTTTAAAGGAGAACGTGGGTCGTGACCTCGTGGGAAAAGAGAACGTGGGTTGTAAAGAGGGAAGTTGGAGAGAGGGTATGGAGATGAGTTGGAGAGAGAGCGTGGGTTATTCATTTAATTTTTTTCATTGTTTATAATCTTTCATTGTTTATAATCTTAGGTTACTGTTCATATTAACTGTTTTGTTGTTCTCCTTTAGTAATAAAGAAGTAGATGAGAGAGTTTCGGAAAACATAATCCCACGTTTAACAAAAATTTGTTTTCAGAAATTTGTTTAAACTGATTTGTTTTCACAAAAAAATAATAAATAAATAAATAAAAACTCATCCTAGAAAATCTCTAACAGTCTAACCACTTTGATCTCTTTAAAATCTTACCCATCCCCTCTACCCCTTTTTTTCATGGTACTCTAAAAAAACGCAGAGAAGAGAGGGAACAACGGCTGAAACTTGAGGAGGGGTGGAGAAGGAGTTTGCTTGGATTTAGCTTTCGGAGTTTCTCTCGAATTTCAGCAAGCATATTTTTCCTCTTTAAACTTTTGTCTACATTACATTAGGAAAAAAATCCATGTTTTATTTCAGTACATACCAATTATATGTTACTCCTTTGCTCATAACTTTGGTTATGATCTCTTAGATTTTTTTTATATAATAGATGATTGTGAAAATTCGTGATTGTGATTGTGAGTTGTGTCATCGTAGTTTCTCTCCAATGTGAGTATTTCTTCATATGTATGTTAGATATTCATGCTCCTGCATACTAGGTGAAGATTTATATAAGCAAGTCTTTATAGGGAGATATTGATGGGTCTTTTGAGAGGCTGGTTAGAATATTACATTGTTTGATTTTGTATCAACTATAGTGTTCTTTTCATTTGATCACAGTTCTGGAAATTTATTAATAACTATATTGTAAATTCTTTTTCCAATCAATATTTTGTTCTTTGAATGATCTATTTACCATTATCTTTCAAGAATTATTTATTTGACATCCAGATAACTTTACTAAATAATAATATCCCTTCAACAAGAAAAAAAATTCTTTTCTTTAATATGTTTTTTGTTTATAGAAATGCAGCTAGTAAATGAGTAAAATATTCAAATGGCTTTCTAGTTAAAATCAGCATAGTCATAATGTTCTTATTATTTATTTTCGGTGAAAATACCTTTTACAAATAAAATAAAAACTTATGTTTTTTTTATAGTCTTTAAACAACTTGATATCTCACCTTCGTTTGTTTTAACGTTTCCCTATTAACTTGTAACATCATTTTTTTCGTACTTTATAACTCAATTTAAGAATTAGTGGCTAGGGGGTTGGTCTATATTACGTAAGTTCATAAGAGTCATGGGTTCGAATCATGTGACCTTTTCTTTTTCCTTTTTTATTTATTTTTATTTATCCTTGTGGTTGCTAACTCTATAAACTCATTAACTCGAAGTCTAAACTTTTATATACCGTGTCTTAGCTGAATGAGGGTATGTTTCGATTCTTGATGATATGTTTGATCACCTAGAGACATTTAATAGGTTTGATTGTGCATGAAGACGACTTCCGTTAAAAACATGATTTATAAACGTGTTATCATAGCATGGCTATACTCTCGACATCTATATCTTGATGTGAGGAGTTTCTCTTGATTATTACTATATATTATAATAACACTGACTAGACGATGCACCTATCTTGATTGGACATGTTTTGGGTCATGATTATTTTTTATAAATTTACGGAAGTTGTTCCACAGAAATTATGTGGTTAGTGAACAATATTTCATGCACAACCACTTAAAAATAAATGGGAAAATGTGGGGTTTATAATGGGGAATTGGACGAAGAATATAATATGTATATAAGCGGGCTCATGCGCATTCCTGATATCCTGATTGATATATATAAATGCCAAAGGCCAATACTTGACTTGAAGCCGTGTTTCTGGGACGGTTTACGGGAAACCGATTTATATACATAACACTATTCTCCTTTAATTCAAATAACATATAAATTAAGAAATATGTGCTTATGTGTTTTGTGATAGATTTATTCGTCATATCTATAAGTAGTGTTTCTTTTTGTCACATTTAATTTAGATTTTATCTTCCTTTATACTTGCTACATACACTTACACATGTACAATTTCTTCATTTTACATGTTTATTGGGAGTTTTCTGACTCCCCTGGGGTTTGCGCATACCAGATTCGGGATCGTTCTTTCTTCGCAGGATCAAGAGTATTTCGAGGGGCAGGTTCATCGGCGGTGATCACCGTTCATTCCATCAGTTCTCCACTTCATTTGTCTTAGGGCTTGTTTGGATTGAGGGGAATGAGGGTGAAGGGAAGTTAGGGGAACCATTCACTTCCATTCACCTTGTTTGGGAACACTTAGGAGGTGAAGTTAATTCACCCTAGTTCCCCTTGGTTCACCCCCTAATAGTATAAAATTTGTTACCCCCCAAATTGGGGTGTAACCAAGGGGAAGGGAACTCCCTTCTCTTCTTTCAGTTTCCCTTAACTTCCCTTCACCCCCTTCAAATCCAAACAGGTCCTTAGATAGTTATTTGGTTGACACCTTTTTCTGAAATCACTTGTGGTTTTTTAGACTATAATGTATTTTTCCCTCTTTCCTACTTGGCTAGTTGCAGACTTGTAGTAGAACTCAGTCTTTTCGAAGATTTCTTTATCTATTTGTTTTCTTTGTTATCTTATTACATGTTCTATGGTGTAATTTTAACTTTATATCTGTATACAGAACGATCTAAAGACGTAAATGTGTATAATTAATTGTATTGCAGTTACATTCCAAGTTATTATATTTTGGAACTCGGGCTTTACATTCGCGCACAAGAACTAGTTATATGAAAATCACATGTATCTCAGACTGTAGCTTACCTCAGCAGATAAGGCTACGTATTCCTCCCTCTCAAATTTCTGTAATTTATTAATTAAAAAGATAAATCCAAAACCTACTGAATTCAGTGAGAAACCAAACAAAACCAAACCAACCAATGGCGGTCTCCACGTCGCCGCTTCACGCTTTCCCTCCGTCCATCTCCGTCCGCTGCAAGCAGCCCGCCGTTAGGGTTCCGTCTCGAGAGACGCGTGAGCTCCATGGATTTCTCCGTTTCGATCTCGGACGGAAACCTAACGGCAAATCGACGAGGCTGAACGCGGGGTTGACGGAGGTCGAGCCTGACCTCGAGGAGGATTACAGGGACCGGTGGCGGACTAACGGAATCAGCCCCGTGAGTCAATTTTGCAAATTAATCTAGTTTCTTTTCCATTATTATATTGAGAAGCTTCCTTTTTTTCACTTACTATTTTTGCTAATTGAATTTCAGGAGGATTTTATTTACGGGGAGTTTGATGGACACCATACTTACCACGAAGGCAGTGAAGGTAAAGTATTCGATCTTTTCTCTTCTTATTGTGTCTGCAAGTTTATACCTCAATTCTTCAATCGCTGTATTTTTGGGCCCAGATTTTGATATCTGAATACATCTGAATGTAAATTATAAAGTTACAAGAACCGAATTATGGTCTGTGCCTAGGGATGCAAAAAGTATACGGCGATTAACCCGTATATCTGTATCCTAGAGGCTACGAGCCTACGAACATCAGTGGCGGAGCTAGTGGAAGGATAATACAGGAATCGCCTTCTTCAATGAACTCATAAGCTATATGTTGACACCACTCGGAAAAAATCGTGGCTCCACCCATGGTGAACGTGGATATCAAATATCCATATCCAAACAGGATATCGTTTTAAATTTGTATAGGATAGTATACAGATATGGATATAGAAAATTATGTGAACCGGGATCTGAATATCCTGATTCTAATTGAACACACTGTGAAAGCTATTTTTACCTTAATTTAGTGGATCTAAAATCAATTTTCAAGACTTAGAGATCTTATTTTATGTTTGTAAGCATGTTGGTGACGTAATTTGAGGAAAAAAATTTATTCACTCAACTCTTATATCACATAGCTCGTATACTTTTGAGCTTTATTTGTTTTATTCACCCGAATTGAACTCTTATAGCATACATACTTATGAGTTTTATTTGTTCTCTAATAGATGGTATGCGTCGGAATTTATTTTACTTCGTTCCAATCCACATCCATATTCAATGTTTTTGAATATGCATACGAGTTTTTCCTTACCCGAACCATATCAGCATTTGTATATCCGCTACTGTTACTAATAAGCAAATATGGATATCGTAAGTGTGGCCTCATTTAGTTGTTAACTTATTGTATAGTTCAATTAGGGTGTCATGATCAGAATTTTCACTCAAACCAACTTAATGAAAAACATTATTGGAAATTCTTCACAATATGACACAATGATCTCTCTATGCCAAAGAAAGAAACATACTAATTTTCCTTTAATTTTCAGCAAGTGGGCTATAATAGGTTGACATGAAACGGTTTTGTTTTTTTGACACGATGTAGGTTGACATGAAAACTTACTTAAGAGGTTGTGCATATATTTATTTTTGAATGAAATTATGTTAATTGTCTATCTAAAGATTGGCATAGAATACTCGTTTTCGCATCTTAGTACGACAGTACGATAGTCTCACACGATGTGCCGTATCTGAGCAAACAAGTGTCCAACATACATGAATGTATCAAGCCTTAAAGAGAAGTCTCCTACGTACTATAAGTTTTCTTAAAAAGTAACACTACTTTCTCTAGTGAATGTGATGCATGCATGACATAATACACATTTGCGCGTAATAAAATAATGCTGTCAATGTTAGGAATATATTCCTAACAGTCAACAGACTCAACACCTTAATAATTGATGCTAAAATATAAATAGATTTTTAAAAACTATTGCCAAGTTTTATACAAGTATATGCTAATTCGTTAATTAATCAGAAGTTATACAAATAGATCTCCGA
Organism: Asparagus officinalis; assembly: GCF_001876935.1. NCBI lineage: Eukaryota > Viridiplantae > Streptophyta > Magnoliopsida > Asparagales > Asparagaceae > Asparagus > Asparagus officinalis. The sequence continues at coordinate 96,708,526 of NC_033796.1, forward strand.
TTGGTGCACAGCGAATTTTACACAAAAAGCAAAAGGACACGAATTTTTGACAAAAAGAATTAGCTAAATAACAGTGAGTAGCACCGCGAATTTTACACATAAAGGAAAAAAGACAGAACAAGGACTTAACCATGAAGAAGGTGTTGGCGCACGCCATCCACAACCAACACCAAGCGTTGCACACCGAGCGGAGACCTTTTTATAAAACGATCGGTGTCGGGTTTTGGATGGCGTGCGCCAACACCTTCTCCATGGTTAAGTCCATGTTCTGTCTTTTTCCTTTATGTGTAAAATTCTTGGCGCTACTCACTCTTATTTAGCTAACTATCGAGGGATACTAGATCTTAGCTTTGGAGCTGAATTGCCAAAAATTCCCATTTCTTTTTGGAATTAAAGCTGAATCTGGGACTTCCACAGCAAACCCACTGTTTTGCTACCAAGCTTTGGTGGTCTACCCATTTCTGTAGGAGCTGGGTCTATTTTCTGATGACATTGCCAAAGCTTTTACATTTTTTTTATTTGTCTCTGGACCTTGTGCAGATGCTCTGACATTCCGTTAAAAATTTCATACTTCTTGTAAGCTATATAATAAATCTTAATTCATATCTTTTTTTATTTTTTTGAAGTCTTGTTACTTCACAGGGAGGAAACGAATTCCTCTTCCTTCCATTATTTCTTCTTCTTTTCTTCTTTTTATGTTATTAATTTATTGCTAGTCAAGAAAATAGGCAGCTTTAAAGCACGGCTGCAGAAATCCGGATATAACTCCAAACTATTTACATGAACATCAGTAAAAGAGAATCTTTTGTTATAGTTATTGTGCAAAAGTTTCTCCATGCCTTTGTAGATAGACAGATAAATAGTAGATTTTAAGGGGCAATTGGTTAATATTCCTATGGTGTCCAAAAGAAAGAGGGAGAGTCACATACTCCCTTGATAAGCCTCGAGATGTATATGTTTCTCTTGCCATCAAAACCCTTTAGGAGAAAATGGGATCATCCAACAAAGAGAACCCTGCTAGAATAATCCCTACTAAATTACTAATTAATCTTTACCTGAAGGGATTATATTTTGGGCTTTTTATTTCTAGCCCCAAATGTTTACTCATCTTTATCTATAAACCCAATCACTATTTGTTGTATCCATAAACCCAAATATCTTTTTGTATTTATCTTTAAGCCCAACTTACAAAATATAATACTTGTATGTGTGGGCCCCCCAAAATCTTTAAGTTGGGCTTAAAGATAAATACAAAAAGATATTTGGGTTTATGGATACAACAAATAGTGATTGGGTTTAAAGGTAAAGATGAGTAAACATTTGGGGCTAGAAATAAAAAGCCCTTATATGAAGTGTTTCTACTTTCTACATTGATTATATTTTTTTGAGGTAAACATGCTTTTCGTGATGAATGAAGTATCTCTATTCACTAATATGTCCAAAAATCTTTTTCCTCCCTTCTTTTTTGATGTCCATATACACCTAATGGCTTAGTTGCTTCATAGTTAAAGGGCCATTCTGGGAAACTGTTGCTAAGGAGTATCAAGCTGCAGAACCCCCAACTGGTTTCCAAGGTATCTCATATTATTGCCTCATCCCTCAATCAATTCCCTTCCGAATACATAATATTGGGGCTAATTACATTTACACTCAAAATTGGAATTTTGTTTCAGGGCTTATTTCTTGGTTGTTTCTTCCAGCAGTAGCTGCAGGTCTGGCTTACAATGTACCGGTATAAAATGCTTTTTTTCTTTTGGTAATTTGTAAAGCTTTAGTGTGCATGCTGCACCCTGCCTATGAACCAATCAGAGGCATGAAATTCATTTTTGTACTGCAGATAGTGAAAGTCATAATATGGGCTAATTAGTTTATTTGATGAAGAATATGACACATGGAAGCAAGTGAAGATTGCCTGAAGATAAATATAATTATATCTCAACAATATAGGCAACCGTACAATAGGAAGATAGTATATAATTTTCCTTCCTTCTGGAGCAAGTTCCTTTTCATCTATTCCACTGATTTAAAAAAAAATCATTTTGTCTTTAATGGAAACCCTCCATACTTCCTAAAGACTACAATAGCATAGAATTTATCGTGTGGAAAGGTGTACAGTATGTTAGTGTTTGGTTGCAAGAAGAATTAAGAGAAATGAGTAAGTTATGCAAAGAATTAACCTTGTTTAGTGTCTCATTTTCTCTTATAGTCCTGCTGATATTATGAAGAGAGAGTTGTATTTCTCTCACACTAATTTGTTCCCTTAATCCCTTTCTGTCACCTATCTATAACAAATAATGGTATTGGTATTCTAGTTTCATTTCAACGCTGAAATAAGTAACAATAACGTCAATATAAAAGTCATTTTCCTTTTTATAGTTCTTCGCTGTATTTTCCTTCACCTTATGATGTTTACGTGTAAATTTTCTATCTTTCTGTAAATTATTGTATTTTCTACATTTAATAATTAATAATTCTTCATATTCATATGACATTTCCTAACATCAGTGGTATCCTATAAGGCTATACCTTTCAGCATCAAAAATTAATTTCTTACATTTGGTCAGTCAGAGTCTCGTGTTTCTATTTATCGCATATTTTTCCTATGTAAATTCACTACAAAATTGTGCATTGCTTCTTCAGAAAGAATCAAAAGCATATTCGAGCTTATTAATCCATGCATTTGAACATGCTCCTTGTTTGCTTCCTTTCTGTATTTATTGAAATTTCACTGTACTCCAATGCTAGAATTTGTACCCAATGTTTATATGTATTTAAAAAAAAAAGAGGGCATATTTGTCCTAGGCTCAACACTAATATGGAGTGGTTCTGTCTTTAAAATGATTGCTCAATTATTGAGCTTCTTATCAATTACAGGAATGCTAATTAGCTGAGTCAATTATACCCTATGGAGAAAATCAGCTACCAAGGATACTTGAGATATAAATTGCAAATTAGGACACCTACCTTATTTATTGGTCAAGGAAATTAAAATCAAACAGCTCTAAGCAATGAGCATCCTTCTAATGCAAGTATCGATATAAAGAAAACACACTGAGGTTTCTATATAAAAAATCAAATATATCTGCACGGAAAAATAATGTTAATAAATCTCGTACTATTGATGTTTATCGCTTATCCAATGTGTTATCCTTGTAGGGTGAGTATTTATATATCGGAGCAGCTGTTTTTGTTGTCATCTTCTGTGGTATCGAGATGGGAAAGCCTGATAAGGCTCATAATTTTGAGCCTGAAATTTACAATATGGAAAGATGAGCTCGCGATAAGTTGATAGCTGATTACAACACTATGGACATCTGGGATTTCAATGAGAAGTATGGTGAGCTGTGGGACTTCACAGTAAAAAACGAAGAAATTATAAAAGGACTTCAATGATGTTGTGCTCATATTTAGTACTTCAGAGCACATATAAATTTGTCCTGGTTTTATGAATTGGTTGACTTGGCAGTTTTCTGTACATTTTTTTGTAAAGTTTCATTTATTAAGGTTTGCATATAAATTGTTCTCATGCTATTGTTTATACTAATTAAATTAACTCTGCTAGCAGGAAAAATACTTAACAAAACTAATTTGATATGGTTGCTGCGAGTAATTGATTGATCTTACTTACATCACCGATTTATGATCGATATTCTTTTATCAATAGAAGGATTTTCTGCTGCAAAGCATATTTAATCTTTCCAGCGCACACAGCCATTTTTTTTACATCAATGAATTCATCTGCTCAGAAGTTTTTTTTTTTTTTGTGATTATTGCGAATGTAGGACTGTCTTTAAGTTTTGCAAACAGTTTTGCTAAATGAGACGTCATCTCATATCCAGTGTACCACGCGTTATCCTCAAGCTACCAGAGTGCTTAAGGATATTTGTTATGCATATTCTTGTTGATGTGACGCGAGTAGTGTTTATCAACTGTGTGAATTATCCTATTAATTCAGTATGTGATGTAAATAGAAAGCTAAAGCATATGCATACATTTCGCTAGCTTATTCAAATAAGACAAAATGACATTGAGCATGAGTGTAATTCTTCTCCTTTTTTATGTAAATAGAAAGCTTTTATCGTGATGCTATAAATCAACAAATGGCAAGGTCCAAGACAAGGCAAAGGCCATGATAATATAGTAAGTTGAGAGAGAACATATTTATGTAAAGTGAGTATTATTATATGATGCATCCATTTTCTATTCTAAGTTTTTATTTTGGACTAGCTCAGTCCACAAGAGTCCAAATGAGCCTTTTTGATTGAACCCCCATCAAGTTAGCTCCACAATCAGTTTTCAGAGTCCAATCTGTAGCCAACTTGTCAAGTTAAATCTATCAATAGTCATATACATGCCATTGTCAAGTTTCAGGTTTTAATGTCTATCCATCTTTTCATGAATTTTCTGTATTTTAAATATGTTCCATCTAGCTAGTAAAAAAATTGAAATCACACGTATCCTTCTTTAATTAGAAAAATAAATATATCTTTACAAAAGAAATTTTGGTTTCTTACATATATATTTAACAATGTGAGCAACATTTTTAATTACAAATTCTATCCATTTGATAACTTTACTTTATAGATAAACAACCGGAATACGGGGACAAATTTTATCCATTCAAAATGTGATTGCCATGTCAAATGGTCCTGTATTAGTTTTTTGGGTGCAAAAAATATTCGTATTCTCAATACGAATATAATTACTGAATATCTACATCTGATAGGATAGAGTTACATATTCAAACATGTAGTGAAATTTCCAAATTCATATACAGATCTGTATATCAAATATTAGTATATATGTTAATCAACAATGATAGAAATATTAGTATATATGTTAATCAACAATGATAGTTGTTTTAATCCTTAGATTAATGAATTTGAAGTTAATTTTGATGATTAGGAGATCTATCTTAGCCTTTCAAACATAAAGAACGTATTAATGAGCTCTCTAGTATCATATAAGCTATATTTTTCTTTCTTATTTGGCTTTCTTATGTCCATTTTGTATCTGCGTGTATATCAAATCAAAGCCTTACCACGAGGATTTCCGCACAAAAAAAGGCCGAAACTTGATATTGTCTCTTCAAGAGAAATTTTATTCAATTCAAAAGATGACGGCGACCACCAAATTACAAAGTACTTAAAGGAAAAACCCTAAAAGAAGTTAAAAACAAAATTACTAAATTGTCCTGCATCATATATATTCCCACGTATATTTGTATCCGCATCCGGTTTTAACGGAATACATATTAGTTTTCCTTTCCAATACATATCCATATCCATGATTGCGACTACATATGAATACATACGATATACATCATGGCCAAGTTCGATCCATTTGCACCCCATCTTTTTCGATCAAAAGCGGTTTGCTTCAGATAGACCTGTCCATCCGGGCCGGCCCGACTCGGCCCGGCCCGAAAATCCGGGCTCGGGCCCGATCAGTTTATTTTCTTTTTTTTAATTCTATTTATAATTTAAATTATACAAAAAAAGACAAAAAATTTAATAAAAAATAATAATTTTATTAATCACTTAAAATGACATAAATTACAAATAAAAAATTATAAAAATAAATTCTTTATTAATAATTAATAAATTATTTATAAATTATAAGTATAAATTTATTTTGGAATTCATCGCATCACAATAGATAAGTACATCCCAACTAGATTGGCACCTACTCACTTATATCACTATCATTTGTAACTATTTCCAAAATAATTATTTACAAATTTTAAGCTAAGATATAAAAATTACAATTTGATGAATATTATTTATTCTTTATATCTATCTGCTAGTCCCAATTCTTCAAATTTATCTTCAATTCCAGCGATCCGATCGATGCATTGCGTTCACTTCTCGTACCTCCATCAATCTTGTAAGCACATCACCGCTTGTACAGTATACGGATCTAAGCATGTCCTGTGGTCGTCGATCAAATGTCCTGCTGTGCTGAAGGCGGATTCCGAAGCTACCGTTGAAACCTGCAATGTTAGTAAGTCACGAACCATGGTGGAAAGTATAGGATATGAAACTGATCCATATACTTTCCACCATTGCAAAATATCTAAAGCATTTCCTTGACATTTAACTAAAGAAGCAGATAAATATTCATCTATTTTAGAAACCTCCAATGATGACGATCCAAGTCTAGATCCACCAGTTAGCTCAGCTATCATTGCATACCTATCAAAACTTACACTTTTACCTAGGGATGAGCTCGAAGAAACCGAAGCTGTAGATTATTGTGTAGCTACACCATGTCTAGCTACATACTCATCATATAAGGTTTGAAAATAATTTCTAATAGCTAAATGATGAGTAGTAGCAGTAAGGGTGGTTCCATCATCTAAGTCTATAATCTGATTACCATACAATAATTGTAACAAACTTCAAAGGCCAATATCCTTCAAGCATGGATCAATAAGAACCCCCAAACAAATAATATGAGGAATATGCCTAAAGTACTTATTAAATTTGCTCTCCATTTGAAAAATCATAGGTCCAAAAGTATCATCCATATGATATTTCCCAAAAAAAATTTGAATATTTAAAATTTATAAAGCAGCTAAAGTAATGGTTGGATAATAACAGCCAGATAATAACATTGTAGCATCATAAAAAACTTGTAACATTTCATTTAAATTACATATAATTATCCATTCATCTTCAGTTATTCCATAAGTGTTACCAGAACTAGAACTAGAATACCAGAACTAGAACTAGAAGCATAATAATTTATAAAATCAGTTATAATGTCTTTATATTCTATTGCTACACTTAACATTGCATAGGTGGAATTCCACCTATGGTCAACATCTTTTGGAATTAGTCTGGGCTTTATATTTTTTTTACAAAATTATTTCCATCTTTTAAGTCTTTGTTCAGAAGCATTATGCATATAAGCAACTGTTCTAACCTTTTCTATCATGGGTTTAATTTCAGTAAATGCACTTTGAACAATTAAATTTAAAATATGACAGATACACCTAATATGAAAAAGATCACCATGACATGGCAATGACAGAGTTGATCTGATAATTTCAACAGCTACATTGTTATTACTTGCACTATCTAGTGAAAGAGAAAATATTCTTTCTGAAATTTCTAATTTCATAAGTTCTTCAATTATTAAATTTGTAACATTAATACCAGTATGTGACTCTTCTATTGCAATAAAAGAAACAACTCTTTTAAACATTTGCTAATTTTCATCAATCCAGTGTGTTGTAATACATAAATATCCAGTTTATGTCCAAATATCAGAAGTTAAAGAAAATTTACAGTTTAAATTTTTAAAATAAGAAATTATTTTTTCTTGTTCCTCCTAATAATATTTTAAAATATCACGTTGATAGGTTTGATGAGAATTTTTTTTAAATGCAGGATAAAAACCATCTCTAAACATATCTTCAAATTCATCATCTTCTACTAATTTAAAAGGAAGGTTTTTAAGAATGATAAACCTGATTACGCATTTCCTGGCTCTGGCAGCGTCATAGTTCCAACTACCGAGACTACCAGAAGAAGGGGATTGAGAAATCATAGATTGTCGGATATCACCTTGAGGAGTCTGGCCTTTGTTGTGTTTATCTAAATGGCGTTTGAGGTGGTTGGTGCCGCTCTTATGATGAGCTTGAAAAATCTTACCGCACAACGCACACTTAGCCTTCTGGGTGAGGATCCTACAGTGTTCATCCTTGGTGAAGTCGATCTTCTCGTAAAAATTCCACATATCGGATCTTGGCCTTTTAGGAGCTCTTGGTGCAGATTCGTCGCCACCAGATTCGGGATTAACATCGATAGGAGTAGACCCAGTAGAAGGACTCATTTCAAGATCGGGAGATAGGTTTTGCTCTTCATAATCAGATCCGGAAGCCATTTGATGAAAGGATTAGAAAATATAAGAGAGTATAAGAGTATAAGAGAGTATAAGAGTATAAGAGAGAAGTAGATGAGTTTTGGTGTGAAGAAAACAAACCGGACGCCGCTAAGGCAGCCCGTACCCGGGCCCGGAACCCGGTCAGGCCCGGATTTCCGGGCCAAGGCCGGGCCGTGGCCGGGCCGGGCCCGGGCTGACGGGCTTTTTGGACAGGCCTAGCTTCAGATAAAACACAAACCCAAAAGACAGGCCTAACAAGCATTAGGGGGTTTGCAAATATGTGCGCATATTACCCACACCACCAACTACGCTACGCTACAAAAACAACTGCGTCCTTCTTGATGATTTTCACCTTTAGGCAGCTAACTCCAGCCAACCCGTAATTACCCACCGCAGTAAAATTTCTAGAACCCCGTTACATAATCATTTGTCATCTTTTCTAACAATAGTAAGAATACTGTAAAAAAATTTCGTTCTATATAAGTAACATCACGTGAGCTAAAACACATCATGTCAGCGGTAACGTGTTGGAATTGATCTCAGTAAGGCACTGATGAAACAACAGATCCCTGATCCAGTAGCTGCTATACTCTGTAGTACTCCGTAGGTACTCGAAAGGAGAGCTCCTAGATACATATCATACTATAGGAATCATATAGGACGTGCAGCATGGTCCTATTAGTAATAAAAGGAGTGGTATACGTATTACACTGTTTTAAAAAGCGTCAGTCTACTCCGTCAAGGCGTGCAGCTAGATCAAGGCGGTATTTTGGCCGCCTAACCATCGTCTAACGACTAGGTGGTACCTAGCTTGTGACACCTCACGTTTTAGTCTCATATAGACTAGCGTGAAGAAATGTTAATGGCTTAAATAGAGAAAAACTCAATGCCCAAAAGTAACTAGTGCTAGCATTTTAGCAAAGTAGATTTAGCCAACCCGCAAGTTGCTCTCCGTTGACTGACGGCTTGCATGCGCCAACGAGC
>NC_033796.1:96717413-96747940 GCF_001876935.1 Asparagus officinalis
CCATCTAGGTTTTGGGAGTGCTTAGGTGAGCATTGTCTACTTACGTGGACTACATCTTTTTAAGCATTGATTGTGATTTTCTGTGTTACAACATTTACGTTCTCCAACCTCTTTCGAACTCCTTTAACATCCAAATATGAACACCAATCTTTAGAAAAATTTCCTCGACCACCACTTTAATGAAGAAAGAAATCCACCTAGACACATGTCTGACACCAAAGCTTTCTATAACATTAACATTTACTATCAATTGTTGTAATTAAAAATAAAATAAAAAAATCTCCTAGGCTTTAAGCGACAGGTTTGATGCCTAGGCCACCTAGCGCTTTTTATAAGGACAAAATTTTAAAATCAACCGTTTTAACATAAATAGGCAAAATCGACCGTTCCAAAAAAAAATAGTCAAAATCGACTTGCACGGGACTAGTAGTCCCGTGCAGTCCCTATCTGCTGCCTCCCACCGGGCCTGCTTCATCTATCTCGTCTCTGCTCTCCTCACTCACGCTACCTCCCTCTCTCTCTCTCTCTCTCTCCTCAGTCACCTGCCCCGCCACTCCTCTCAGCAAGCGCGCCCCTCTCCTGCTCGTCCTCATCTGCTCCCACATGCGCAGTCATCATAGGCGCTGGCCTCTCCGGCCTCGTCACAGCCACCCACCTGCAGCTCCTCGCTCCGTCCCCTTCTCCCTCCGCCCCCTTCCTCCTCCTCGACTTTTTCGACTCTGTTGGCGGCCTCCTCCACTACCCCTCCCTCCGCCTCCCAGCCCTTTACCTCGCACGCCACTCGTCTACCACAATCGCCGCTTCCACAGACTTGTCGATCCCGTTCCTCCGCCCCTCGAACCCTCGCATCCCTCTCTAACCACCCATCGGCTCCCTCCCCGACAAGCTTCTCGTCGTCCTCTCCGCCTTCATGCCACTCTCTCGCGACGACCCAACATCCTTACCTCTCCATTGGAGAGGAGCAGGAGTAAGGGGCCTTGCTGTCAGCCGCGCTCCTAGTGCTGCAGCTGGAGGTCCAGCGAGAGGAGCGTTCGAACGTGTTGAAGGAGTCGGGGGTGGACGTGATCGCGTTACGAACGTGAAGGTGGAGGAGGAGAGGGATGAGGCTGCTGTCGGAGCTGGTGACGGACTGGATGAGGTTCGCAAACAGGAGAGCTGGGCGCCGGAGTATGGGAACGCCGACAGCAAAATCGACCAAAAAGGTCGATTTTGCTCATTTTTATAGGAGAATGTTGATTTTGCTAATTAATTTTTGGAAAGAGTTGTTTTTAAAATTTTGTCCTTTCTATAACCTTGTTAGTTCTCATTTTGGATATTTAGCATTTAAGTATACATTGTTTATTGCAGAATTAGGATTGCTATGTTTTTTTTTGCAAACTTATATGGATTTAATATATATTTTTATTAATTATTATAATTAGCATCTTTTTAATAAATTAGGACCCAAACCAACGCTCTTTTTTAACGTCAGATACGGTTTATTAATGGCTTGGTGCTCTCAACGCCCTTAGTTCCCGCGCGCCTACGCGATTCTGATAACATTATTATATAATACTATTATACAGATAATATAATAATATATATATATATATATATAATATATATATATATATATATTATATATATATATATATATATATATATAATATATTATATATATTATATATATAATATTTACTGAAACATATTGTATCTATATTAGAAAGAAATATCCTAATATATGTTTTGCAATTGTTTTAATTCATGAATTATCACGAGATTAATTTTCATGATCAAAAGATCTAATTAGTTTTTTTGGTATAATGAACATATTAACGCATCCTCTTACATATATGAACTATGGTCTTTTTTACTATCAGGTTTTCTCACATCCCATTTTGTATCCACACACACATCACACACACACACACACACACACACACACACACACACACACACACACACACATATATTATATATATATTATATATATATATATATTATTATATATAATATATATATAATATATATATATATAATATATTATATATATATATATATATATATAGTAAGACTCCTATCAACTTAAGTTGATGTCCACAAACTTCCTACCACTCATTTATTAATATAAAAAAATCCTTTTTCATATGATCATGCGGCAAGGCTCCCTAAATAATATAAGTGGCAAAATGTTTGCGTGATAATTTTTTGCTATCCCATTACTTGACACAAGTTTTGTTATATACTTATAGTATATATATACAAATATATATATATCTTATATATAAATAATTTAATATTATATATATATATTATATAGTATATTATATATATGATAATATATAATATATATCATATATTAATATATATATTATTATGAAATCCGCTGTGCTACTTCTATGTTCGTATTCACTTTTAGTAAGCATGGATATGAATTTTCCTTTCGTGAGGCATATCTGTATCCATATCCACGACTGGTAAGCGGATACTGATATGATATGTAAATATCAGAGCTATCTGTAAAGGTTGTGCCCCAGTCTATTAGCGTTTTATATCAATTTCAAATTAGTACGAGCAACTTATTGCACCTAGTGTAAACAATAAATATCACTATAGGAAATTTACAATATCAGTGAAAACAGAGGCATTTATGTGACAATTTATAGTTTAGTACAATTGCTAACTTTGATCTTCCTCCTAAAAAAATCATATATGAGACCTCAATGGAAAATTACAAATCAAAAACTAAAAGAAAAGAAAACATGATTCATTCATTGGAGCTCCTTTTCACTAGGCCAATATTTGAATTATGATGAGCATTGAGGATTACAATTTTACATTCTAATGTGTAGGATCTAATATGTCGAGGGTGTTTTTTGACCTAAAATATGCTTTCTTTATATACTTTTAATTTTATAATTTTAAATCTGATTTAAATACATGGTCTTTAATTTTGAATTTTAATTATAATATCAGTGAAAACAGAGGCATTTATGTGACAATTTATAGTTTAGTACAATTGCCAACTTTAAACTTCCTCCTAAAAACATCATACATGTGTTGGGGATTTTATGAAGATTAATCTGCGGAATTAAACACTAACGACACCAATGAAAAATATCACAAGCAAGCAAACACCAAGATCTAGCGTGGTTCGAAAAATCGTGCCTATGTCTACGTACAGGACAATCCAGAGAGAAATATTTCACTATGAATCAAGAGTACAATCCCTCCAAGTTACACATAAACTTGAGGATTAAATCACAAGAGAAAGATACAGTGTTACCTCTAGGACATCAAAACCCTAAAACCCGTCTCACCAAAAATCTCCAACTCCCGAGGAGAAATCAGTATCGTACCCTCGACGGCATCATCGTTCTGAAGACAACAGCTTTTGAATCACTGCAATCGGACACCCGAGCTATCCGGAATCTGAACTTTTATCTCTCTCTTTTCTCTCTCCTCGTGGTACTGTAGCAAACCCGTGATTACTGTAGCATCAAAGTATTGTTCACCCAAAAATTGTTCATATAAAAATTGATCTCAAGGCTCTCTTATATAGAATTCTCCAAACCTATTCCTATTTCAAATAGATCATCCAAATCCTCTTCTAAATAGAGTTCTAATCCATGTAGACTTCTTATAGATAGAATTCTAATTCATGTAGACCTCCTCATGTAGGCCTTATCTTGGGCTGGACCCATAACAATCTTCCCATCCAGTCCAAGGAGGGGATATGCCAATCTTTAACTCCTCAACGGGAGTTCATGCCGGCCAATCGCCGACACAACTCGGTCTTCTTTTTGGAAACGGTTTTCGTTAAAAAATCTGCTGGATTTTCATCTGTGTGAATCTTCTGTAACTTCAGCTCCTCTTTCTCAACAGCTTCTCTAGCCAATGATATCTCACATCAATGTGTTTCGTCCTGCAATAGAATGTAGAATTCTTGCTCAAATCAAGAGCATTTTGACTATCAATGAAGATTTGATAATTATCCTGTTGTAAGCCTAACTCCTGCAGAAATATTCTCAACCAAATCATCTCTTTACCGGGTTCTGCAGCTGCAATATATTCTGTCTCTGTTGTAGATAAAGCAACACACTTCTACAACCTGGACTGCCAAGATACTGTTCCTTCTGTAAAAATGAGCAACCAACCTAAGGTAGACTTCCTGTGATCGAGATCACCTACCATATCCGCATCTGCAAAACCATGTAATACTGCATTCGAACTTCCAAAACTCAAACACAATCTGGAACTACCTTGTAAATATTTTAAGATCCACTTTAACCTTCCCAATGAACTTTCCCTGGATTAGAAAGAAACCTGCTCACAACACCAACTGCATGAGCTATATCTGACCGAGTACAAACCATGACATACATCAAACTCCCTATAGCTAAAGAGTAAGGAATATTCTTCATCTCACTCTTTTCCTTATCTGTAGTCGTGGCAACTTTTCTTGCTAAGCTTCAAATGGCCTGCAAGAGGAGTACTGACTGACTTGGCATCTTTCATGTTGAATCTATCAAGTAACCGTTCAACATATTTCTCTTGTGATAACCACAACTTCCTGGCTTTCCTGTCACGAGCAATATCCATATTAAGAATCCGTTGTGCCGAGCCCAAATTCTTCATATCAAAAGATTTAAATAACTCCTTCTTCAGCCCACCGATTATTTGACTATCCTGACCAACAATCAACATATCGTCCACATAAAGCAAAATGATAATGAAACTAGAATCTAAAATTCTCTTGAAATATACACACGAATCTGCAACTGTCCTCTGGTAGCCATGACTTAATATGAAAAAATCAAATTTCTTGTACCACTGTCTAGATGCCTGTTTCAAACCATAGAGGCTCTTCTTCAACCTACAAACCATGTGTTCTTTTTCCTTCACTTCAAAACTCTCTGGCTGCTCCATGTAGATCTTCTCCTCCAAATCACCATGAAGGAATACAGTCTTCACATCAAGCTGCTCAATCTCGAGGTCTAAACTAGTTGCTATCCCCAAGATAACTCTAATGGACGTCATCTTCACAACCAGTGAAAAAATTTCATCAAAATCAATGCATTTTTTCTGACCAAAGCCTTTTACCACTAATCTGGCTTTGTATTTCTGAATCTCTTTGTAGCCATCATTCTTTAACTTGAACACCCACTTAATCTTCAAAGCTTTTCTGTCCTTCGGTAAATCCACCAACTCATAAGTATCGTTCTTCTTAAGAGACTTCATCTCTTCCTTCATAGCCTAAAACCATTTGTCCTTGTCTTTATGAGTATGTGCCTCCTGAAAGCTTTCTGTCTCCCCATCTTCTGTCAGCAAAGAATATTCTGAAAGAGGATATCTCGTGGATGGTCTATGCTCTCTAACTGATCTCCTAAGTTGTGGCTCTGCAAACTCCTGCTGCTGGTGATGCTCCCCCTACTAAGGAGCCTCCTGCTCATGATCCTGATCACTGTCTCCCTGCTCTGGTGTCTGACCATCATCATCAATATCATCATCATGCACATGCTCTATATCTGTAGGATGCAACTGTACTGGAGACGAAACGGGTATCATATCTGGAATCTTACTAGTAACACTCTCTGACTGCTCTGCTCTCCCGAGATTTGTAATAGTCTGATCCTCCTGAAAAATCATATATGCTCGTCTGATAATTTATTTATTTTCTGGATCCCATAGTTTATAGCCGAACTCATCTTCTCCATAACTAAGAAAGATGTAAGGAATTGTTCTATCATTAAGCTTTTGTCTCTTCTCCTTCGGAATATGTGCAAACGCCTTACAACCAAACACCTTCAGATGAGAATAGAAAGTATCTTTTCTGGACCAAACTCTCTCTAAAATATCAAAACCCAAAGGAACTGAAGGAGACCTATTGATTATGTAGCATGTAGTGCGAACAACTTCAGCCTAAAAACTCTTAGATAACTTTGTCATCTTCAACATGCATCTGACTTTCTCCATAATAGTCCTGTTGTACCTCTCTGCAACTCCATTATGCTGCGGTGTGACTAGCTCTATCATCTGATGCCGAATACCATGCTTGGAGCAATAATCTCTAAACTCAATGGAAGTATACTCTCTTCCATTATCGGTGCGCAAACACTTCAACTTCTTTCATGTCTGCCTCTGCACCATGGCATGAAATTGCTGGAAGACTAAAACCACTTGATCCTTTGTCCTCAACAAGAAGACCTACATCTTCCGCGATGCATCATCAATAAATGTGATAAAATACTTATTGTCACCCAAGGACTCCACCTCAATAGGACTACAAACATCAGAATAAATAAAATCCAGAATATTATCTTTTCTTTTAGAAGGCTTACTAAAAGAAACTCTATGTTGTTTGCCAAATAAACAATAATCACAATGGGTGAGTGACAAATACTTAGCAAAGGGAATGAGAGACTTCTTTGCAAATATCTGCAACCCTTTCTCACTAATGTGCCCGAGCCTCCTATGCCACAAACTGAGAGTGTCACCGTCTTGAGCCACACTCAAAGAATCACATGAAGCCTTCGCTTGAGTCTTGTATAAATTGCAACATACACTTCCTCTAGCCACCACAAGAGAGCCTTTGGTGATTTTACATTTTTCTCCACCAAATTGAATTTCATATCCCATTCGGTCCAAAGCAAGACCCGGAATTAAGTTGAGCCGCAAATTGAGAACATGTCGTACATTCTTTAAGATCAATGTGCATCCGATATCTGTCTGCAAGTGTATATCACCAAGTCTCATAATCTTCGAGTAGCTAATATTGCTCATCTTCACATTGCCAAAGTCACATGCTTTATACGATGTGAAAAGGTCTCGATTGGAGGTAGCATGATATGTAGCTCCTGTATCCACTATCCACTCGGAATTCTGACTTGTAACATGCATACAGTCTTCTTCCCTACAAATGAGAATAACATCGGTCTCAGACAAAGTAGTTGTAGTGCCACTGTCAGCTTTCTTATTCTCATCTTTCTTTTCATCTTTGTTCTTAGCTTGCTCTTTCTTCAATGCCCAACAATTCTTCTTGATATGACCTGGCTTCCCACAATAAAAGCAACCTCTCCCTTTAGACTTTGATCTACCCTTGAATATGCCACGACCTCTGGACTGGTCCCTGTACCTGCTCCTGCCCCTGTTCTCCATGACAAGTGCCTGTGAGTTATCTGTGTTGGTGTAGGCGTCAAAAAATGCTTACAGACATCCAAATACCACTCAAGATAACATAGAAGAACAATATACACATCACCAAGCAACACATGACGGCGCGGCAGACCATGGTGCCGCGGCTAAGGCACGGCAGACCATGGATGCCCGCGGCGTAAGGTGCGGCAGCTATGGTGCGCGGTCTTAGCCGCTGCAACCTATGGTGCCGAAAGCCATTACCAAGAAGAGTTGTCGGCAGTTATATGGCAGTTATTCTGATGATTATTTGAAGTCCACGTGGCGGCATATCAGAGATAGAACGTGTGCTGACGTGGACGAGCAGATATAAACCACGAAAAAGGTGGCTTTTAAAGCGTCGTCGGGAGAACGGGTCAAAACACGTATGAACGTGCATGTAACTGCCCCTTTAGCCGGGGCATGCGACTCCGCCGCTCTTTGCCGCGCCAGTCGACTGTCGCGCCCTTTTAGCCACGACAGCATACAACTGCCGCCGCCTAAAGATGCGTTGGTTGATCGGCTTTAGTTCTTCAATTATCGTCTAAGTGAGGCTATTAAATACCCCCTATGATCATTTGGAGCACTTCAGAGCAATCCAGAGCAGAGAGAGAGCAGAGGTCTTGAACTTTCGGCCACTCCTTGATAATCAGGCTTTGACTTGATTTCAAGAAGAACGACTATCTTACCTTGATAAGATATCGTTTCAAGTTCTCACTTCGATAACGAAGGAAGAATCATTAAACCCTTCACAGTTCAATCAGAATCTGTGATTTGGTGGTCCACGAGTCAAAGCGCTCCCGGCACAGGCAAAGATCCCACGCAAGCAGCGATTCAAACAACGATCCTGCGTTTGTTTCTCAAGAGTTGTAATTTTCATTTTGTTGTGTAAAAGAGGTCTTATAAAAAGGCTATTTCTTTTTTTGAATTTGTTGTAACCGATCGAAGATATAATGAATTCCATAACAAAGTCAACTTTTGACGCCAAACAAGCTGGCGACCACAGTGGGAGCCAACGGTCTCGCTGCCGAGACCGTCGTGTCGCAGCCAATCATCAAGATTCCAGTTGAATCCATGGTCGAATACGAATTCGACCAAACCAAGTTTGAGGAATATCTCTCATCATCCTCTTCAAGATCTTCATTGTCCCGTAAGTACAAGAGGATCTCAACATTGAAGAAGACTTCCATGCCAAAGAAGGCACAGGATGAAGACTCTCGCCTGATTGTTGCTGAGGATTCTACTCACAACCTCTCTGCTCATAATGGCTCTTCACCAAGTAAAGAGTCATTAAATCAAAGCCCACCGGTATTGACGAAAAGAGCTCGTCAGAGACAACGCCAACGCCGCGCTCGCCAAATGGCTAAGACGTTGGAACAAACCGACGGGGTTCGTTATCATGCGGACCTAGAGTCGAGGAGACATCGAGTGGTTCAGTTATCTCAACAACCAATCACTCATATCTCTGCTAAACTCACGACGGAGGAATGGACTATTGTCAAAAGGACTCGTTCGACCCTCAAAGAACGTATACAAAAACGTCGTGTAAACGCTGCTCATGCCTGTGCTCTCTTACAACAAAGACGAGAAAGGAAGAAGGAAACGGTGGCCAAAGAACCACCGAAACTCCGCCAAGTTTGGATTCCAAAGTCTGAAGTTGTGAAAAATCAGCATTGTTAAGATTCCATACCCGCAAGGGGGTGGTTTTAGACGTGTGATTCCCAACATAACCTTGGATCGCTCAAAGACAAAAATAAATTGTCCTGAGAATGTCAACAAGGTTTTACACCCCCAGAAGAAGACGCATTCACCAAATGATATCGTCATACCTGGGAGGTCATGCCAACAGACGATACGATTTTTTGACAATCATATCGATGAATCATATTATCAAGTTGGGGTTGTGAATAATTTTCGAAAGAGAGTTATTCGAGAAATAAACTCTCATTGTTCCTGTGCGCGACTCGTTAAAGCAGCATTATCAGAATGTGACTGTTTCAAACGAGAAGCCATCCCACGAAGAGTCTCTGTATCGTCGAAGCCTAAGCCGAGACATTTCCGCAAAAGAAAATCAGCTGCCCAAGATGATGAATTCCCTGAAGTCACCATCAACGTGGCTGATAAAAGGACATCTAAGCGGCATTCAAATGACTCAAATCCCGACTTTTCCCCGAGAGGAAAAGTCAATCCAAGAATTGCTCAAAGGATGTCTCGACTCCAATTGGGAGCCATCAGACGCAGAGATTACAAAACAATGCAAGAAGGAATGTCCTCGGAGGATGAATTCTCGGACACTTGTTCTGCAATCGCTTCTGATGATACAATGTCTAGCACGGGACAAACCAGAGAAGTATTCACAATCACCTCTGATCAATTTGCTCAAGTGCTTCAAGAAGCTCTAACGAAGCAACGTGAAGAAATTAGAGCTGAGATGAAGACAGAGATGGAGTTAGCTATCCAACAAATGAGAGAATTGCTAACTCAACAACCTCAACCTCCTGAGTCCAGTCAGCAAGCTGAATCCAGCCACCACACTCGGAATGTTGTAGATGACAGTGATCCAAAAGTGGATGAAGTCATTATAGCTGATATACCTCCCAATAGCAATAATGCTGGGGGTGGTTTAGCACATCCTCCCAATAACGATATTGGGGGTGGTTCGATGGTACCTTTTGCAGGGGGTGGTCTAACTCATTCTCCTCAACGTCCTTCGAATGAAGACATAGACGACGACGAGAAAATGAAAGAGCTTGAAAACAAAGTCAATGCTTTGATGACGGCTCAAGAAGTTAAGAAGACGGGTATTCCATGTCCCCTGATTAACTTCACACCGTTTGAGGGGAAGAGTTCGCCGATTCAGCACTTGATTTATTTCAAGTCTCATTTGGGCATGATCTCTGGAAACGAGGCTTTAATGGACCGGTCATTCGTTGGCACCCTTCGTGGGCCCGCCTTCGATTGGTACTGACGTCTCAAGCCAGGGAGCATCAATTGCTGGGATGACATGGAAAGTTTGTTCCTCAGCAATTTCTTCGATGATGACACCGAAGTGTCAATCGAGACCCTTCTGGATGAGAAGCAAAAAGATGGAGAGTCGGTCGACAATTTTGTCAAGCGCTTCCGTAACAAGGCAATGAATTGCAGAGATCCTGTTACAGAGGAGTTCATCCTGCAAACATACCACAATAATCTCTCTATCGATGTCCTGGAAGCCCTGGGGGTCGTGCCATCCAAAACTTGGAAAGATTTAAAAATGCGCGGCGAACAAGCTGAACACTTTCTTAAAAGAAAGAAAGTTGAGAGAGGTCAACCGACGACATCCACAATTCCAGTGAACGCGACTCTCGATCCGAGGTTCCAAAAGTAGTATTCTTTCGAAGATGATGAAGCTCCAGCCATATTGGAATACCTCCTCGCCAATGACAAAATTGAGCTACCACCTATTAAAGATCAGGAGGGAGCTAAAATGATTACAGATCCAAACTACTGTGCATACCACAGAAGGGTTATTCATCCCACCAATATTTGCTTTGGACTCAAAAACAAGATCCAAGCATTAATTGACTCCGGCGTCATAATGGCGAAACAAGCCGATTAAAGACGACTTTACTCCATTGGATACACGAGTATAAACTGTTTTCCTTAACTCCATGGGGTACACGAGTATAAACTGTTTCCCCTCACTCCGAAGAGTACACGAGTATAAACTGCTCCTCGATACTCCAACATGTATATGAGTTTAAACTATTTCATTTCTTTCACGGGAAGTTCCTGGAGAGCGCCATGCATAGTACTCTTAAGGATAACCCGATCATGCAGCTGAATGTAATGATAAACCCAGTTTCATAAGAAAAGTTGGGGGTGGATAGTTCATGTAACGGGAAGTTCTCGGAAGAATGCTATATGTAATTTTCTTAGGGATAACCCGATCATTACAAACAAAGTGATAAATACTATATCCCCATGGTGATTTCCGAATACTCTTTTGCTGAGATGAGATTCGATCACTTCTTTAGATAAATCTTCCCTCACAAAACTCATATTTGGTCAAACCTTTAAACAGTTAGGACCAAAACCAAAATCCCCTCTCGATTCCTTCACTGAACGAGAGGTCCACAAATTGAACGATCAAACCTTTAAACAGTTAGGATCGTCTCAAAACTCCTACTTGGTCAAACATTTAAACAGTTAGGACCACAACCAAAATCTCCTCTCGATTCCTTCCATGAACGAGAGGTCCAAAAATTGAACGATCAACCCTTTAAACAGTTAAGATCGTCTCAAATTCACATCTTGGTCAAACCTTTAAACAGTTAGGACCAAAACCAAAATCCTCTCTCGGTTCCTTCCATGAACGAGAGGTCCACAAATTGAACGATCAAACCTTTAAACAGTTAGGATCGTCTCAAATTCCCATCTTGGTCAAACCTTTAAACAGTTAGGACCAAAGCTAAAATTCCCTCTCGATTCCTCCCATGAACGAGAGGTCCATAAATTGAACGATCAAACCTTTAAACAGTTAGGATCGTCTCAAAACTCCCACTTGGTCAAACCTTACTACAGTTAGAACCAAAACCAAAATCCCCTCTCGATTCCTTCACCGAATGAGAGGTCCACAAATTGAACGATCAAACCTTTAAACAGTTAGGATCGTCTCAAAACTCCCACTTGGTCAAACATTACTACAGTTAGGACCACAGCCAAAATCTCCTTTCGATTCATTCTGCGAACGAAAGGTCCCTCTCCGATTCTGGGTTTATCTCTACCAACAAACAAGAGACCAGGAGATAGAATATAAAATTCTTCCTCTCCGATTTCGGGTTTATCTCTACCAACAAACAAGAGACCAGGAGATAGAATATAAAATTCTTCCTCTCCGATTTTGGGTTTATCTCTACCAACAAACAAGAGACCAGGAGATAGAATATAAAATTCTTCCTCTCCGATTTCGGGTTCATCTCTACCAACAAACAAGAGACCAGGAGATAGAATATAAAATTCTTCCTCTCCGATTTTGGGTTCATCTCTACCAACAAACAAGAGACCAGAAGATAGAATATAAAATTCTTCCTCTCCATCATTGGGTTCATCTCTACCACAAAAAAAGAGACCATATTACTCCAATAGGTACACGAGTCTAAACTGTTTCCCTACCCTCAACAGGAAGTTTCTGGAGAATATTAATCTGAATATTCTTAAGGATAACCTGACGAACTTTCGAGAGACAAACGAGCATCAATCTGGAAATACCAACTTCAACTCAAGATCTCAACAACGGTCGAGCGATAAACGCAGTGCCGGAGAAGTATTAGCTATTCTACAAAGAACTGAATAGACTAATGGATGAAGAGATCAAGAGCCAAAGCTATTTTATGGGCTCCTCTCCACGATCTACTCAATCAAGCTCAATCAAGCATCGAAGGGATTGCAGATAAGATCTGTCTTATCCAAAGTATCCCAGACTCCTCTATAAAAGAATGAGTCTGGAATACTTTGGAGGGGGTATCTGTAAGCGTCAAAAAATGCTGATGGATATCCAAATACAGCTTAAAAGGAGATCATCCAAAGATCAAAAGAACATAAGAAACAAGTGTTTGCTGTCTCGGGCGCCAGACAGTGTTTTGGTGCCGCGGCTAAGGCGCGACAGCCTATGGTGCCGCGGCTTAGCCGCTGCAACCTATGGTGCCGCGGCCATTACAAGAAGATGTTGTGTCAGTTATATGGCAGTTATTCGATGATTATTTGAAGTCCACGTAGCGGCATATCAGAGATAGAACGTGTGCTGACGTGGACGAGCAGTTAAACCACGAAAAAGGTGGTTAAAAGTCGTGGGAGAACGGTTTCAAACACGTATGAACGTGCATGTAACTGCCCCTTTAGCCACGGCAGTGTCGACTGCCGCGCTCTTTGGCCGCGGCAGTGTCGACTGTCGCGTCCTTTAGCCGCGACAACATCAACTGCCGCGCCTAAAGAGGCAGTTGTTGATCGGTTGGTTCTTCAATTATCGTCTAAGGAGGCTATAAATACCCCCCTATGACCATCATTGACAGGGGCTGAGCATTTCCAGAGCAGATTAGAGCAGAGAGCCTTGAGTTTTGGTGAATTAGAATAAGAAAGAGAGTCTTCCTTCTTCACAAACATCCTCAAGAAGTTTCTGGCGATTCCTAGAGATCTAAGCTCTGACTTGATCTTTAGAAGAGTGAACATCTTACATCGATAAGATATTCGCTTCAAATTCTTACTTCGATAAACGAAAGAAGAATCATTAAACCCTTCACAGTTCAATCAGAATCTGTGATTTGGTGGTCCACGAGTCAAAGCGCTCCCGGCACAGGCAAAGATCCCACGCAAGCAGCGATTCAAACAACGATCCTGCGTTTGTTTCTCAAGAGTTGTAATTTTCATTTTGTTGTGTAAAAGAGGTCTTATAAAAAGACTATTTCTTTGAATTTGTTATAATCGACCGAAGATATAATGAATTCCATAACAAAGTCAACTTTTGACGCAAACAGTTGGTAGACTTCCTCCGAGTCTCCTCATTGAATAAACTGCTAGTAACTATACTCATCGATAACACACCATCTGGAGCTACGTTGCTGACTGTCACAACCAGTATCTCCTAACTATCTGGCAAATAACCCAATAGCAATAAAACATGTAGCTCATCATTGATAATCATCTTCATGGTAGCTAACTGATTAATCAAACTCTTGAACTCATTCAAGTGTCCTGCTATGTTGTTTCCTTCTTTGAATTTTAAGTTCACCAACCGCCTCATAATAAACACATTGTTTCTCGCGGTCTTCTGCTCGTAGAGATCCTCAAGCTTCTTCCAAAGAGACATCGCATTAATCTCACCCGATACATGATGAAACACACTGATGTCAATCCATATCCGAATATAACTGATCACCTTCCTGTGTTGTTTCTCCTATTCTTTATCAGTCATCTTTTTAGGCTTGGCTTCATCTCCCTCAATAGAGTCATGTAAATCTTTACAATACAGAATATCTTCCATCTTGGATTTTCATACTTGCCAATTAGAACCATCCAATTTTATTATTGTGCCAAAACTCTCCATCTTTTCCATCCCAAATCACGCCTTGAACCAGGGCTCTGATACCACTTGTTGGGGATTTTATGGAGATTAATCCGTGAAATTAAACACTAACGACACCAATGAAAAATATCACAAGCAAGCAAACACCAAGATCTAATGTGGTTCGGCAAATCATGCCTACGTCCACGGGACAATCCAGAGAAAAATATTTTATTATGAATCAAGAGTACAATCCCTTCAAGTTACACCTAAACTTGAGGATTAAATCACAAGAAAAAGATACAGTGTTACCTCTAGGGCACCAAAATCCTAAAACCTGTCTCACAAAAAATCTCTAACTTCCGAGGAGAAATCAGTGAAAGCCACCCTAATGGCACTAGGAAGGAACCCTAGAGGGGGGTGAATAGGGTTTATGCTAATCTAATCCGATTTAATGCTAAATAAAAACTAATTAACAAATATCCTACCAAATATGATACAAGCAAGATATGTGAAAGGATATTAAACTAAACAAGGGCAATATAAACATAGACAATATAGTGGATGAAATAAACAAAGAGAGAATGGCAATAAAGATGAACACAAATATAAGTGTGCCAAACCAAACTCAAACAAGCAATATGATCACGGAGTTCGGATCTTCCGTCTTACATCTCCGCTCCCCACTCCCGGGGAGAAATCCACTATCACACCCGGGTTTTCTACGCTCACCTGAATAATGTTTACACCACACACTCGGTTTTCTAGCTCACCGAAAACTTTATAATCTCATACTCTTGCAATCCTATTTTACACCCTCTAAGTGTTGGTCTCTAGCCCGTGTCTCCCTCAAGTGTTAGGAATTACAACCCACCTCTAGGTATTACCACCTATCACACTCCTCTTGGGACGACCTCGTCTCTCATCACACACTCCTCTTGGTGTACAAGTGTATTACAAAGTGTATCGTCACAATTAGGCTCAATACAACAAATGTTTGTTCTCTGCTGTGGACGAGAAGATAATAAAAGCTCACACTCTAAGTCACAAACCCACAACCCTAAATTATACTATGTATGCAAATATAATAAGCTCAATAGGTTATGTGTGAAATAAAGAGTAAATCAAATCAAACTAAACTCAAATAAATTCTAGCTTATGGAAATGAAAATCAAACAAATAAAATAGCTAGATTGAGTTTAGGAAAACTTCTCTATAGATAACAAGAGGGAGAGAGAGAAGAGTGGAAGCTCAAACTCAAATGGTGATCTCCTCTTCTTCTTGTGAAATTCTCTTCACAAACTAAACTCTTAAACAAACGCTAAACCAAACTTAAACACCCTTTAAACTTGTTTAAAAACTTTCTTAATTAACCTCAGAAGTATGAGGACATGGGGTATATATAGGCTCATGAAATAACCCCAAAAACCAAGAGAAAACATCACAAAAAGAAAAAATAACGGAAACTAAAAATTCTGGAAAACTAGCCGTTATGTTACCGTCAGTTGACTGATACTATTCATCAGTCGACTGATGAGCTGACCGTTACAGGCCAGCAACATATCATCGGTCGACTGATGAACTTTTTAGTCGACCGATGACCTCATCAGTCGATTGGTCAGTCGACCGAAACAAAGCAGAAACTTTTTGTTATTCCAAGCGATTTCTTCAGTCGATTGAACACATTCATCAGTTGACTGATAACATATCATCAGCCTGATTGAAACAGTAAAACTGAACTTAGAAGTACCTTTAAAAATAGCAAATAAATTCCAAAAAATATAAAACTTTAGAAAATGTTTATAAACATGTTAATGAACATGTTACAAAAAGAATTTTTGGAATTGCACTTCACATTTGTAAAAACTCATTATTTTTCAAAACAAGTCCAAAATATGAAAAATACAAAACACATGTTTTTGATACTTTAGCTAAACCGTATTTTGAAACTTTATAAACTGATTTTATACACTTGATAAAAGATACAATATATTGTTGTTAAGTCTATAAACCAAAAACTCAATATTATGCAAAAATAAAAGTTTGCACAATATGCATTTGATAAAAAGATAAATATGAAACATGTATATATATGTAAAAAATAATATAGGTTTTATATTTATATAAACTTATAAACTATAAAGCCAAAAACGTGTGTGTGTGTGTATATATATATATAAAACCAATAAAATATGTGTGTATATGATATTAAGCTTAGAGTACTTAACACACATAATATAAAACCTAAACTATTTACCCAAGCAATGATCTTGATCTTCAATAAGCTCTTCTTGGTAATCTTACGGATGAAACTTGAATTTGGATCTTCAACATGAATTGCATTGCTTTACTTCACTATTCCTTCAACCTCCATTGGATATGATCGTGAATGCTCGATTCCATCCATTCATCAACATATTATTTGTCTACAATAGATAAAAAAATACAAACACTAGACAAACAATATTAGTAGTAAATTATTTGTTAAACATTATCAAAACAAAAGGACTAATAATCAACACCGTACCCTTGACGGCGTTGTCGTTCTGAAGACAACGACTTTTGAATTACTACAATCGGACACCCAAGCTATCCGGAATCTGAACTTTTATCTCTCTCTTTTTCTTCTCTCTCTTTTCTCTCTCCTCGTGGCATTGTAGCAACCCGTGGTTACTGTAGCACCAAAGTACTGTTCACCCAAAAATTGTTTATATAAAAATTAATCTCAGGGCTCTCTTATATAGAATTCTCCAAACCTATTCCTATTTTAAATAGATCATCCAAATCCCCTTCTAAATATAGTTCTAATTCATGTAGACTTTTTATAGATAGAATTCTAATTCATGTAGACCTCCTCATGTGGGCCTTATCTTGGGCTGGACCCACAACAACATGAGGCCTCAATGGAAAATTACAAATAAAAAACTAAAAGAAAAGAAAACATGATCCATTCATTGGAGCTTCCTTTCACTAGGCCGATATTTGAATTATGATGAGCATTGAGGATTACAATTTTACATTCTAATGTGTAGGATCTAATATGTCGAGGGCGTTTTTTTTACCTAAAATTGGTTTCTTTATATACTTTTAATTTTATAATTTTAAATATGATTTAAATACATAGTCTTTAATTTTGAATTTAAATAGCTCTAGTATCATGTTAGAGATATCTTCTACTATTTAATGAGAGTTAGAAGAGTGTTTTATATTTGGGAAAAATGCTTACAGCCCTCAAAACCCAAGAAAACGTGCTTCCCTCCCAAGACTTTGTCAACGGGTGTTTTACCTCCTAAAATAAAGATTTTATTCTCTGAGCCCCCAAAACACAAAACCCAAGAGATTAAATTATGTGAAGACCATATTACCCTTCTCTCTCTCTCTCTTTTATCATGATGTAATGAGATGATAGTTGAAATGATTGATGTGAATTATTTTATTATTTTTATTTTTTATTATTTTTGTTGTTGATGAGAGGAACTAACTGTTTGTATTGGAAGATTGTTTAAGTTACGAGTTAATTGTTAAGGTTACGAATTAATTGTTAATATTACGGGTCAATTGTTAAGGTTATGGATTGTTATTTTATTATTTTTGTTTTTTTTATTATTTTCATTGTTGATGAGGAAACTAATTAGTTTTGTTTATATTGGGAGATTGTTAAGGTTACGAGTTTAATTGTTAAGGTTCAGGTTGGTTGTGAAGGTTACGGGTTTAATTGTTAAGGTTACAGATTTAATTGTTAAGGTTATGAGTTTAATTGTTAAGGTTACATGTTTGTTGTTAAGGTTACGAGTTGATTGTTAAGGTTACGGGTCAGTTGTTAAGGTTACGGGTCAGTTGTTAAGGTTACAGGTTGGTTGTGAATGTTACAGGTTTAATTGTTAAGGTTACGGGTTTAATTGTTAAGGTTACGAGTTTAATTGTTAAGGTTACGGATTTGTTGTTAAGGTTACGGGTTGGTTGTTAAGATTACGGGTCGGTTGTGAAGGTTACGGGTTTAATTGTTAAGGTTACGGGTTTGTTGTTAAGGTTACGAGTCGGTTGTGAAGGTTACGGGTTAGTTGTGAAGGTTACGGGTTTAATTGTTAAGGTTACGGGTTTAATTGTTAAGGTTACGAGTTTAATTGTTATAGTTACGAGTTTGTTGTTAAGGTTACGGGTCGGTTGTTAAGGTTATGGGTCGGTTGTTAAGGTTACGGGTTGGTTATGAAGGTTACACGTTGGGATATATATATATATATATTTTGAGTGGAATGAATACTTTAGATCACTTGGCCTAATGGTAAAGTTTGGGAGTTTGGGCAAGAGGTTAAGGGTTCAAACCCCTACAGCCATAATATTTTTAGAATATTCATTGTTAAGGATAATGGTTGATTGTGAATGTTACAGGTTGGTTGTTAAGGTTACGGGTTTGTTATTAAGGTTAGGGTTTTATTGTTAAGGATATGCGTTGGTTGTGAATGTTATGCTTTGGTTGTGAAGTTAACCTACACAAAAAACCCGTAACCTTAACAACAAACCCGTAACTTTAACAACCTACCTGTAACCTTAACAATTAAACCAGTAACCTTAACAATTAAACCCGTAACATTAACAATTAAACCCGTACTTCACAACCGACCCGTAACATTAACAACCGACCCGTAACCTTAACAACAAACCCGTAACCTTAACAATTAAACCCATAACCTTAACAATTAAACTCATAACCTTCACAACCAACTCGTAATCTTAACAATTAAACCCGAAACTTAACAATCTCCCAATACAAACAAAAACAATTAGTTTCCTCATCAACAACAAAAATAATAAAAAAACAAAAATAATAAAATAACAATCCCCTTCAATCATTTCAACATCATCACAGTAACATCATTATATATATATATATATATATATATATAATAAAATAAAAAACAATTAGTTTCCTCATCAACAATGAAAATAAAAAAATAATAAAAAAATAACAATCCCCTTCAATCATTTCAACATTATCACAGTAACATCATGATAAAGAGAGAGAGATTATGGTCTTCACATATTTTAATCTCTTGGTTTTGTGTTTTGGGGCTCAGATAACAAAATCTTTATTTTTAGGGGCAAAACACCCGTTGAGCAAAGTCGGGGGGAGGAGGGGGGGGGGGGGAGCACATTTTCTTGGATTTTGGGGGCTGAAAGCATTTTTCCCTTTATATTTTCATTATCTAATTGAAGCTTATATTATCTGATGTAATAATAATGTTGATGATGCTTACATTTGCGTTATGTTCGATACAATTTTTTCTTACTTCTACCTTCTAAATTGGCTTTGGACAAAATTTTGAAATAGACTCATTTCAATATGTATTCATCAAAATCAACTCTCTCTCTCAGTATATTTACAAAAATCGCTCCTGTGTCTGCCATGTCAACACCATTAGCTGAAATTAGATCGATTAAAAAATACATTTTACAAATTAATAGGGGTTGAGAATATCACTTTTAATTAGTGCAAATAATTAGTGCAGGGGTTGAAAATTAAAATTAAAATTTAATTAGTCCAGATAATTAAGTTTAAAATAGCCTTGATCGACAATCGCGGCTATTTTTAAACTAAGCTCTACATCGCACTGGTTGCCGAACAAGACTATTTTGAACTATGATTTACAAATTAGGCAACCCGTCTAATTAGTAGACTATTTTTTTTAAATTAATTTAATTTCTATTAAAAGTGTTGACACGGATTGAAACTGGGTTGATTTTTATAGACAAAATGGAGAAGAGGCGATTTATGTGAATAAATATTAAAATGGTTCCATTTTAAAAATGTGTCCATTATCATTTTTTCCGTAAATGAAGAAGCGGAATACGAACAAAATGGGGGTGAGAATATCACTTACCCATCACTCTACTAATTACGCAACCAGAGCGCGAGAATCGAGGGGCAAGATAAGAAAGAACAGCTAAGCTACTGCTGAGAGGGTGGAAGCACCGAAAATCTCCTCAAAGACCCCCCTCCAACTTTTCAAAATTTCAGAAACGCCCCTCCCTCCTCCGGCGGCGATCGCCTGCTCTCTTCGATGCTCTTTGAACTTCCACATCCTCGGCCCCCGCCGGCGCCGACCGACGGTCTCTTTGACAGGATCCTCTCGGAGCCGGTGCGACCCGCGATCGGAGGGCTAGCGTTTCCTCTAGGGTTTGGTTTCCAGGCGGAGGACCGGAAGCCTGTAGCGGTGAGCGGATCCCTTGATTGCTTGACTTTTTTGTTTCTCGCTTCGGTGGTTTTTATTTGAGTAGAAATGGCGCTTCTTTTCTCTAAATTTTGTCCAAAAAAGATATCTTGTAGCAGTTGCCCCCCAAATGTCTATGGAAAAAGCGGGGTTTTGAAAGGAGGAGGCAAAAGTTTGTGGCTTTATGATTAATAGTCTTTATTGCATGAGTAATGCACGTGACACGAATTTGGGCTTAAAGGTCCCTTCCGATGCACCAATACTCCAAAGTTATGATGAGAGTTTGAGGGTTCTAGTCTTATTCTAATATGCCCCTCTGGTTGAGTTCCCTTTTATGGGCTGGAACCTGTGCTCGTATTTATCATTTTTAAATTATTTTTAAAATTCGTGGTCCGTGGGGAATGCTTTGGAACCATATTGAAAGTTAATTCCAGTACACCAAAGCTATGAAGTTATGATGAGGATCGAGAGTTACAAGTGTATTTTCTGACATTATTCGATACAAGTTGTAATTGTTTTTTATGCAATGGGAAAATTTGAATTGAGAGGTATGGGAAGTAAGACGTGAAGGAAAATATATATGGGCAAAGTTCTAATTTGTACCATTTTGTTTTGAAGTAGATTTCAGAATGATATACAAACAATACCATCTGAAAATTTGAGAAATGAATGTGCAAGTTTTAGTTTTATGAGTCCTACATAAGCCACTTAGGCACTGTTTGGCAAAAGAAAAGTGTCTTATCTAAGAGCTTGTGTCTTATTGACTTGGTCAATAAGCTAGTAGAGCTGTTTGGTGACCAAAAATAGGAGGAGATTATTTTGGAGATTGTGTCTTTTGCAAGTAGCTTTTGGAAAGCTATCTCAAGTAGCGTTTGTCTTTGGGAAGGAGCTGCCAATTTTTTTCTTCCGTTTTTGCCCCTAATAATTCTAATTTTATATCAATAATATTGCATGTCTTTTTTAGTCATTTAACAAATTTAAGCTAGTTATACAGCTACTTTTGCCAAACAGCTCTAGTCAATCAGCTAGCTACACAGCTAACAGCTTTCAGCTATAATTTCACAGCTTTCAGCTAGCTTAACAGCTTTCAGCTATAATCTCGTAGCTTTCAGCTAGTTTTGCCAAACAGAGCCTTAATGTGAACCACACATGAGAATTTAATGTTGAAAACATATTATGAACAAAAAGTTAAGACTAGTGATGTTAAGGATGTTTTAAACAAAATAAAGATTGAAAATATTAGATCTTGTGATGCTCCTCTTGTAGTTCGGAGTGTTCAGAGGGGGTATGGCCTTGCTTCGACTAACTAAGTACAATAAAGTTATAGAAACTAAGTAAAATGTGCTATGAATTACGGATAAACATTCTGGTTAAAATTTATCGAAACAAGCTTATTACCAGCGCGAAAAGTTAGAAAGAATTAAAGAAAGCAAGATTAGAAATATCTAAGAAGATAAACAAGTATTTCTAAAAGTCTATTCAATTTTGTACGAGGGTTGATCACAAATATATTTATTTACTGAGACAACTGTCCGAAAGATATAAGGAGAAGAAAAGAGATATGCTGAGTTGATTATTTCCATTGTATTTAGAAAAAGCTTTTGATAAGTCTAGGATGATAATCTGGTGGATTCTGGAGAAGAAACAACTGGGGAGTATTTATTCGATTAACTATGTATCATTCAATACATTATTAAACTGAGAACAATCTAAGAGAAATGGAACTATTCCCAAGCACTATACACTTGTACCAAAGATAATCATTAGGTCTAATATCTTTGAATTAGTTATAGATGAATGTACTGGGCATATTCGCAATCTGTCTTGTAATGCATTTGTTTTCTAATGATGTAGTGTGTCAATGAGACTCGAGAATGGATAAATTCCTGAATAGAAGGGTGGCGAAAGGCTTTACAGCCTAAAGTTGTAACAAGAATACAGTTGTTATTCTAACATGGTTGACCTGAACTAAAGAGTCCAATCCATTCTACAAATTCAGAACAACACTTTGCTGCCCATTGGAGTTGGCTCCCTTCACCTGATTAAAATATAGTTGAGTGTATCTTCCTGCTTAACGAAATTGGCTGCTAACTCTTCATTTATAACACTGGTAATTACCATTTCATTGATAAGACTCAATCATGTATACAACCATACAAGGTGGTTCACGATGACATGGTTTGGTTCGCTTAGATTGGTCTCCTGAGTCAACATTGTACCATTTAGGTTACATGGCCATATAATAAGCCAAATTATAGTATGCTAGTGAGGCTTTGGTTATGGCATGTTCCAGGTTTAGGACTTGGCTACTTATCTTTGTTAATGAAAAGAAGAACAAAATCCTAGTACATTATTTGTATCCCTATTTTATCTGGATCTTTCTTTTCCGACGCGAAAGTACTGGAATAATTTACAAGATTTTTTTATGTGCTACATTTATTACCCAACACAAAAGTAGTAGAACTTGTGGAAATAGAGAGCTTAGAACAAGTTAGGCAGCAAAACTACCAATTTAAAGGGCATACACGAACTGAGTATTTAACTGTTGGTTATTTAGTTTCATCTTTCTTATATGAACATATCATCTCAACTTGGTGCATGATTAAATGAAAACTGGTAACCATGTTTTTATAATCTGTTACTCAAGGTTTACTATGCTCATATGGAACTCTTTGTAAACATTTTCATTTTGTTGTTTCCTAGATGTATGTTTCACTTCACGTCCAAGATGCGAATTAATTCAAATTTTATAATTGGTTAAACATAGCACAAAGTTTTCTATGTTTGCTCATTCTTCATTGAGGCAATTGTATGCAAGGGGATTTCACTAACATTTCTACAAAGATCTACTATGTTTTCTAGGTAGTTACAACAATGCAATCAAGATTCCCTACTTTTAGAATTAACATTGTCTAGACAAAGGATGAAGGAATGAACTGTCACACACCAGGCCCCCAAGCCCGTTGGTGCGATGTAAGCCATGAGACCCACTGAGTGTGGCACATCGTTTGGCTTAAACCACTGCCAAAATCGACTAGCCGATGCTACACTTGAACCCCATGCTTATCTATTTAAAGACTCTAATTCTTTTGTTAACTCCCGATGTGGGACTAAAAATAGGGATGTCACATGAACTTTGATAGCGATTAAAGTTAGCTCTAAAGAGCAACAATGATCAAGCAAAACCATATTTCATTTCTTAGGAATTTGAGAAATGGTTTGCTTTGTTTTATTTTGTATCTTTTCTGACTCCTTTTTGCTCAACATCCTTTTTAAAGCTTTCTATTAGTTTCGGGTTTCTACTATAGAGTGTTAAAAATTAAAAAAACCCTCTGAAAGAATTAACAATTTTTTTCCATGGGAAGTCAGCATAAATCACTCTCCCATAAGTTGCTAAGCTGACAGGCAAGTGTAAGTGGCAAGTAGGAAGGCAACCCTAATGCCTACACAAATCAACTGCAAAGTGGAGATCTCTTAATTTCTTAAGAGAAATGTTCAAGCAATGAGAAGAGGTCATTCATTTGGTATATGAAATAGTTACATTCATCTCTATGGTGGAGAAACTAAACCTAATAGCAAACTGTGTGGAGTTCCTCAAATTCGATTTTTATTACTAACCATTTATTACTATTCTAGACAGTTATCTTTATTTTTCTGTCTTCTGATTATTCTAGACAATGATTTGATGTACTGATTTCATATGTGATAAAATCCATTTTTCCCCCTATCTAAATGGCAACATTCACCTTATTACAATTACAAATATCGTTAGTACATTATATAGACAGTTCCTACCTTCTTTATGACACCTTGCTCTTCGAAAGACCTAAAGAAGGTTTACTTTACAGTCTTTACTAAAGAAGACCTACTTTTGTATGAGCCTGTTAAGTGAATTTTTTTGAAATTAACCTCTAGATAGATCGAACAATTTTGGAAGTATTCTTTTAAATTTGAAATTCCTTTAAGACCAAATTTTACTTTTACTGGATCTTCCATTGCTCAATTATTGTTCCCCATATGTATCAATGTGCTGCAACCAATACTCTTCAGAATCATCACTAGATGTTGACATCACAATTAATGCAGATGTGTTATACACCTCTTATCTTTCCTGTGGTCGAACAGTAATCCAAGTTTGTTACTGAAGTAATTGCTTTTTGAAAATGATCAGTGCACGGTGCACCTCTTCACAGCAGTGCGAAATTTGTCTGTTGGATGCTGCTGCCAATATTGTGTCCTGCAACTTGAATCCAAATTTCACATCATCTAGAGCTTAACTTGGCAGCTTATTGGCTAGAAAGATATGGTTAATATTTAAACAAACTATGGTTTCAATTATTGGATAGAAGTGACTGTGAGTTATTCCAAATAACTGAAAGTCTGGAATGATTTGGGAGGATAATTCACAACAGACTGACTTGAGGGGCAAAAATCAAGTTTAATATGATTTGAGGTTCGTGTATCCGAAATATCCAACATTTAAATGATCTTCAGTTTTTTGCTTTCAAGAAAGCTAACCTAACATAATGTGCTCAAGGCACCATATTCAATGTTACAGAAGGCACTTGGAGGCGTAGGTGTTGGAACCGGCGCTTAGCGTCTAGGCGGGGGGCCTAGGCATTTTCCTGGTTTTTATTTTTTAATTACGATTAATGTTATCGAAAGTGCTAGGCACAACTAGATGACAACTAGCGCCTAGGGCTTAAGCGCTAGGCCTGGGAGGATTTTCTGTTTAAGTGATGATAAAGAAGATATTGCTGAAGGTCAAAGGAGGTGGCACATGTGTTCGTAGTCGGTGGATGTGGCCAGAGGAGTTTGGAGGAGGTGAGAGGAAGTGGAGGTAGCAAAGGATGACATTACGATCAAGACCTAAGCAGTGTAGTTCATGTAAGCAGTCTCCGGTTCCCTAGGCGCACCCAAGACCAAGACGGGTGACCAAGGTACTGCCTAGGCCTAGACAGGACGTTTTTAAAACATTGACCATGTTAAGTGCTCTTCCGCCAAGGCTACATGATTGTCACACTGATTAGAAAGAAAGCTTGGTAAGTGGAAAGTTTGTTAGTTATGTAGGAAATCTGAGCTATTGTGCATTTTGTTCTTGCTTCTATTGAGAATACAGCTAGAGAGAATCGATTGGTATGGTTTGGTCATGTGCAACGGAGTGTGCTAAGTGAACCAATTCGGAGAAGTGATAACTGATAAGATTATAGTTTATGCGGTAATGACTAAATGTAGTCTAATAGAACATGATATGGTGCAATTAAAAATAATAGTTAATTGAGGACATAGCCTTTAACCGAATGGAATGAGAGAATGTGATTCATGTAGCCAACACTAACAATTTTAAATAAAAGCGTCATTATTGTTGTTGCTGTTGTTTGTTGTACATATTATTCTTGAGAATATATAAGGACTGTGTAACTCTATAATGGCCAGAATGGTGAAGGCTTTGCATCTATATTCTATTATATTATTCTCTGGAAATCATTCATGATAAATACAACCTAAAGGTCTAAAGAATAATCTTGAACGCTTCTGATTCTTCTTTCACATTTTAGTCCGGCAGTCCTATTATCTCCACGTATTTTAACTGATATAAGGAAGATTCTTCAGTGTTAATATGAAAGGTTTTATTGCTTATGGTATGTCAATATTGGTGCTGATAGGTAAGACTACAGACTGTCATGCTTGATGAAATTTTATATCATGTGAAGTTTTTGAGGCTGCAAGTCAGTGTAAAGTACGTAATTTTTGGCAGTGGCTATGAATAAATTCTGAGTTCATTGGAGGACTGTGATCATGTTTCTTTATGAGGAAGATTGTCACAGATAATTAATTATGGGAAATAGAATCAGAAACTCCATACTGCAGCCAAACAATAACAAATTTAATATGGTGCTTTTGTTAGAGGTCAGAAGTTGCATGATGCAACCTGCATCTTAATTTCTCTGATCTGCTTTCAATATTATGTTTGTATTGATTAAGTTGCTTCTGTTTCTGAGTTGGTAGTTACAGGAAAAAGTACAGAGGTGTCTAGTATACCATTTGTCTGCATAATATAATATTTGTTTCGTTTTGTTCAGCCCTGATCTGTAATTGGTATATACCACAAGATCTAGGCATCCTAAAATGCATGGAGCAAGCTCTTGTTTAAAATCTTGTCAGTTAACTCTCAATTACATACCTAATGGAGTCAAATTTTATGTGAGAACTAATATAGTTTATGCCAAAATGTATTTGTTTTTACACCAAACTTCCACCAACTAATGCAACAACTTCCACCTGCTTTATACCGGCTCCGTTGTGTGCCAGTTCTGCTGACCAGCATAATATTTCAGATTATGACTATCTTTATTGCACATGTCATACTAGCTCCGTCTTTAAAATATGGCATTACAATATTAGGGACTTACATGGCTCCATATTTTAGTAGTGTTGTTTACAATTTCCAGATTACTGCAACACAAGTATAACTAACACCACTATTTACAGTAGCACACATCATTGCTTCTGGGACTTTGAAATTTCTTTAGTAGGCTCCATAGAGGAGAATATAAAATTTTATAACTTTCCAAAGCTAGGACAGCCTGTTCTCCATGAGTTTTTGGAGAATATCTGTCTTCAAGGATTTAAGGAAGTTCGTTCAAGAAGAATTGAGGCAAATTGGGTCTCCACTGTTATGGTTGTGTTTTTCTGTGATATCAACTCCGAGGGCTATATTTCTTGGAATGCAAATGTGTTTCTCAAACTTCATTAAGCTTCAGATCCAAGTATGTTTGTGTGTTTGTAATTGGTTAAATACTAATTTATTATCTTATTACTATATATATATATATATATATATATATATATATATATATATATATATATATATATATATATAAGAGAGAGAGAGAGAGAGAGGAGAGAGAGAGAGAGAGAGAGAGAGAGAGAGAGAGAGAGGTTAGAAGGCAAGTTACTCCACGTGCCATGTTAATTTCCCACTTGCAATATTTGAAGCTTTTATGTTGTTTTTTTCGTTAATACCTTTTCATTTATTTTATCAAATGACAGGAGCCGAACATGAATGGACTTGGTGATTCCAGTGCTCTAGCACAGCTATTAGTGGAAATTGAAGTTCAAGCAGCTGAGGTAATCAGTTATCCCCTACTGTCTCTTATACATTACTAGCATTTGTTTTACTTGTTTATTGGGAGATAGTTTACTTCCTAATTTTGCTTGACTCCAGCATTTGGCAATAAAGATAAATATGTCTTGGAGTTCACCTCCATTTGATGCCTAATTGTTCGTCTATTTTTATATACATTTATAATTGGTATATTTTGTTTTGGACATAATTTTCTCACATTTTATATGAAAATATGTCCAAAACACTATATACATTTATAATTACTATATTGTGTTTTGGACATAATTCTCTCACAATTTGTATGAAATTGTTGTGATTAACATATTTGCTTCTTGACGGGGTACTTTCCAGAAGCATGGAGATCTACGTCAAAGCCCAACTAGATTTGTGTTTAGTAAAATCAATGTCATAAACATTAATCATGGCAACCATAGATTTATTGTTGCTTATGTTGCTCTATGGCGGTCATTCTGAAATATTGTCCAGAATTAAATTAAGCCAAGAGCAGACTAATTTGTTTTGTTCTGACCCATGTCACAGACAACAAATTTATATTCTGCGAACTTCTTGTTTGTTCAACTTTGCAAAAGAGGTTTTGTAAGTTAAAGACAATTACTAATCCATCTTAAACACAAACTGTAGCAGCAGCAGAATCAAACTCTTCAAATCAACCACTGATGCTTAAGGTCAAGGCTATGCTTACTTTTTCAAATTTCACATCATGCTCATCTGTCGTGATGTTGGGCTGCAAGTTCGTGGACCTAGCAGCCGATCTTGCTTGCTTATATACAGCATGACTTGGCTATGGGTCTGAGGTCTATGCCCGGATGATTAGACGGTTTCCGCACTCGAATAATGTTAAGATTTGGTCTTCCCTTGAGTCCATAAGACATATTTTCTATGAGGATTCACCCTTTGAAACTAATTACTTCTTGGGACCATTGATTTAATTTTATGAGATTCGCTCAAATTTATAAGAGCCAGACACCACTCAGGTCAGAGTTTTGGTTAGATTTGGACCATAGTGTCCAAGGTTCTATGCCTCATATCGGATCCCTGTTAGTTTACCCAAACCATTTGCAAGCTTAGATATGGCCTTACGAGTTGATACCCAGGGAGTCAAGCTTATCAGTTTCTTGTATTACCAACTCATATAAACCACATTTTAGGTAATGCACTGAATTATGTATTTGCATCCGCTTTCCTGTTATAATTTATTGTGTGAATCTGCATGGTCATGTGTTTTAAGTACATGTGTAGTTGTTATCAACACTAATTTGCATTCTTGCCCGCATATGTATTTCTTGAGAAACTTTTTTATTTGTCATGTCCTAAACCATTAACACATCCCCATTGATATTGAAACTCCTCAACTTCTGTTTGTACTCCAGGCTAGCGGCATTAATATAAACTTAGAAGTTATAGAAGTGGGTACAAACTTGTTTCATGATGTGACATTTTTGTTCAGACAATAAAAGCATACAAACGCTAACCTGAGTTTTTCGTTTCATATTATATTTTTGTCTCTGGCTTTTCTGTAGCCAAATGCGTCATTGGTAGTGTTAACAATATTATATATTATCCATCTCCATAATTCTCTTCTGAACCAAATTTACTTCAAAATGGAATTGATAAAGTTGTGTTTGCAACTGTAGTATGATTTCGAAATAACTCGATAGACTTAACTCATTTAGTAGAACATGACATTTGGACTTCAAAATGTATGATTTCGAAATAACTCGATATTATGATTTCAAAATAACTCGATAGTCTAACTCATATTGTAGAACATGACATTTGGACTTCAAACCCTAAAGGTTGTTGACTTTGGTTACACTATCAAAACTTTTGAATTTCATATACAGTTTACTATTCTTTAAAGAAATGCTTTCTTGAAACATAAAAAAACGGACAAAAAAGCATAAAATGAATACATCTGGCATGTTCTGGAGTTTAGGATAAACAAATTTTAGAATAGAAGTTGAATAATCTGCATTGCTTTGTTTCTTTTCGTCTGGTTTCCTATCTGATTGAATCTATTTTAGGAAGATACCAAAAAAGATCAATGGTTGTGCAACAAGTGGTTTAATGATGGAACTCGAGAGCAAGCAGCGAATCTCATAGAGGAAAACTTTGATGATACAGTGCAGTTTCTTCACTCTGAAGCTCGGTGTATTGTACCATTCTCCCTCATTACTACCATTTACCTTTCCCAGCACCATCAACCAAAACCACCAGATGCTGATACTCCTTCATAGGCTATAAACGCCACCTGCACGTGCCCATCAACTACTCCTATGCTATATATATATATATATCAAAGTTTCTTCAGTATTATTTTTTTGTTTGCTTTTCTATAAGTTTCTTTTTCTTTTGTTGTAGGTGGTAAGTGCATCAGATTCTCATACCCCACAAGATGTTTTCATATTTGTGTGCGTTTTGAGTGA
Organism: Asparagus officinalis; assembly: GCF_001876935.1. NCBI lineage: Eukaryota > Viridiplantae > Streptophyta > Magnoliopsida > Asparagales > Asparagaceae > Asparagus > Asparagus officinalis. The sequence continues at coordinate 96,747,390 of NC_033796.1, forward strand.
GGGAGTTGGTTTCTTTGTGGTTAATGCTAGTATTGTTATTGTCTTGTTGGGAACTCTCTTTCTTTTGTGGCAGGACCAGTGGAAAAAGTTGTTGAACAGGTTTTATATGTACATATTGATACTTTGATTTGAATTAATGAATGAATGATGTTGATTGTTCTTGGAAGTTGATATTCATGATACATCTTTCTAGACTTTCTACTTCCCACCCTCTTTAATTTTTTCCGCCCATTTACATAATGTGAAAGTTTGATTCATGTGAATGTGGTTCCCCATTTGAATGAGTAGATAAGAATGAGCCACCTTATTACTAAGCATCAAATTTTGTGTTTGGTAGTGATGTTATCACTTCTCATCTAATTGTTCAATCGTCCAATTCATGTGCACCCTTATGTGAATGTTCTCTCTTTTAAATAAGTGGATGAGAATGAATCATCTCACTACTAAGCATCAATTTTATGGTTGGTACGAAGCATGCTTATCAATGTGCACCCCTATGTGAATATGTTATCCCTTTTAAATAAAATATCATATATATATATATATATATA
>NC_033796.1:96747965-96766880 GCF_001876935.1 Asparagus officinalis
TCATTCTTGCATCCACTCGATTCAATTTGCGGGTGACCACATTCAACCATGTGAATGCTGGTCCCTCCATTTGAATGAGGATGAACGATAATGTGCCACCTCACTTCAAGAACAAATTTTATGCTTGATACAAAGGATACCCATATTCCTATATATATATATATATATATATATATATATATATATATATATATATATATATATATATATATATATATATATATATATATATATATATATATATATATATATATATATATATATATATATATGGAGAGGTTCTAATAAAAACCTAGAAAACTAAAAACCAATCCTAACCCTACAATCTATTTCATCCAATGGTCAAAATTGAAAATGGCAAAATTGAAAATAAATACATCTTAGATACACATCAGGGGTAATTTAGGAAAGATTCATTAATAAAACACGTAATTAATTAGCAAAACCTGTCAAACACTCTTTTTCACGAAAAAGACTTTTCAGTTTCACTCTATCAAGCTAGAACAACAAGTTTTCTCTCTCTATCGTCTCATCTTCTATCTACCCGAACAACTAAATTCTTCACATTCCGTTGATATCTCAACACTTCGATTTCTTTCAACATCTCATTGCAACTCACATTCCGTTGATATCTCAACACTTCGATTTCTTTCAACATCTCATTGCAACTCGAACGAAGACGAACAACAAGCATTCGACGCTGGAGATGAAGAAAAACAACTCACAGACTCCAAAACCCTCGTCTTCAAGAAGGGGTAAAACGATTCCAACCCGCTTATTAAAAATGCATATTTTTATCAAAGTTTGAACATTTTTCATGGATTCAGTGATGAAAGTTTCGAAATTTTTAGATTAATCACTTGCATGTTGTTGAATAATTTTTTATTTTATTTTTTAGCTTTATAAAATATTATCGATGCATGTTCTAGTTTAGGGTTTTTATTTTTTACAGTTTTAAGTTCTTGTGAGAATAAGTTAAGTTTTTTTAATATTGTAAGATGTTTTCATTTGTTGTAAATGAGCAGCGATTAATTTTGGTTGTCTCGATTTTGCCTTATGCACTGTAGTTGAATCTCGATTCACTTGATTGAATCGAGATTCACTGCAGTGAATCGAGATTCACTACAATGAATCGCGAATCAAGATTTACTGGAGTGAATCGAGATTCACTCAAGTCAATTGCGATTTAGTGCAGTGAATCTCGATTCACTCAAGCATAATGAATCTCCATTCAATAAGGTGAATCCAGATTCTTCATAGTGAATCGAGATTCATATATTGGATTTTTTGGCCAGTTGTGTAAAAATGCTTGTTATTTAAACTTCAACTTTATCATGATTGTTTGTTTGTTTGTAAAAAAATACCAAATATGATCTGAGGCCGAGTATATAGGATGGAAACTTTACCAAATATGATCCGAGGCCGTGTATATAGTATGGAAAAATTATATGCTTTATGTATAATAACAGTGAAATGAAACTGTAGTGATGATCAGTTTTTCCTTGTTGTGTTGAGGGACGAGCCACTGAAACAATGTATGGTATGGGATGGAGTTGGTATCATATCATTGAATCTGGATTCACTTTGTTGAATCTGGATTCATTTTCTTGAATCTGGAATCACTTTGCTGAATCTCAATACATTTTGTTGAATCTTGATTCACTTGATTGAATAGAGATTCACTGCAGTGAATCGAGATCCACTGCAGGGAATCAAGATCCACTAGAGGGAATCGAGATTCATTTCCGCGAATCTCTATTCACCCCAGTGAATCTCGATTCAGATTATAATATCTTGATTCAATAATATGATTCCAACTTCATGCTTACCATGCATTATTCAAAGGCTGGTCTCATTAAAAAATGAATTATCATGGGTTTATCAGGTCTACGATCTAGCTTAAGGGACAAACAAACATCATGTGTTGAGATTGTTGAGGTATTTACACCTATACCTCTTCAAGTTCAATTGCCAGATAAAAAGAAATTGGACAAGAAACAGAGGACACCACGCACTGTGAACGTGCCCAGCAGTGACGAGGACTTCATCAACCCCCCAAATAATCCTGCCGGTGAGGATACATCAAAGCGTAGGAGGGATCAAGACAGTGAACAGATCACAAAAGGAAGGAAGAGGATGAAAAATGTTGGTGTACTAAACATCTTTAAATCAAGACAGTGAACAGATCACAAAAGGAAGGAAGAGGATGAAAAATGTTGGTGTACTAAACATCTTTAATTTTTTTGTGTATTAAGAGCATCTCCAACAGCTTCCCCATTTCTCACTTTTGGAGAATTTAGTTAGGTTTTTGGCCTAACAGATTCCCCATCTCATTCCCCAAAATAGGGATGGAGGAGAAAAAATAGGGAAGCTTCCCCAAATCTGCAGCATTCTCCAAATTTTTGGAGGAAAAAATGGATTCTTCAAAATGGGGAAGCTGTTGGAGTTGGTGTAAAAATTAGTTGGAGAATATGACTTTTGCTTCCCCATTTTGGAGAAAATTTTAGAGAAACTGTTGGAGATGCTCTAACCGATGGATAATTTGATCTAATTATATTATTTTTTTCACAGGCGAAGGTTGGGAAAAAAACAAATGTGAAGTCTGAACCTAAGGAGTTGACTAGGATACGGGTCTCTCCAAAGATATTCTCTGATATGGTCTTGTCACTCTATGAGTCCCAAAAAGAATGGGTGAGACTAGCTGGACTTGGAGGCCTTTTACAATTTGGATTAAAGGAACTGCCACATATGTTGGGGTACCAGATTCTGCAGTCCTTTAACAGTGAGGCTGTTGCGCTTAATCTTCCCAGAGGATCAATCAGTATCACAGAGGAAGATGTACATCAAGTGATGGGATTACCTCTGGGCAGGAAGCGTATACCAGCCTTTAGTGTTGGGAAGCCAGCATTAGTGGATGAATGGAGGGCTCAATTCACAGACAGTGTTGGTTGGAAAATTACTCCAGGGGCTGTGTCTGAGAAACTAAAGCAAAGTTCTGATGTTAACCTGCTTTTTAAACTAATTTTCTTGGTTCTCTTCCACAACAGCATGATCCAATCGCTTAGCAATCCGTATGTTAACCAACAGATTCTAGTTCTTGGTGACAATGTTGATCAGTGCTCTGAATACTGTAGGCTGTCTAAAAGTCACAATAGATAGCTGATCCTCATCAAGCCCCGAAGATGGAAGTTACAATCAAACGACTTCCTAATCGCTGTATCTGCAACTTTGCAACCGCTACAAACACGGCCTCATTTCTGAGATGATTGATCTTGATGGCTGCGACAACAGCATGACTAATATTATATTAGCAACTATTAGAGATGCTGATGAGCAGTGTAATGATTTTAGAAATAAAAGGTTGGACTTAGTTGGTGAGTTGCTTGGTAGAGAGCTGTGGGCAAATATTCGTCTAAAAATCACTATGAATGTTTGATTCCCGTCAAGTTCCAACAATGGAAGCTACAATCAAATAGTTTTCGTGCCGACAAGCGAAAGCTGCAAATAGAGGACTTTTCACATAGATCGAGGAGTGTTACAATTCAACGATACTTCCGACAACCGATGAAAACTCTATTCAGCAGTCTTCACAATCTACAGTGAAGGTTACAATCTGACGACTTTCACATTCCACAACAGCTAAAGCTAGGATTACTGAACAACGGTCCTTGCAACGCTCTTAGAAGAGGTTACAGATCAACTAATCTCTTCTAAAACGCGGAAGTCATCCCCGCGTCATAATTTTGGAAAAGCAGGCAACCCCCACGTTTCCAAGCTATAACAAGCCAAATGTGAGCGACCCTCGCGTTCATTGGTGTTCAGCCAACACCGACCCCCGCGTTTCCAAGCTATAACAAACCAAACGCGAGCGACCCCCGCGTTCATTGGTGTTCAGCCAACACCCAACCTCGCGTCTCAATTCTAAGAGGTGGCGTTGGGTTCTGAACGCTAGATTGGGCGTTTGACTCGTTCGAATACGAGCCGAACGGTTTCAGAACTGTTTCCCCACAATCTGAGGAAATCACGCCCACTTAGGAGTGGATTTAGAGGGCAGTTACAACCTCTTATCCACCTATAAAAACTCAACAAACTCAACTGCGTTAAGGGCTGACTTTTTGGTACGAAGAAGCAGCAAATTAAATCTTGAGGATCTCAACTGCACAGAGAGGCGTGAGAGAGGCAAAAATCCTTGGAGATAGGGTTTTTGAATCAAGTCCAGAAGATCAAAACCGAAGGGATTCTTCAACAACAGAATATCTGCTTGGTCATTAACCGAATTTTTGAACTCGTCCAGAGTTCTTAAACTCGTTAAGAGTTACCCATCAAACTTTCCACAGAAGTTCATCGTTCCCACGAGATAAAAGATGGTCGGATCGTCAACGGAGAGCAAATTCGACGCGAACAATCGAAGGAGGCACTCCATCGCTACCTTGAAGAACCCAGTTTTAAACAAAGGAGTGAACCAAATTCGTTCTCTTCTCTTTTGTAATCGAATTGTAATCGGAATCAAAGAAATACAAGTCAATTTTCTTTTGTTCTTTTCATTGCAAATTTTCCAACATACAAAAGATGACGACTCTACTGGGGACTAGCTTTTCCGATGAAGAAGTGGTGGCGCAGTCCGACGTCCACCTCATGGGAATGACTGTAGAAACTCTCGTCGTAGAGTTTGATCAAGCAAAGTACGAGGAGGCATTATCCTCGGGATCGCTTAGCCCCAAGGCTAAACGCGATGTCCGCAAGATCTCCAAGGAGATCAACTCTGTTGTTGAAACGCCGAAGAAAGCCCTCTCCTTCGGCCAGGAGCTTAAACTAGCTTTGATGGCTGAAAAGCCCACATCCGCGTCAGCACGACGTGCTTCAGGCCACAAACGGCCTATAGAGGAGACGAGCTCCGTAAACGTCAACGACGCTACTGCTAAGGCTTTGAAACAAGCCAAGAAGAACGCTGCTCGCAGACGGAGAAGATCCATACAACGAGCACACTTACGTGAAAGCCGAATGTTGGCCCAACGCAAAGATCGCGTTTCTAAAATTTTGCCCGAGCCTAGCGTTCCAAAAACAGAACGTTCGCTTCGTGGCAATGAGCCCGACTACGAGCCTCGGCTGATACAGCTGAAACGCGACCCTGAATGGCGCATTGTTACTTCAAAACGCAGCCCTCAGAAGGAAGCTGCCAAAGACAAACGAGGCTCTCACGTACGCGTTCAAAAAGAACATGACTCTCAGAAGTCTGTTCCACCAACTAAGCGCGACCCTCAGGGGCGCGTTCAACCAAAACATGACCCTCAGGGGTCTGTTTCATCGTTTAAACGTAGGCCTCGGCCTAATGTTTACAAAACTAAACGCGACCCTCACGTTATTCTTCAAGAACGCGACCCTAGCGTTGTTCTTCAAGAACGCGATCTTCAAGAGGTCCGCCAGGTTCAGAAAAGCCAGCGTGGTTTGAACCAATTTCACCCACCCAAGGATAGGGGGTTCCATCTCCGCCTCCACGCCCAGGGAAAATTTCCTCACAAGTTCCTGATTTGCGGGAATTACTGTCAAGAGGAAAACCAGCGCAGCAAGCAGCTCACTCATGTCAATGTGAGAGGCTTATCTCGGTAGTCCTTTCAAAATGCCACTGTTGCTCATCTGTACCTCGGCAGTCGGTGTTTGATAGGTTGACGAACGTCGTTAGGCCTGCCAAACGATAACGTCGATACAGAAAGAAAACAGCTAAAGAGGAATACCCCGAGGTCACCATCAACATGATCGGCAGAGGAAAAGCCTCGCATTCCGATTCCGACGGGTCGCAAAGAAGTCATTCCCCAACTGTTAGGGAAATTTGTGACCAATTCGAAGGAGTATATCGGAATACTCGGACTCGGACAGGAGCTATTCGCCCGGTTAACTATCAAAAGTTAGCCAAAGGCATTACAACAAGTGATGAACATTCGGCAATAGCCGAATCTCAATCTTCAAGCTCTGTCGGAGCACAAGAGGTTTCTTCTTACATGGCGGGAAACCCCGAGGACATAGCCAAAAGAGTGGACGAACATCATGTCATGCTCCAGACGCAACAGGAGACACTTCTCCAATTAAAGGAGATGTTGGCTCAGCTTCTTGCTAAAAAAGGCCAAAAACCCAAGTCTTCCCGGAGAACTATGTCAAAGGGAAAGTAGAAAGTGCACAAACATTCAGATCGTGAGACTCACAACTTGGATTCATCTTCTGAAAATGAGAAGGAGGTGGAAAAAGAGCTGCATCCCCAGTCTGCTAAAGTGGATGAACTGGAGGCTCGCCTCAACGCAATTGCCAACAGAAGCGATCTCCGCGAAGAAGGAGTGGTGCGGCCTTATCCTGCTGAGTGGGATACAGCTCCCTACCCACCGAAGTTTAAGGCCCCTACCTTGCAACCGTTTGATGGCACATGATCGCCGAATCAGCACATTTACTACTTCAAATCCCAAATTGGAGATGTGGTAGCGAACGACGCCATCCTGACCAGGCTATTCATCGGTACCCTCAAGGGTGTCACTTTCGAATGGTTCATGAAACTGCCTGCCGGATCTATCCAGAAATGGGTAGACCTGGAAAGGCTATTCTTGGCCAGGTTCTTCAAAGACGGCACAGAGGTCTCAGTCCCGACTCTTCTCTCCACTAAACAGAAGAAGGGAGAATCCATCAAGACCTATGTGGAGAGATTCCGCAGCATGGCGTTGCGATGCCCTTCAGGTATGATCCAATAAACTTTGGTTAAAACTTACAGGCACAACTTGCAGACCCAGCTCCTTGCTTAGATGGGGGTAGCGGAGTGTCGCTCCTGGAGACAACTAGTTTCACAAGGAGAACAAGCTGAAGAGATAGTGGCGCGAGTTAAAGCTGAAGAAGAGCCACAACCCAAGCTGCAGCAACAACGCAATCAAAATAACGCCCAACGGTCTAAGAAAAAAGAGACTTTAGTAGCTGACTACACGCGAGTGCCGCCGCCTACTAAGCAAGGCAAGACGCCAAATCAACAAAGAGCGCCCAAGCAGTATTCGTTTAAAGAGGAGCATGTAGATACCTTATTCCAATTGCTTCGAAAGAACAACAAGCTGCAGTTGCCTGAAGTCAGGAAGACGGATGAAGCAGGGAAGGTGGATGACCCCAACTATTGCCGTTATTACAGGTTCCTTGGACATCCTACCAGAAAATGCTATGTCTTCAAAGACATTTTGTAGAATTTGGTAAATGCTAATATGCTCACTTTGAAACCCGAGAAGAAGACCGTATCCACCAATATGATAGCGGTCCGATTCGGTGACTTCCCTCCAGTAGTAATTGCAAATGGCGTTATTCCCATTCGTAAGGGAGAAATGCACTTGAAGAATGCTGACTTGCATAGTCAGAAAGACAGGGGGTTGGTACCCCTCACCACCCCAAAAGGGGAAATCACGTGGGTCCACCCTGATCTACTAGGAGATCAACAATGGACGAATACCTCGTCCAAAAAGAAGGGAGGCAAGGCTAAGTCTTCCAATATGATTAGCCCCTCCATTATTAAAAATGATGATCACCTCAAACCTCTTACTGATTCAGAAGAGGAGAGGATCACCCTGGCAGCATACTTGAGGGATTACAGTCAAAACACTCAAGAGATTGAGGAACAACCCTGGCACTCGGTCAGGAAAAACTTACTTGAGGGATTACAGTCAAAACGCTCAAGAGATTGAGGAACAACCCCAAGACGCTGGGGGTTCTGTCCCGAAAAAGCCAGTTGATAAAGGAAAATAAAAGGAGCTTCGATTCAACAAGAACCTCCACCAGGAGTCTGGAGAGTCAAGCGCTCCCTTCCACCAGGAATTCCTATGCATTGACTGAACACTACTCAGACTACCATCTTTGGGTTCAACGCTAATAGCACTCGGCCCCTGGGAAAGATTAAGCTCAGATGCCAGATCGGAGATCTTAAGTCCGAAGTGAATTGTTACATCATAGATGCGGACACGTCCTACAATCTTTTGCTAGTACGACCATGGATACATGCAAACCGTATTGTCCTATCTACACTGCATCAGGTCATGAAGTACACCAACGACGAGGGGGAAGTCTGAACCTTAATTGCGGAAAAATACCCCTTCCGAGGAGCGGAAAACTTCCACACTGACTCCGTCTTCTATCTGGAATCCCAGAAGAAAGAAGATGTGGACAGGGGTAACGAAGCTGATACTGAACCAGATCCTGATGAAGATTGTCCATGGGAGTTAAATTTCGATGTAATGGGTCAGGATGAGAGTAATAATAATGTACCGAGCGATGGCGAGTGGTGCATTAATGAAGATTTTATTTTGGTGTACTTGTCTGATGTCTCCTCTAAAAATAAACAAATAGAGAATGATCTTAATGCATGTACCAACCCTTGGCACGTACTGTGCACAGAGGCATCGTTCACCTTGCCAATTCAGTCATCCTTCGCTTCAGATGAAGAAGTAGAAGATGCACGGAAGGCTTTCTTCAAAGTCCCATCCAAAAGGAAAGGGCAGAAGCCTATCTGTTTTGGTAAAGTCAAACCTAAACCACTCAAACGAGGAAGTTCAGAGGAAGATGACGGAGTTCCCCAATTCCATTATCACGAACCCAATTCAATACATTTAATGAAATGAATGGGGTATAACTTTAATGAGAAACATGGTTTGAACTTCGGGAAAGGAAGACGAACACCGATCCGAATGTCTCTTACCCCTGAAGGAAAACCTCCGGATTATTATCAAAAAACCGGAAGAGGCTTAGGTTATGTCACAACTCCCCCTGCCTCAGAAAATGAAATCAGTAACTATCTGCGTCAGAACCATTCATCCGGAACATCTTCTTGGGAATCTAACATCAGTGTCGGACCCTTCTTTAAAAATCTGACTGTGAACATGGTTTCAACTAGTCATCCAGATGAAGACGCAGGGGGTGATGAAGGATTAATCGAATCAATCAATGACCCTTGGATCAAATGCCTCAACATCTTGTGGGATATGTGCTTTAAACATCGCGAACCACCCACCGAAGATAAAGTGATCCAGGTCAACATGGGAGATGAGTCTAACCCCAAGCCCATCTTTATAGCTGAAGATTTATCGTCATCCGAAAAAGAGGATCTTATATCTCTCATCAGAGAATATATCGATGTCTTCGCTTGGAATTATGAAGATATGCCTGGCCTTGACCCGAAGGTTGCCATGCACCGTCTTAACATCGATCCGGAAGCAAAACCCGTTAAACAACAACAACGTAGGTTTCGTCCAGAGATCATGGAATCAATTGAGTCAGAAGTTAAAAAGCTTATAGACTCAGGTTTTGTCAGGGAAGAGAAACATCCGGACTGGGTGGCCAATATTGTCCCAGTACCCAAGAAAAACGGTAAGGTCCGTATATGCATCGACTTTCGTGACCTTAACGCAGCCTGTCCAAAGGACGAGTTCCCGCTTCCTATCACAGATGTTATGATCGACAACACCTGCGGATATGAAAGGATGTCTTTCATGGACGGATTCTCCGAATACAATCAGATCAAGATGCACCCGGAAGACGAGAAACACACTGCTTTTAGAACACCACTGGGGGTGTATTGCTACACAGTGATGCCCTTCGGCCTGAAAAACACAGGTGCAACGTATCAACGTGCAATGAACACGATCTTTCACGAACACTTACGAAAAAAGATTGAGTGCTACGTTGATGACATAGCGGTAAAGAGCCAATGCAAAGACGATCATCTTGCAGATCTGAAGACAATGTTCGAAATCATGCGAGCACATCAGCTGAAGATGAACCCGACAAAATCGTTCCTCGGAGTTTCAAGTGGAAAATTCCTAGGATTTATTGTTACATCCAAAGGAATCAGATATCTAACTCAACCGCCAGTTCTCGTGGCCCCGATATCAGGAAAACCATTCCTGTTGTACGTAAGAGCCATGAACCATTCTCTTGGGGCTTTGTTAGCCCAGAACAACGATCAAGGTCAAGAGCAAGCCATCTATTACCTGAGCAGGACTATGATGGGAGCTGAACACCGATATAATCCGGTCGAAAAAGAATGTCTCGCCTTGGTATTCGCAATTCAAAAGATGCGACATTACCTAGTTGGACAAACCATTCAGGTCATCTCTAAGGTGAATCCCTTGAGAGTTCTGATGACGAAACCATCATCTCTAAATTGTCGACTTGCAAAGTGGGCTATTCTCTTGTCACAATACGACACACAATTCATGCCTCAAAAGGCGGTCAAAGGTCAGGCACTGGCAGACTTCTTAGCCGATCACCCAGTATCGGGAACGTCTAAGTTGTATGAAGAATTACCTGACGAAGTCGCTGAAGCTTGCGTCACCCAGGAAGCTACGCAAGTGTGGAAGTTATTCTTCGATGGCGCGTCTAGAGCCAACCCTCATGAAGCAATCACCACAGGAGTAGGATTAGTATTAATCTCTCCAAACGGTCACGTAATCTTAAGGGGGTTTTCCCTAATCGAACCTTGCACCAAAAATGCAGCCGAGTACAATGCTCTGCTATTAGGAATGCAATTTGCTGAAGAACTTAATATTCAGCACCTCGAGGCCTACGGTGACTCTCAGCTCATCGTTAATCAAGTCCGAGGAGAATACGAAGTACGTCATGAGGATTTGATCCCGTATTACTTCGCAGTGCTAGAGCAAGCTCAAAAGTTCGAAGGTTTCTTTATCGAATATGTACCACGAGCTCAGAATGCGTACGCAGATGCTTTAGCTTCCTTGGAAACTTCATTAGCATTGCCACTGGAGGCTGAAACAACGATTCCAGTTGCGGGACAGAAACTATACTTTTCCAAGATTCCTATGGAGGAAAGTCCAGACAAAACAACGACAGGGGAAGTCTGTACAACCTCTATCGATTTTGAATCTAGGGATTGGAGATTCCCATATATCGATTACGTCCTGTACGGAATTCTGCCTGATGACCCTAAAGAAGCGGCCTCTATCAAACAAAAGGCCCTTCGATTCTATTATGATGCAGTCTCTCAAGTCCTGTATCTTAAGTCACATGATGAAATTTTACTTCAATGTCTCTCTCAGAAAGAAGCAAGAGAGGCCCTCAAAGAAGCTCACGACGGAATGTGTGGGGCTCATCAGCCCGGAGCTAAATTAGGAGATCGCCTCCGATGAATCGGCTATTATTGGCCAAAGATGTTCTCAGATGCAGTTGACTACACTAAACGTTATCACGCATGCCAGATTTATGGGGACTTCATCCACCAAGCACCAGGGAATTTACACCCCACATCGGCGTCCTGGCCCTTCGAAATGTGGGGTATGGATATCATGGGACCGATTTCCCCTCCGACATCCAAGGGACACCGGTTCATTCTAGCTGTGACCGACTATTTCTCCAAATGGGCGGAGGCAATCCCATTGAAAGAAGTCAAGACTTCAAATATGATCAAGTTCATCAAACATCATGTCATCTACCGCTTTGGAGTCCCGAGGCGAATAATTCACGACAACGGGACATAATTCGTCAGCTTTGGGTTTCAGAGATTTTGTGATAAATTCAGAATCCAAAGTGTCGCATCTACGGCGTATTACCCACCAGCAAATGGTCTTGCAGAAGCTTTCAACAAAACCATAGTGAAGCTTCTTAAAAAGTTTGTTTCCAAGAGCCGGCGCGATTGGGATGAAAGACTTGGTGAATGTCTATGGGCTTACCGCACGACGGTGAGGACCCCTACAAGAGCTACACCATTCTCTTTGGTATACGGCTGTGAGGCCATATTACCATTGGAAATCCAGATCCCTTCTCTGAGAGTGGGTATTACAACTGGACTCACAGAAGAAGAAAAACATCAGCGACGTCTGCAAGAACTTGAAGCCTTAGATGACAAACGACTTCAAGCTCAGCAGCAGATTGAGCTATATCAAGCCCGTATTTCCAAAGCTTATAACAAAAAGGTTAAGGAACGGATTTTCAAGAAGGGCGACTTAGTTTTGGCCAACAGACGACCCATGGTGATGACATACAAAACCAAAGGGAAGTTCAATCCAAAATGGGAAGGACCATTCGTAGTAGAATCAGTCTATTCAAACGGAGCATACCGCCTCATCAATCAAAAAGGAGACAGGCTCATGATGCCAATTAATGGGAAATTCCTTAAGAGATATTTCTCATAAATCATGTGGCCCCCTAAACCCAGCCAAATCAGGCTGGGGGTTGCCTATTCATAGTGTAATTCTATCTTGTATTTCGTCATGTTAACACTACACCTCTGACGATTGAAATTTCCTGGAATTATTCTAAATAATCAATAAAGAGAATTTCGATAGCATTTGCATTATTTTTCATTGTCCTGAATCAGATTTCAACAAAAGAGATGATGAAAGCCAAAATGATATCATTTTCATTCAATATTGTTAATTTGGATACAAAACGAAGACAATCGAAATGAAAATGATACAAATTTATTCCCTCCACTAAAAGCAATTTAAATCCTAAGCGTTGGGGCCCATCAGCCTAAAAGACTTGAGCTTAGATTTCAAAGCTAATATTTTCTCTTCACGAGCCTTTTCGACTTCCTCTGTTATCTTGTTTTTGAGCTCTTCTTCATTTGGTGCTGCTTCTGCAATCTCTCGCCTAATCTTATTGGCGGCCACAAGTTCGTCGCAATACCCTTTGAAAAGCCCATCGCAGTAAGTAACTAACCCTTTAAAAACTTCCATATCACCAGCTAGCTGAGCATTTATCTGAGGTATCCCAACACCAGCACGAGTAAGTTCTGCTGCAGTATCCCGGAGACCCACGGTAAAATTGCCCATGTCCACTTGGACTTGGAGATGCTCATCACGCAGTTTGGCGATACGAGATTCTGTCTCAGACAGACTTTTCTGGAGGGCCTCTTGGTGTTGTGTTTTTAAAGCTTTGGCCTGAGAAAGAGCCTGATCCACTTCTGGCCCTATATCGTCACGCTGCGGCATTGAAAGGAATTCCAATTCATATTCCAGAATAATAATGCTCTCGCGACAATGTTCAGTCCACAATGCATTCCCCTGGTCCTTAATCTTAGCGAGACACCCCAGCAGATGGGGTTCAAAGACTTCCCCGAGAGTAACGACATCGATAGTCATTTGCATCCAGTACTCTAATTGTTCGATAAGCTTCCTCAAAGTTTCCGAGCTTGGGGGTGGAGCAGTCGGCGGATAAATAAAGCAATTCGCGTAATCAGTGCGAGTGAAGGTGTGCGCAGCTTCAGATGATAACTTTTCGGTCGTATTCGGCACTGAGGCTGAGGGAGTCAGTTCCTGCTCATCTGTTGTAGTTTCAAGGTCGGGAGGAGCAGCTTGAGGTGCGACAGCCTCTTTATTCTCGGGAAGTCCAACAGGTGCAGACTTCATCGCGTCCCCCATCAATTTAGCCCTCTTGGAGTTCTTGGCAAGGACAGCCTTTCTCTTGTGAGTTATCCTGTCATATTCACCTTCCTCTGCCGCAGTATGGGCCCTCTTTCCTGATCTCAAAGAACGAAGTTCAGGAGTAAGGGTCTCTACAAGAATTCCCTCAGCCACCTTATCTTCAGGAGCAGGAGTTCCCTCAGCCACCTTATCTTCAGGAGAATCCGCAGTTGGCAACCCTTCTTCAGTCCCTGCATGAACCTCTTCCCCAGAAGGTTCAATGGTAGGCAATTCCTGTGAGGCTTCAACTGTTCCGGCCGCCTCTTGTTCACAGAAAAGATACTCCTCTATCCCTGGCAAACGACTCTTGGTAGAATGACTTCTCGATTTATACAATTCCCGAATCTCTCTTATGCATGAAGTATGAATATCATATTCTGGGATTCGAGAAACTTCATCAAACCAGTCGCGAAAGTCCGCAACGGTAGAACAGCCAGGCGGTGAGTTGGGTAAGGTAAAGTGTGCATGAGTCCCTCCGGCAGAGAAGAAGAACCACACACGAGCCCCTTCGTACAGATTCCCGATTTGGGCCAATGCCGGATTAGGATTACCGACATAAAGTTGATCATATCCGAATTGTCTGGAGAATCTAGAAGGTGTGTAAGGCTCAATGATACACTTCTCCCTCAAGCGGTACACCAGATAGCCTAATCTGATCATGAGAAGCCATCTGAAAGTGCCCTCTTCAAATGAAGACGAACCCTCAAAAAGAATGTCTGAAAAGTTGGCATTCTCTTTAGCTCCGTCGAAATTAAGGGCACAACAGAAATTTTTTTAATTGTCTCCTCGAGACAAAAGTTGTCGAGCCCTGACTATATAAGAATTAGTCCACGTGGCCGACTCCAACCTCTGTACAAAGGGAACATAAGCATCATCGCCCTCAAATACTCCCGTCATCAATGAAGGGCAATGCAATACGAACCAGGCCACCAAATACGCATACGGCACTGGTACGCGTGGTGGAGAAGCCTTCTTAACCTTCTTCCCGGCAACCTTAATGCCCGGGGCTCCGAGAAGTTCGGAGGTCAACATCCGTAAGCCGCTCTGCATGCAGCTTACCATAGCAGTGAGAAGACTCACATGTCTCCCATGCGCTAGCAAAACAGCTGGGTACACAACCTCAGCTAATATTGCCTCTATTGGTTTTGACGGTACTACGCACCGTTTCAACCAAATCATGAAAAATCCCGCAAGAAGAGCCGTGTCAGAAATAGGAACTGTGGCTTGGTGGTGGAAACTCTCAAAGTCAACACCAGCCTCAAAGTTATCCTCTGCAAGCTCTATCTTGTAAGTAGCGCTGGAAGCTTTAATTCGGGTTTTAGCACCCTTAAGAGAAATGGCTGCAACATGAGACACAACTATGTCTTTCCGGTTCAAGTTCTGAAAGAGGTATTCCGCCCACGCGGTATGCATAATTCCCCCTCTGCGCATTCCTATGACTTGAGCACATATATGGAAGTTGCACATCAGCTCCCAAAAAGTAGAATAGACTTCTGGATGCGCCGCCCTCAACAGGGAAAGCTCCTCGGTGGTAGGGATGAATTCTTCGTATGGCATTTTACCCAAGGGCAACCCCGATACCGCTTGCATCTTGTGTAGAGCAAAACCCAATTCCCCTATGGGTGTGAAAAATGTACAGCTGTCCGGGTTATATTTCTCCAATATAGCGAAGAAATTATGATGGCTTTGAACAACCCCACGTCGAGTAGCTAGCACAGGAATTGTGAGACCTGATTGAGCGAGTGACTCCTTAAGCTCCTCAAGAACGAAGTCAACCATACGGGTCCACCAACCTTCTTCTCCGGAACAAACCCATCCTGGGGACCTGAACATTTGGGTGGAGAATTCACCCTGAACCGCAATGAACTGACGAATGAAGACGTTCGCTGGATGCGGCATCTCCTGAATCAGATCTTTCTTCTCAAATAAACTGGGTCTTAACCCCTTGAGTTGTCCCCCGATTTGTGTACGAGCCCTCCGACTAAATCCAAGCGACACATTCTCTTTCTCTTTAACTATGTCGAAGGTCAAACCCCGACGACAGTTCACATTCAAGAAGTAAGAGAGTGGGTACATCCTCTTCATGTTGGGGAGGAATAAGAAGCGATTATTAACTCTCCACAGCAACTTTGAGTCCTCCACATGTATAAGATGGTCATCGATTGCTATACGATCTCCGAATATGAATGCTAGATTGGGAAACTGAGCATGACCAATCGGGGTCTCCATGTCCAAGTCAGTGATTAAAATTCTGAGAGTAGAGCATCGAGGGAATTTAATTATCTCCGATCTCTCCGAATCAGGGAAAGTGCACAGTGGAATTCTGCCCTGAAGACTAAAGACTTCATTCGCGTCAGGACCGCCGATATATCCAAAATAATGCTCTTGTGAAAGCGGCACGTTTGGAAGAAACACTGCACAATCAAAAGCAGAGTTTAGCAGCTAGAAGCAAGCTATTGACATAAAGACAAGTCTGAAACACAGAAGGTTAAAGTCTACGTGTCAGGATCTCAAACGCGATGGTCGAGCCTCGCGTTAGAAATCTCAAACGCGAGGGTCGGACCTCATGATGAAAAGACTCAAACGCGAGAGTCGAGACCCACGAGAAGTCCCAACCCCGCGTTTTCATCAAACAAAAACGAGTTATCTTCCTCGTTGTCAAGAACCCATCTAGGGTTTTCAAAGAAACTTGCCAAGGCAAGTTATTTGGGCCAACACTTACCACGACAGGGAAGCCCTTGTGACGGCAATGACGACGACGATGTTGCCGCATGAACAGGAACACCGCCGGCGTCCTCAGCCGACAGCGTTTCAGAAGCCGCTTCAGCGACTTTCTTGGAATCGGAATCCGTTCTCCGAGGCGCCATCGATGCAGTCGATCAGGAGAGAATCTTTTGAACAAAGGAGATGAAGTTTGTCGGAGATTTCGTCAAAACCAAACGAGAGTTCTCGTTCTTGGAAATAGCCAAAAGTGGAAAGAGTCGAATGACTCTTGACGTGACCACTCAGGTCTATTTATAACAGCCATCAAGCTGTTAAGATGGTTAGGGATTCTAAGAGAATCCCAACCATTTTATATTTTAAAACGTAAATCTCTTACGTTTTTAGAAAAAGTCAGTTAAGACTTTAATCTCAACGCGAAGTTCACACCCGCGTTCAAACGCTAGGCTCAAACCAGCGTTATGGAGGTTCTTAGCCTCGCGTTTCGTACCTCAAACGCAAGAGTCACCTTAGCGTTGCAACTTTTCCAAATGAAGAATCTACCCTTGATACTTATCCTCTAAGCTCAGGGATTCTTTCAACAGAGTGCTTTTAAAACTCCGTATCTCCTTAACTCATCAGGTTAATATTACACCTCAGATAGTCATCACCCTAACAGAAATTGAATTTAGTTATTATCACTACCAATATGACCACAATTCCTCTGCGAAGGTCCATTTATCGATTCTCATCAATAGAACGATAAATCTCCAAAATCATCCAAATCCTGATTAATTGATCAACTCTCTTCAGCATAATATCAAATAACCAATTGACCTAATTCTTTTCGGTGAGATGATAAAATTTTCCGAATCTCGTTCAAATCACAAGTGATACACTTCGTCGCCCTGATGATAAAACACTTAGCAGTTCTCCCCAAGTGAGACGCTACAATATTTTTTCCTCACAGATGTCACGTTAAAATCACACCTCTGACAAAATCAACTTATCGATTCTCATCAATAGAGCGATAAGTCCTCAAAATTGCTCCGATCGTAATATTTCTCATGTCACGTTAAAATCACACCTCTGACAAAATCAACTTATCGATTCTCATCAATAAAACGATAAGTCCTCAAAATTGCTCCGATCGTAATATTTCTCATGTCACGTTAAAATCACACCTCTGACAAAATCAACTTATCGATTCTCATCAATAGAACTATAAGTCCTCAAAATTGCTCCGATCGTAATATTTCTCATGTCACGTTAAAATCACACCTCTGACAAAATCAACTTATCGATTCTCCGCGCGATCTAGATCCGGTCGGATCTACACGATTGGACGGGTATTATTCCGCGAAGGGAATAATAGCCGGGGAGGATTAGTTCACCAAGGAAATAATCGTCCAAATCTCGGGATCAAAGGCCAAGCTTTGATCCGGAGTGTAGTCGTGTAGATCTCAGATCTGAGTTTTACACCTCTCGAACACCTGCCTTTTGTGACGTGGACGCTCGCCGAGAATCAGATCTGAATCTTCAAGTCCTCAAATCTTCAAAACTCCAAGCTCGATCTTCAATTCGGCAGAGTTTCGGCTCTCAAAGTTCCAACCCCTTTAAATGAACAAAGGGGAGCCTATTTATAGGCTCTCTGAACTGTGCCCGCGCACAGATCCGGGTCGGCCACACATGGGTGGCCGGCACTGGGCCGAGCCCCCCTTAGGGTTTTGGGTTTTGTGGTTTTGTCGGTTGTATCCGTTTTTGTCCGTGATTCGGTTGTGCGGTTGATTTGTCTGGACTCGATTTGTTGACCTGATTTGGCAGTCGATCCGAATCCTGATTTGGCAGTAAATCCACTTCTAAGTTCGAGTCCGAAACCGATCTTGATTCGATCGTGATTCGTTCGAGTCCGCTCTTGTTTGAATGACTCGTTGATTCCCCGAACCGTTGGCTTGATTCAATGCGCGAATGGATGTATTCTGTTGCTTGCGTGCGATTCGTCAACCTCGTCGCCTCGTTGGTTCGTCGGTTTGTGCCGAGCTATGCTAAGGGACCTATAAGCAATTTTATATGCCTACAGAGATTGTTCGCGGTGAAAATTGTGTCTTTCATTGAAGTCATTGTCATCTTGAATAACAACTTTTTGAGTTACAAAAGATCCGGGTCTTTTTTAGATCCGGTTACAACGAAATCAAAGAAAATAAAAATAAAAATTACAACTTTCTCCTTTTGAACAAATCGCGAGCTCCTGTTTTGCGGTCGCTCGTTTTGTGTGGGTTCTTTGCCAACGGCGGGGTTAATCCGTGGACCACCGCGCGATCTAGATCCGGTCGGATCTACATGATTGGACAGGTATTATTCCACGAATGGAATAATAGCCGGGGAGGATTAGTTCACCAAGGAAATAATCGTCCAAATCTCGGGATCAAAGGCCAAGCTTTGATCCGGAGTGTAGTTTCGTGTAGATCTTAGATCTGATTTTTACCTCTCGAACACCTGCCTTTTGTGACGTGGACGCTCGCCGAGAATCAGATCTGAATCTTCAAGTCCTCAAGTCTTCAAAACTCCAAGCTCGATCTTCAATTCGGCAGAGTTTCGGCTCTCAAAGTTCCAACCCTTTGAAATGAACAACCCATGGCCTATTTATAGGCACCCAGATCTGTGCCCAGGCACAGATCTGGGCTGAGGTGGCTCGGCCACAAGTGGCCGGCCACCCCTGGGTGGCTCGGCTCATGCCGAGCCACCCTGGGGTGGCTCGGCCTTGGCCGAGCCACCCTGAGGTGGCTCGGTT
>NC_033796.1:96767043-96771361 GCF_001876935.1 Asparagus officinalis
TGATTCCAAATGCGAATGGATGTATTTCGTTTCTTGCGTGCGATTCGTCGATCTCGTCGCCTCGTTGGTTTAGGGGACCTATAAGCAATTTTATATGCCTACAGATACCCCCTCCAAAGTATTTCAGCCTCGTTCTTTTATAGAAGAGTCTGGAATACTTTGGATATGATTGTCCCAACCTTCAGTCGGTGTAACGGGACCTTGGAATGGCTTCTGTTCTTGATTCCTTCAATCCTCCAGGCTATTCAGTGCTTTGTCGAATGTCTGTAAGAGTCCCGGTGCTGCATTTATTGTCTGACCGTTGTCAGAATTTTAAACTTGAAGTCGATTCCTGATTTTCTAATCTTTAGCTGACCATCGATTATCGGCGTTGAGTTTTTATTTGCGACGCGTTGTCCAGCGTAATGTTGTTGAGTTATCCTTAAGAATATTTATAAAAAATATTCTCCAGGAACTTCTCAACAAAAAATAGGGAATAGTTTATACTCGTATACCTTATTGGAGTATTTTCTGCGCCCAAATGAGCTGAACCGGCTTGATAATGAGCCAAAAAAGGCTGTAATTCGGCTCAAAAAATTTTCTAATCCTTCCGAATATGTGGGAGAGGCAAGAATAAACCAAGGACTGAACCCTCGGTCAATTTGAAGTTGTTTCGATGCTTGATTCAGCTTCAATTTGAATTCTGGTTCAAACCAGGTCTGGTCCGGTTCAACTTGGTCTGGTCCGGTTCAACTTGGTCTTGGTTCACATTATAAAAGAGGGGTTTTTTTCTCTTATTAGGGCCCCCCCCTTGACCCTTTTTCCACTTTTCTCTTCCCTCGAGCATCTTTTCTCCCTCAAAACCTCATAGTTGCATTAGATCTAGTCTTCCTTTGGATCTTTGACTGAGAAATCCCTCAAAACTTCCATATTTAGAATTTCTCTCAGGCCCCTCGAGCGCGTGGTCTGAGTCTCTTTCAAGATCTGATTTTTATTGGATCCACGAGCTTTCCCTCAGGTAAATCCTCAACCATTTTAGCATTTTTTATGCTTAATTCAATTTATGAATTTGTGGGGTTGCATGCGAGGGTTAGGATTAAGATTTTGCGCCTCGAGCTCACCTTTCAGGGAGGGGAGAATTGCAAAAAAGAGGAACTTTTTCTGGATCTGATTCCTTAATTTATTTTGCAGGTCTCTATGTCTCGTATTGCGAGGGATCAATCCTCTACCGCGTCGGTTGATGGCGCGCCTCCCTCTTATGCTGGTGAGCTATTTTTGGAAATTTACAAATTAGTCCATTTTTTCTTGGAAATTTACAAATTGGTCCTTTTTATCCCCATTTTGTTCTCCTTGGTGAGGCAATCGGGAAGAGCCTTGATTCTCCTTGGCGAGGATCGACGCTTTAAAGATATGTTTTGCTTGGTCAAAACCATATCTCAAAATCAATAAAGGGGGCGTTTTGACGCTGCATTGTGCCTTATAAGGCAGGGATATATAGTCGATATACCCTATCTTATAAGTGCATAATGTGGCCAAATCGTCTCACCCTTTATAAGGCAGTGACTCTATCTTACCCATTCGTAGGATGAGTTCAACTTCCTTTTATGATTGAGACTAATAACTGTTGCAATTTTTGCTTCCAGTGGAATATCTTTCTGGGGCGTTCTCATCTCACGCAGTGTACGGGCGTCGTGGCGAGTATTATTCGACTTCCGACGATTTTTCCCCTATCCCAGTCACTTCTCAGTTTGCTTCGGGCACGTCGACAGATGTTGCTCAAGTGGTGAAGGAAGGTGGATATCGAGCTCTTCGCCAGTTGATTACAGATGCGCCCCTCGTGAAGGATGCCAGTTCGATTCAGCCTCTCAAGAAGACCGACTTTTTATTTGGCGATTCTGCCAGAGATCCGGATGCCGTGTTTATTGATGCTGAGCAGTGGCTTCATAAGACTGGCAGTGGTTTCATATATTTGCCGAAGATTCCTCGGCACCGTTCGTTGACTGAGCTTCGGCGTCAGGCTGTGACACGGGAGATGTCGTGGCGCTTGACGGAGGAGCATGAGAGCGTTCACTGCGGCTACATCACTCATCAGGCAGCTCCTGGTTCGAGCAGGAGTCACATCACTGGATTGCATCCTGGAGTGTTGGGGTTAGATGCACCGCCACGTAACGAGCTTCTTGCCGCTGCTTCTACTTTGAAGAATCGCCTTGCTGCTTTAGGACGGGAGATGCCTGCGACACGCCACAGGTTTTATGGTTGGGTCCATTCTTTGGACAAGCTTTGGTGGACTCGCATGACGAAGTACGTCTTGAGCCGATGGAGCGAGGAGTTGCACGCTTGTGGTCTGTATGCAGCCGTTCGTGCCACTATGTATGGTTTGCCTGTTAGCACGAAGCATTTCTTTGCTTTGTGCGAGCTCTACAACCCGGATTCGAACACTTTTCTGACACGGCAAGGGGAGTTGGGCTTGGCCCTCCATGAGATGCACAGGATTTCTGGTTTGCCCATGGGACAAATGCTATATCAGGAATATTTTCCCTCCAACCAAGAATTGAGTCAGCTGAAGGATCGCATGCCCGACCGCCACGAGACTTTGTGGGACCTCACATGTCATTATCATACCGCTTTGGCGCAGTCTGAACCCTTAGCAAAGAGGGCTAAATCTCATGTGAGCCAGAAACAGTTTGCGTCTTATTTGTTCAGGAATCTAGAGAGCAATTCTGGCGAGGCTATTTGTGAGCTGGCTCCACTCACTCCTTCAGGGGTGAACAATCTACTGAAGAAGGTTGATGCTCATTCTTATACCACTAGCAGTCCTGAGAGTGGTTTTCCTACAGGGACCAAGTTCAAATCATTCTTGTGGCATGCGACCGCGCCGATTCGACCGATGACCCTTCTAGCCGGTTACCTCGCTATCTGGTTGAAGAAATGCGTGGTCCCGTATCAGTCTAGTGGTTCAGCTTGCCTATAAGAAGGAACTTTCGCTTCTTCCGGTGATGGTGGCTAACATTCATCGAGGGCTTCGACAAATTTCTGGTGCTTTTACACGGAAGGAAAGTGGACCACCGACTCAGATTCCTAACAAAAAGGAACTTTCGCTTCTTCCGGTGATGGTGGCTAACATTCATCGAGGGCTTCGACAGATTTCTGGTGCTTTTACACGGAAGGAAAGTGAATCACCGGCTCAGATTCCTACTATTAAGGTGGAGCTTCCGTACACTTATTTGATGGCTTGGTTCGTCCTTCATCGTTCTGATATGATGTCAGTACCGTATGCCACAGACCCCTCCGCTCCCTTACTACAGCTGTTTGAGAATGGCAAGTGGGAGGGGCGAGGATTCCCTGAAGTCAGACAGCAGCTACAGGTCCACAAGTGTTGGGCGTTTTCCGCTTGCTTTCCACAGTTCTCCGGCCGATACGGCGAGTGTCTGATTGATGAGGAAAAGCCGAGGGGGTATCGAACTCATTTAGACGTCGGCTGCTTTAACTGGCTGGTGAACATCAGGCCGGGTTATCTGACTTTCCGGGTGAGGAATCAGTGTTTCATAGAGCCATACCTACCCTAGGCCGGGTTATCTGACTTTCCGGGTAAGGAATCAGTGTTTCATAGAGCCATACCTACCCTACCGATTCGCTCGCCAGTTTGGATATGATTAGCTTTATGTCGGGAACCCACGTCAGCAGCTTCGGACCCACGGCGGTTTGGTGGATGGTCTTCGCGCATGGTTGTGGACCGTGAGGCAGTTGAACCTCACCTTCCTAAGCTGCAAGTGGTTGTTAGCAGCCAATAAAACTATCCCTGTGAAGCCGATTGCAGATCTAGAGGCTGAGGAGGCTTCTCAGGCTGATTCCCGTATGATTTGGGAAAATGCTCGATCACAAAGGGCACGGCACAAGACCCGTCGGATTGACGAAGAGGGAAAGAAAATCTTTCATTCTGCTGATGAAGCTTCAGGCGGAGATCTTGAAGATCACGAGGACTGTTCTGAACGAGGTCAGTTTCTTACTCTTTCCTTTTATCTTCCAGAATTATCTTCTCCCCAGGCGAGACCTTCGATTGTTGCCCCTGCCGCTAGGCGGAAGAGATTAGCCCGCAAGCCGCGTGTAGTTTCACGAGCATCGGATATGGATTTGGCCGGTGACGATCCTGCTAGTGATGGAGGTAACATCTACCCTATAGACCGGCCTCTTGATCATTCAGAACTTTGACTCATGATTTTTCATTTCTATATAGGAGAGCGTGGGGAGAGCGAGATGAGTCCTGATCCTATTTTTCACGACTCTATATCTTCTGGTGAGCCCGACTCACCGCACCAGGTAGAAAGGGCTGCAGAAGCTG
>NC_033796.1:96772361-96829766 GCF_001876935.1 Asparagus officinalis
CTCCAAAGTGCTTGCAGATAGTCTGGTCACTGAGGCTCCTTTATTGGTCAAATTCTGGAATAAATATTCAGCCCAAGATACTTGTTTAATGCTGCTTCCTCGAGCCCCCGTCAGCTGCATGCAAATGTGGAAGTGACACATGACTTCCCAAAGGGTGGAATAAATTTTGGGGTTGGTCTTCTTTAAAATTTTAAGTTCCGCTGATCCTGGAAAAAACTCTTCGTACGGCAAATCCCCAAGAATAAGACCCGAGACTTCATGCATCTCGTGAAGAGCGAAACCTAACTCCCCCACGGGGGTAAAAAAAGTACAAGTCTTGAGATTATACTTCTCCAATATGGAGAAGAAATGAAAGTGGCTCTGAACAATCCCGAACTTAGTAGCCCGCACGGGAATCTGCAATCCAGCTCGGGCAAGAGGGGTTTCCAATTCATCTAAAACGAACTTGGTCATCCGGGTCCACCACCCTGTCACCGGAGAATGAACCCAGCCAGGAGTTCTAAATCCTTGCGCGGGAAACTCTCCTTTCTTCGCCACAAACCTCTTGACAAAGGTATTTGCCGGACTGGCCACTTCGTAAGGGGATACTCCTTAGCAAATAAACATGGCCACAAAGCTGTCACCTGCCTGTTGTAACCGAGTGTGCGGATCCCGTGAAAAGTCAGAGTTCCGAGAATAACCCCATCCTGATCCTTAACCAGGGGCCAATCCATACGCCGTAGGATGGAAGCACACTGGAAATAAGAAAGTGGGTACATCCTCTCCATATTAGGCAAGAAAAGGTTACGGTCCCCAACTTTCCGTAACCACTTGTAGTCCCCATCATAAGCATTATCCGCCTCGAAATCAACAAAATCCCCGAAGAGGAATCCAGATTTGACTATTGGCTTACGGCTCGAGTTTTCAAGTCGAGCGTCCGTAACCAATATTCTAAGGGTCTCGGGAGAAGCTTGGGTGATCAGTTCCACGTGACTCTTTTCCTTAATTCGGAAAACGGGGAGTTCTTGGCGTAGGTTGAATGTTATGTTCATATCCACACCACCTTCATGTCCAAAATGGTTGTGAAAAGGAAGAGGTTGACTGGTATGACGCACTGCAAAATAAAGAAAAATTTAGAAAAATTTAGACAAGGCAAATACAAATCTCAGACGCGAAGGTCGACTCCCGCGTCAGATAAGCTAGGACGCGAATGTCAAACCTAGCGTCAAAAATCTCAGACGCGAAGGTCGAGCCTCGCGTCAGAGAGTTCAGACGCGTAGGTTGATCCTCGCATTAAGAATCTGGGACGCGGAGGTCGAACCCCTCGTCAAAAAGATTAAACGACGGAGTCCAGCCCCGCATTATTGAAACGAGTCTCCTCATTGATCTAAAGATTAGAACTTGTCGAAACAAGTTTAACGATCACGACAGTCATACTCACCGCCAATCAAAGGGAGCTGGGGCGGTACGTTCGCCTGAGCAGCAGCGCCGCCGGCCGGCGTAGACGGCGCCGACCCCTGAGCCGCGACGACGTCGGGCTTGGAAGGACGAGAATCAATCTGCTTCTTGGGTGCCATGGAATCTTGTCAGAGGACATGAACAGTTTTTCGCCGGAGAGAACGAAAATTTTTCGTTGGAATTTCAAGAAGAGTCGGGTGACTCTTGATTTGACCTCCAGGGGTTTATTTATAGACAACTGTGAGCTGTTAAATCGTAACGGACGTGATTCGAGGCCAAAATCCCGCCTAAAACTCGACCCTCGCATTTTGGGTTGGTTGAAATTCCAAAACGCTGAGCTCACCCACGTGTTCCAATTCTTAAGTGGAGAAGTTATGTGGACAGCTATAATAGCAACTTCTTGACTACCAAGGTTATCACAACCATCAAGGCGACCAAAGCCGGGGAGAAACAGACGACTCCGTTGGGGAGTGTATTGGAGAAACACAGATAGGTTACAGTCAACAACATCAGAATCATCTGGCTCGATCAGACGGAGTGAGCAATCAATTCACTCAATTTTGGGATCCAAAGTATTCCGAAAATTCGTCCCAGTCAACCGCTAACTATCGAAAACTTTGGAGGGGGTTCTGTAGACTGTCTAAAAGTTACAATAGATAGCTGATCCTCATCAAGCCCCGAAGATAGAAGTTACAATCAAACGACTTCCTAATCGCTGTATCTGCAACTTTGCAACCGCTACAAACACGACCTCATTTCTGAGATGATTGATGTTGATGGCTGCGACAACAACATGACTAATTTTATATTAGCAACTATTAGAGATGCTGATGAGCAGTGTAATGATTTTAGAAATAAAATGATAGACTTAGTTGGTGAGTTGCTTGGTAGAGAGCTGTGGGCAAATATTCGTCTAAAAATCACTATGGATGTTTGATTCCCGTCAAGTTCCAACAATGAAATCTACAATCAAATAGTTTTCGAGCCGACAAGCGAAAGCTACAAATAGAGGACTTTTCACATAGATCGAGGAGTGTTACAATTCAACGATACTTCCGACAACCGATGAAACAAATAGAGGACTTTTCACATAGATCGAGGAGTGTTACAATTCAACGATACTTCCGACAACCGATGAAAACTCTATTCAGCAGTCTTCACAATCTACAGTGAAGGTTACAATCTGACGACTTTCACATTCCCGATGAAAACTCTATTCAGCAGTCTTCACAATCTACAGTGAAGGTTACAATCTGACGACTTTCACATTCCACAATAGCTAAAGCTAGGATTACTGAACAACGGTCCTTGCAACGCTCTTAGAAGAGGTTACAGATCAACTAATCTCTTCTAAAACGCGGAAGTCATCCCCGCGTCACAATTTTGGAAAAGCAGGCGACCCCCGCGTTTCCAATCTATAACAAACCAAACGCGAGCGACCCCCGCGTTTATTGGTGTTCAGCCAACACCGACCCCCGTGTTTCCAAGCTATAACAAACCAAACGCGAGCGACCCCCGCGTTCATTGGTGTTCAGCCAACACCCAACCTCGCGTCTCAATTCTAAGAGGCGACGTTGGGTTCTGAACGCTAGATTGGGCGTTTGAGTCGTTCGAATACGAGCCGAACGGTTTCAGAACTATTTCCTCATGATCTGAGGAAATCACACCCACTTAGGAGCGGATTTAGAGGGCAGTTACAACCTCTTATCCACCTATAAAAACTTAACAAACTCAACTGAGTTAAGGGCTGGCTTTTTGGTACGAAGAAGCAGCAAATTAGATCTTGAGGATCTCAACTGCACAGAGAGGCGTGAGAGAGGCAAAAATCCTTGGAGATAGGGTTTTTGAATCAAGTCCAGAAGATCAAAACCGAAGGGATTCTTCAACAACAGAATATCTGCTTGGTCATTAACCGAATTTTCGGTTCTAACAACTCTATTCACAGAGTTCTAACTCGTTCAGAGTTCTTAAACTCATTCAGAGTTACCCATCAAACTTTCCATAGAAGTTCATCGTTCCCACGAGATAAAAGACGGTTGGATCGTCAACGGAGAGCAAATTTGACACGAACAATCGAAGGAGGCACTCCATCGTTACCTTGAAGAACCCAATTTTAAACAAAGGAGAGAACCAAATTCGTTCTCTTCTCTTTTGTAATCGAATTATAATCGGAATCAAAGAAATACAAGTCAATTTTCTTTTGTTCTTTTCATTGCAATTTTTCCAACATAATCGGAATCAAAGAAATACAAGTCAATTTTCTTTTGTTCTTTTCATTGCAATTTTTCCAACATACAAATACAATTGGTGTTCTTTCTTGCTTGACTCAATGATAGAAAGCCAACACAAGTGAAAGGTAGACCCGACAAAACAATTGTACATGGGTCCTCTTGCATTTTTGATTGTAAGTCACTTGTATAATATTGATTTATTTTTATATTACTGTAGTTAAAGTAGTTTTACTTGATGATTACTAATTGGTGTGCTTTATTTCTTATCTCCGTCTTTCTAGCTGTTCTATGCCAATCAGGTTCTGTTCAAAGGGAGGAGGTTGGTTGAGAGAACAACCCCTACATTTTTAGGCTGGATTGACTTGGCCTTGAAGGAAAGACAGTCAGAGGAAATAAGTACAAATTCATTTGGCAAAGGTGCATTTACAGCCTTGAAGGAAAGACAGTCAGAGGAAATAAGTACAAATTCATTTGGCAAAGGTGCATTTACAGAGAGGGTTGAACTTGCACCTGTACAAATTCATTTGGCAAAGGTGCATTTACAGAGAGGGTTGAACTTGCACCTTCATCTCGAATGCAAAGTGGTACTGGAAACTCGCCTAAAAGTGTTGAGACAATTCGAAAGGTTAGCAAATTAAGTTGCAAGATTTTGTTTATTCAATTTAATCTCGATTCAGTAAGAGTGAATCGAGATTCACTTAAACTGAATGTCGATTCAGTTCAATGAATCGTTTAAATAACACTGAATCTCGTTTCAGATCAGTGGTTATTGATTAAATTAAACTGAATTCCGATTCACTTAAGTGAATCTGGATTCAATGATACTCAATATCGATTTACTAAAGTGAATCTGGATTCACTACTACTGAATCTCGATTCACTAAAGTGAAACTGGATTTACTTTAGTCGACTCTGGATTCAGTCATTTGAATCTCGATTCAAATACATTGAATGTAATCTCAATCTATCGAATCTTGTCTCTCGCCATGTTAATAATTCGATTCAAATACATTGAATGTAATCTCAATCTATCGAATCTTGTCTCTCGCCATGTTAATAATTTATGGAGACCAATGTCTGTGATATTCAAACTACAGGATTGTATTGAGAGGGTACAACGGAGAGCTGCAGAGTTGGAATCTGCAAAAGATAGATATGATGCTGAGTGTGAGACAATGAGAAAGTTGTTCCCCAATGACAACGAGCTCTTTCAAATTCAACATAGAGTTTCAAATGTTTTTGTGCAGGGGTGTGGACATCGTGGAAGTACCTATGACAATGAAACAGCTGTGGGAAACATTGTTGATGATACCCCTAATGTGAACACCAAGGTGAGTAGAGATATGCATGGTTCCCCTGCTGTTGATCTAATATCAGCTGAGTTACCACAAACACAAGTCTCCCCAAAGTTTATTCAAGAGGTTGATAAGATTATAGAGTCTGTTATCATGGGTAAGGTTGACAGACCAGTGAGGCGTAAGCTCAGCGAATCTGGTACCCCACAGACTAAAGAACCTAGTTTTTCTCTTGGGCTGACACAGGATACTCAGACTGAGACAGTGGAAATGGTTGATGTTGTTCAGATTGCTAAAGCTTGTGAATCTGAAATCATTGATGACTCTGTACGAAGAAGTGATAAACAAGCTGAAGATGCTGCTGCAGTAGATAAAAAAAAAGGTAAGAAAGTTCATGTGACCAAAATAAGGAACACGCGGGAAGGGGGAAAGAAAAGAGGATGGTGAAGCCTGCAACGTCTCTTCGGTCACCATGGGTGCAGAGGGTATCTCAGATTACTACTAGGCAAAGTCAGCTGGAAAGCATCATATGGAATTGGGTGCATAGAGAAGAAGCAAGGCATTCAGGTGATGATTCTGCTGAAGAAGAGAATTTATGAGTTCTTAAATCTTATTTGATCTTTTATTTTTAGGTGTGAGACTCACTGTTTTTAGTATTTTGTCCATTTATTAAATTGAATATTGTTACTGTTTTTTCAGTGAAATGGTTTTTAAGTGGAGACAAATTGAATGTTTCTTACCTGCTTTCAAGACTTTCCTTCCTTCTGAGGACATTGAGGTAAATTTAATCAGCATTTGGTCCTATATTTTGAACAGTAGAGAAAAAATAAAGTCTGAAAATTCTCCACTTAGATTCTTCTGCAATGTTGAGACAATCGTACGTATCTTCCTTTATTTAATTTAAAATAACACTTGAGTTACATTTTATTTAACCAGTTTTATGTTGTACAGTTTTGCAACATTCATCACACAGATGAGTCCAATGATGAATTGAGATATAGTAGGTTTGCTTCTCGGATGGATGAGCAACTTGCTCTGTATCCATATATGAAGTTTAATGAGATTAATATGGTAAAGATTCGAAGACAATGTTTTTGTTCTTTAACCCAATTTTAACTATATCTGTAAAATCTCTGATTAAATTTCACAACCATTAGGTCTTCTTTCCCATAAATGCGTTTGAGCATTTCTACATTGTGTGCTATGGGCTAAAGAATCCAAGTATGGAGCTGATTGACAATAGCAAAAACTGCCCAGACTACAAGGAAAAATACCAAGGTCGTCTTGAGGGTTTGATATGTTTTTCCACCTTACGTATGTGCTTTAAGCATTTACTGGCAGAATACAGTAATAAGTGAATCTGGATTCCACCTTACGTATGTGCTTTAAGCATTTACTGGCAGAATACAGTAATAAGTGAATCTGGATTCACTATAGTGAATCTGGATTCACTAGAGTCAGAGAATTCCATATTCGCTAACTCTAGTGAATCTCGATCGCTAGAGTTAGTGAATCTGGATTCACATCTTACTGTGAATCTCGATTCACTTGAGCTAGTGAATCTGTGTTCACATCAGGGAATCACGATTCACTAGCTATAGCTAATTCTAGTGAATTCAGATTCACTAGTGTGAATCCAGATTCATTAGAGTGAGTCCAGGTGAACTAACTCTATTAAATCCTGGCAAACTAGATCCAATGAATCGTGATTCACTGTCATGAATACTGTTTCTATATAAACAACAAAAACAATTTGTATATTACATTAGACATTACTGTATGATAATTTGGATTTGTTATGTGACACTGATTACTTTTGATTAAACAGCACAAGAATTTTGTGAGATATTTGGCACACAAAAAACATCACAAGGCGAGTGAAATAAATACATTAACGCCTGACAGACTTGAGATAGAGTGGAGAACGGCCAAAAACGAATTTGATTGTGGTATTTTTGTTATGAGACATATGGAGACCTACATGGGCGGTGGTACAACAAATTAGAACTCTGGTTTCCATAGAGAGGGTGTAAGTGTTTAAACTAATAATGTATTGATAATTTACAGTTAGTCTTTTTGAATTAATAAAATTTAGAATATAGCTACTGAATCTTGAACTGAACTTTTGTTCATATCTACAGGAGCGATTAAAAAATCAGCTACATAGACTGAGGTCTATATACTGTTGCCAAATTCTTACTGATCCAACAAATGAATTGGCCAAAGAAGTCATCAGGAAAGCCTAACAGCACCATGCTGAAACTGCCAATGTCAAAAAAGAGACGAGGAAGACCACAAGATCTCAGAAAAAATGATATTCTGTCATCAGCATAATTTTTAATGTTGAAGTTTACAGTTATTGAGTACATTGTCACTTAATGTTATAGAATACTCCGGTTTGTTTTGAACTGCTTTTCTATGTAAATATACTTTATAAGAATAGCTTTGTCATAATTTTATTTCTAGATTTGCGAATAGTTTGGATATATGAAAATACTGTGAAGGTAGTGAATGCAATTGGAAGAATTTCGATTTAAGCAGAGAATGTGAGTTATAATTCAAGGTTTTGTGTAAGATTCAGTAAATTAATCATACTTATTGTGGATTATATGTATTTAATCTGGAATCACTGGTTCAATATTATCTTAAGTTATTACTAATTTATTTGATTGAATCTAGATTCACTATAGTGAATCCAGATTCAATTCAGTGAATCCAGATTCACTACAATAAAAGATTCAGTAAGTTAATCATACTTATTGTGGATTGAATGTATTTAATCTGGATTCACTGGTTCAATATTATTTTAAGTTTTTAGTAATTTATTTGATTGAATCTAGATTCACTATAGTGAATCCATATTCAGTTCAGTGAATCCAGATTCACTACAATGAATCTATATTCACTATAGTTAGTCCAGAATCACTTAAAGCGAATCAATCAAATAATTTGATTGTTTGATTGATTATAATGAATCCCTATAGTGAATCCAGATTCAATTCAGTGAATCTAGATTCACTACAATGAATCTAGATTCACTACAATGAATCTAGATTTAATATAGTTAGTCCAGAATCACTTAAAGCGAATCAATTTTAATCTGATGACTGCATACAACTACTTTATCATTCCTTTTGAAATAATACAACTAATAATAATGAAATTCACATGCTATATGAGTAGATCTCTATTCAATATACTAACATGACACAACGTAACCATGTAATTAATAATCTAGTAAATATATGTCGTTAAGAATTACACAATTCAGCAATTTTAATAAGAAATGTATTATTAAACATGATTTTGAAATGAAATATGACAACTAAATTAAACATCACTCTGCTGTAATGTTTTCTTTAATGGGCATGTCCGTGTGTCATGGAAATCGATTTTTTTGCACATATTACACAGCCTTGGCACCTTCTTCTTTCGTTGACTAATTGATTTCTCATAATCACCAACAATTCTCCGTCCACACCCCTTGTTTCTACCTTCAATGGGAGGTTTAAAAATCACTTCAGCTGGTATTTTTGAGCCAACAAAAAACTCCATTATATCATTTTTGTTTTGTGTGTCAGATTTCCAACTAGATTCACGCAAACTGTGCTTCAACTCCTTCAACTTCCCTTCCAAGTAGTCAAGTCTCTCACCATCTAAACCTGCCAAACTCACACAGGATTGGAAATCATACCATATGTCATTCAACTTGCGATTTGTAACTTTAATTGCATTGCACTGTTCTGATATTTCCTTGAACTGCAATGAATGCCTCATCTCAGCACCTTTTGTCCATCGGTTCACAACAAGATGTCTTGGTATTTTTGTTACATCAGCTTGGTTCAGTGCAAAAAAATCATGTCTACATACTATACTCATTTTCTCAAACATCCTACACGTACATTGCACGTCATTGTTCAAAACAACGTGTTTCACCTAAAATTCAAAAAAAAAATGTATATTAGCACCGAATAAAAAAATAAAATGACAAGCGCATGAAATGGTCACTGAATCTCAATTCAGTGGTGTGAATCAAGATTCACTTCATTGAATCGCAATTCACTCTATTGAATCGCGATTCAATTTTTATTTTTTCAATCTCCATTATTAAGTTTTACCTCAAATATTTTTCCATGTCTCTTTTTGTCCTTTATGGAAAAAATCTTCACGCCATCTTCTTCTGATATACTGTTGATACTCATATCATAACAAGATGACATTATCTCACTCTGTACCTCATAAAACATTGTTCGCGTGTACACATCTCAGCACCTTTTGTCCATCGGTTCACAACAAGATGTCTTGGTATTTTTGTTACATCAGCTTGGTTTAGTGCAAAAAAATCATGTCTACATACTATACCCATTTTCTCAAACATCCTACACGTACATTGCACGTCATTGTTCAAAACAGCGTGTTTCACCTAAAATTCAATAAAAAAATGTATATTAGCACCGAATAAAAAAATAAAATGACAAGCGCATGAAATGGTCACTGAATCTCGATTCAGTGGTGTGAATCGAGATTCACTTCATTGAATCACAATTCACTCTATTGAATCGCGATTCAATTTTTATTTTTTCAATCTCCATTATTAAGTTTTACCTCAAATATTTTTCCATGTCTCTTTTTGTCCTTTATGGAAAAATTCTTCACACCATCTTGTTCTGATATACTGTTGATACTCATATCATAATAGGATGACATTATCTCTTTCTGTACCTCATAAAACATTGTTCGAGTGTATAACCCTGCTGCATCCCTCTCCAATAACAATGGCGTGTCCATTCTTGGCATCGACTTTGTTCCTTCATAGTTTAATCTTGCGTTTGTATGCCTTTGCTTATCCATAGCACTCTCGTATCGGAGATAAAATTCTATCAATGTGTCAGATCTACGGTTGAATTTGTCAAAGAAACTGTTCTCACTCTCTAATATTGTAGTACGTAATAAACCAGCCATTGGATCATCAGCATAATAGGCTAGAATCCATGACTCCCGAATGTTATACAGTTCACACAACCATTCATTACTTTCAAGCTTAAATTCTTTCATAACATCTTTCCAACCTACTTCAAATATTGCTGGATCTATATCTATACTCCAAATCAGTGCATTGATCTTCCTCTTGAAATCATCCATCTTCGAAATGTATTTTGCCAACTACAATATAATTATATAACGAAAGATTCAGTATTTATCTAATGAGGATTCATGATATTTATATGTGGGATTCATTACCTTTTGGTTAAATTTCTTCATGATGTGCCACATGCACAAACGGTGACGTGCTTCTCTAAAGACGGTTGGTATAGCTTGCTTCATGGCAGGGCACTGATCTGTAACAATACACTTTGGCTCGCGAATCATGCATTTCATGAATATCTCAAAAATCCAGACATAGTTATCAATGTCCTCTTTAGCTATCAATCCTGCTGCAAATACAACACACTTCTTATAATTGTCGAGACCAGTGAATAGAACAAACTTCATGTTGTACCTATTGTATCACATACAAAAAAATATAAGATTTACTATGTTATATAATTCTAATATTGAAAATCGTAAGAGATTAACTATAAAATCTTACTTGTTTGTGGAATATGTAGAGTCAAATGATATCACATCTCCAAATACATCGTAATTTCTTCGTCCAATAACATCTGCCCAAAAAATGTGAGTTAATCGACCCCCTTCATCGACTACATAATCATAGAAAAATCCATCACACATCTCCTTCTTATCCGTGAACTTCTCGATGATCATTTGAGCATCTCGATCACCAATATAAAGCTTCACATCCCTACTCCAATTTTTAAACTCGGTACACGTAGCACCAACATTAGAATAACTTCCACACAACTCCTTAGCAAAGTTATATGTTTTGTTAGGCCCCATGTTGACTTTTGCACCATCAAATACAAGTTTCTTATGTGCGAGACCGAGAACTCTATTTGACTTCAAAAATTGTTTCCCACTCCAGGACACCAAAAAATGAGAATGCTCTTCAACGAATGAGAGAACATTATATCCTTTCAAACCATCGAACTTCAAAACGACTTTAGCTTTGCAACCACATCTACTAGATATAGTTCTCCTTCTCTTTTTCGAAATGCTACTAAAATCCTCAAAATCAACATCCATCTTTGATTCATTGCTGCCAGCTCTACTGCAAACAATATGTTTAAGAAGAACTGTACCGTCCTCATGTTTCTTCTCTGTATGCCGTCTGATCTCAAACCCACTTTTAAGTCCATACTCTCGGTAAAACTCTATACCATCCTCTAGTGATCGGAAGCTTTGGTTTAGATAAGGTTTAAATTCAGCTTTAACCCGAGGTTTCCAATACATACCACCACCTGGTGATTGAAAAGGAATCGAGCTAACTTCGTCCATTCCATCTTCCCCAAAATCACTGTCTGATGCATTTATAACATGTGGTTCCTTTATTTGTTTATTGCTGCTTACAATTGAAAATAAAACAACATAAATTATATGGCTAAGTTTTGATATACTGAATCTGGATTCATTACAATGAATCTGGATTCACTGGAGTGAATCTCGATTCACTGCATTGAATCCAGATTCACTGCATTGAATCCAGATTCACTACAGTAAACATGTGAATTCAATTGAACACGTTCTAGTTGTTAGAGACTGCAGTGATCATAATGTATTCACATGCTTACTGTAGTAAATCTGGATTTAATGCATTGAATCTAGATTCACTACAGTAAACATATGAATACATTATGAAAATCACTGCAGTCTCTAACAACTAGAACGTGTTCAACTGAATTCAAGCTCTCCAATTAAATTTACATAAAATGTTTAAGAATGTAAACTCCTAGATAATAAGTCATATGACTAAGTTTTGATATACTGAATCTGGATCCGTTACAATGAATCTAGATTCACTGCATTGAATTCATATTATTGCTAATTAATCTGGAGTGAATCTCGATTCACTGTATTGAATCCAGATTCACTACAGTAAACAAGTGAATAAATTATGAAAATCACTGCAGTCTCTAACAATGAATCTCAATTCAATGCAGTGAATCTAGATTAACAACTAGAACGTGTTCAACTGAATTCAAGCTCTCCATTTAAATCTCCATAAAATGCTTAAGAATGTAAGCTCCTCCTAGATAATAAGTCATATGATTAAGTTTTGATATACTGAATCTGGATCCATTACAATGAATCTGGATTCAATGGAGTGAAACTCGATTCACTGCATTGAATCCAGATTCACTACAATATACATGTGAATACACTATGAAAATCACTGCAGACTCTAACAACTAGAACCTGCTCACCTGAATTCAAGCTCTCCATTTAAATCTCCATAAAATGTTTAAGAATGGCCAGCTGATGGACGATGAAGGAGAGAGCTGAAGAACGATGAAGGACAGCTGCTGATTGTGGAGTGACTAGAAGACGATTTCTCGATTGAGAGAGAGCTGAAGGGCGATGAACGAGAGCTGCTGGTTGTGGAGTGAGAGAGCTGCTGTTCGTGACTGTTGGGTTGCCTGAGCCGTGAGATTGCATAGGGAAATGGAAAACTACACTTGCATGGAGAACTCAACAGACAAGCATTAATTACCACTCTTTGGGGGCTGTTAATTTTACCTAATTACCCTTATGCAGCTTTAATCTCAGCCATTGGATGAATCTAGATCCAATGGAGATGATTGGTTTTTAGTTTTTAGGATAGTGAGGTTTTTATTTGAACATCTCCCTATATATATATATATATATATATATATTTGTGTGTGTGTGTGTGTGTGTGTGTGTATATACACACACACACACACACACATATATATATATAGACACACACATATGTGTGTGTCTATATATATATATGTGTGTGTGTGTGTGTGTGTATATACACACACACACACACACACTAACCATCTTCACTATGTTTTTTGCACTTATTTTTCTAAGACGCGTCAAATGTGCATGAACAGACTGATTGAGCTTTATTGATCTCTCTCATTATAATTGCGTGACTGCAGTGTTTGGTTGTTAAGTCATGACTGACTTGATTTCCATAGAGAACTTAAACCTAAGATTTGCTGGAGTCTCTTTCTGATATGGACAAATGGAAAGGAGATGACATGAAGGTTTTGTGTTTCTTGTTATGCTTGAATAATGACACTCCAGTATCATTAGGTGAGATTTCATAGCCTAGGTATCTATTAGATTATTGATGTAGGGTGGTTAGCATGTTGATTTCATGTGTAGTTTGTTGACCAAGAGGCTATTTGAAAAGGTAAAATATCCATTCAAAGGTTGTTATTAGTAATACAATTTTTAACATTTTACGCTTTTCCCCTCGTCTCTTTGAGAAAGTCATGTTTCTTACGTAAACTGTACATGGACTTGTGTATTAACAACCGCACCGCACCTTAAAGAACACAGCAATCAAACATCAACAGTGAAAACGGTGACAATAACGAAAAAAGAAGCTTCAAAACTTTTAAATTAGTTAAAGAGAAGCCAAACTGATCACTGATAATTAACTGTCGAGCTCCTATGGTCCTTTTGGAACCACATTTAACTCACGTATATAACTTGCCACTAGAAACCACCATCATAGAATTAAATATGGGCCAGAAACCCCAACAGAAATCATCAAGAAAGTTATCTTATCCATAATTTCCAAGCAAATGTCTGCTAACAATAAAATACAGGAATATCAAACTGCAGAATGGATTCAATAATATAATCTGTGTAGGTCTTGAATTTTTTTCAAGCGCTTGCCCCTTACACATGCCCCATAATACATGTTACGATACTTGAATGACTGGGGGAAAAAAAAAAAAAAAAAAATGTTGGGTTAATAATGAAGTGCCAGATTGTTGCCCACCTTCCATATTGTATGTTGGAACCCTGCTGTGTTCCTCTGCTGGAAAAAGAAGGAACATGTATTGATTGATTCATCTCTGCTGGAAAAAGAAGGATGAAGAATTAACAGGCATCAAGATCTCTGCATGGTGGTGGCTTTGGCTCCCTCAGCAAACTGGTGTTGCCTCCAGCAGGACCGCTTCTTATGCGCTCCGGATTTTGCGTGCCAACCTGTAAAGAGGATTCAAATTCACAGTTGTCCCTGAATTCTTATATTGGTTCCCTCATCTATACCTTCAACAGCACTTGGCTTCAAGTCTTTTAATAGCACTTATCATTCCCGGATTGGCATTTTGAGAAGGATAAATTGCAAACGGGCACCTCTTTTATTAAGGCTGATAATTGCTAATAAATGAAATGAAGGGTGATACGTGTTCCCGGAGGTATAGATATGAGGTTGTATGCAATTTAGCCCGTTATATTTATTGTGTCTGGATTGTTAACTCTTTTGAGTTAAGATACTTACAGGTGGAGCTTCTCCCCTCCGCAACATCTCGACCATCTCAACAACTCGCTTGGGAGTGACATCCTCCTGAATACAAATAAAAATAAACCATCAAAATACTTCAATGAAATCCATCAAATTTTGTTATATTAAGTCTTTTCTTATTATTCACCTCTAACTTCCTCAGATTACAGTGCATTCTGTTATCAGTATGAAAGGGTGTACGTGAAATTAATTGAGTCAAGTATCATTTGTCATTTAATTGTGAGCAGCTTGAAATTAGCTTCTAATCAAATTGAACTTTAAAAGGGCATGTCTAATTTGGTTTGTTATGCAGTGACGCATTAAACCAGTTTAGTTTGAACTTGAAATCAGCTTGTTAAGGATTAGTTTATGTGATACTGGCCGAAATTCAATCTTGCGCTGATGTGGCTTATGATACGTTAAGAGAGTTGACCAATAACTTCGTCGTTTCTCAACCAAATACAAGAGAAAGTATTAGTCATCTTTTAAATTTTAAGTAAATCAGTCATCAAAAAATTGCCAGGTCATTGAGATGAGGCTAGAAAAAGAGAAACCAGAAGATCACAGCTCTTAAGAAGAACTGTGAAAGCCAAGATTGATGATCGTAAAATATTCATTCATTACTTGTGCTCACCTGAAAGGAAAGATGATCTGTTAGCTACATATATAAATGCAATTCTTTTAGTTGTTAGCTGTTCCAGGTGTTGCCATCAGCATGCACAAAATATTAGCAGGACAAAGGGCTAAACAGCTTAAAATATGGTCCTGGGGAAAATATAGCGCAAAGTAGAGAACAACCTTGGGAACCTTGAACAGGAAAAGCTCTCATAAGAAACTAATCACTAATAACACGTTTCCAATTCTCAACCAATGAGCTTGGGAGCTTGTAAGAGACCTCTTGGCCCCAACTTTGAAAAATGATCCTATCTATCCCTATTCTTTTTTTCCCCCTTGAAAGAAAGCTGAAGCTCTGTCTGGACTCTGAAAGGTCCTGCACCAGGTACCTCAATTCACCTAATCCTTTAAAATTGAACCAGGAGATGGTAGCAATCGATCCGTAAATAACTCCTATAGACAGGATTTGCTAGCCACCTTATCCCTTGGGAAAGACTTGGATGAACAATTCCCACCACCAAGGATGAAGAATAACCCTCCATCCTCGAGGAAAACTATATTGACCAGTCACCAAGGAAAACTATATTGACCAGTCACCTACCACGCAGTGACAGATGTTAAGCATTGGTCATTAAGGCACCAACGAACAAGAAGATTGGAGCGGACTTAGAAGCCAGTATACAAGTGATAATTAAGGATGTACATAGATGGATAAGCTTCGAAAATAGAGAGTAAAAGATAATAGCTAGATTTGCATTGGTCCTGAGTCACATTAAGGTTTCATTAAGTCTACTAAGTCATCCCCATTTGGATAAATTTCATATGTTTGTAACTCTGTCATTTGAGAGACGTAGATGAAGCTGATGCAATCATCTGATATTTTAAGTATCAGGTTTGATATGAAACTCCTTAAGAGGATGATTACCCTGATTCCTAAGCAATGATCATTTAACTTTTGCTAGAGTGAATAGAAGAGCATGAAAAGAACTTAAAGCAATATTACTCTAAGAGATGAAGTGTGTTCCAGGGTGGTCGCAAAGGTGATAAGGCAATAAAACTATAAAACAGCTAGACTTTCTTTCAGGAAATAATCAGTTGGAAAATACTTAACAAGGATTACAAATGGTTAGTCCTATATGAAGACTAGTAATGTGATTACCAAGCTACAAAAGCAGATTGTTAGACTGGAAGGCTTCGGTTCAATTGACATGTCAGGGTGTCTTTAAGTTCAGATTCCCATTCTTCCATCAACCTATAGTTTGATATCCTTCGCTAGTTAAAGGAAGAAGTTGCTGAGCATGGTACATCTTCACCTCAAGTCGGAAGGCTAACTCCATCTATTTCTGAACTAAAACACACTTTAAACAGCGATAATCAAACAGAGACATCTAAGGAATTCTCTCTGAATATTTGACATTTGTGTCACTGTCGGTATTCACCAGATTCTTCAAAATGTAAAAGGGTGAATAACTCACATAGTAATTGTATGTGTAGCCTTCTGAGCCTTTAGAATAGTCTGCAACTGTTATCATTGGAGCATTTACACAGCAACCCTGAAAGAAAAAGAACATTTCAACAAGAATGTCTTAACCTAGTATGTTTCATGTGGCAGTAAAGTAAGTTTATATGGGGTACAAAATCCATATATCAAGACGCACGATTTTCCAAACAGATAATTAGAGCAACTACTGTAAGATGACATTGCACATCTATTGCAATTACCAGTTAGTTTCATTAAAAATGATTGGCTTCAGTTAATAATTACAGGAAACTTACCATGCATTCCATTTCTCCAACAGAAAACATGCCATCCTTTGTTACTTCTGCAATAAAAGAGTGTTAGAGACTAACATATAACGTGGGTGTATAAACTTCAAAATTAAAGCATTGAAGATATCTAGCTTCCTGAGAACCAAGATAACTGTATAAGTGGATAACCATGGACCGAAAAGGGCGCATCTCACAAACACTCTTACCATTGCGCTTCACTCCAAGGTGTTTTAGTAGGACTTCCTCAATGTCACGTGAACCGCGTATCATACAAGGTGTTGTCCCACACACCAATAAGTGATATTTACCAACCTGTGAAATCACCAAATTGTTGAGATTCTTGAGAGAATACCGGATGCATGAACAATCCATGCTTTGCTACATGACCTATATTATGCTTCGAGAATATTTGGCCATCCACCTGTTATATAGCCTATTATATTTTCAGAACACATTTTAACCCGTAGTTTAAACGGCCTGAAAATTTGGTGGCAGTTTAAATATTTGATTTGGCTAATTTTCTCCCATATGTAGCATTGCATTCTGTGGCCCCATTCTTATTTTCGGTGATGAGATCCAGATGCATGAATACAAGGATATCTTGTAAAAGCAATTGCACAAGTTCTACAAAGCAAAGACAATAAAATTGAAATGAGCTGCATAAGATAATTAAGACGCACCTTTGTGCGATTAAACATGGAATAAAATGTGGCGACTTCATATACGCGAATAGGAGCAACTTCTATTACCTTAGCTACCTGAATCATAAAATAAGAGTATAGTCAAGGAAACATGCAAATATTAAACACAATTTCATAAGTGATGAAGCAGAGATTAACAAGAAAGGTAATCATATGAAGACTGGAAATTACACGCCTTTTAACAAAATTACAAGCATGAGATGTGAAGCCAACCATGGATAGGGTACTACAATCACAATAATTACTCATAAAACCAGTAACCCTATCCGGGTATTTAGCTACTTGATGCATAAGGAGAAAATAGGCCCAGAAAGATAAGACACCAAGTCAATTGCATTCGAAAGACAAAGAATGGGAGCACATGAAAATCAAGAAAATAAAAGCTGTAAGGATGCTAAGATGCTTGCGTTCTTCATTGGGGAATATCCTTCAAGTACATCCAACAAACAAGGAGGTTGGTTAGCCAGTGCTTTTTCATATACAATGCAAGGAAACACGGTCAAGAGTTACATGATATCTGGTCGTTCTCATAAATCATATAAAACCTGACTGCAGTAACTGATAAATGATAATGCGAAGTAGCTTAGCTAGCTTATCTGACATGTCTAGGTAACAATCTTATAGTAAGTAATTTCCCTCCATGATGTACAAAACAAACTTTACCATCTGAAAGTGCATATGAAAAATATTAAATACTAATCTGAAGCATAATTGTTGAGCAAACATACTGCATTCATTGCTGCGACAGGCAGCCACCCTCCATGCTGTTGTTGGGCAAGATCTAATAGAGGAATTACAGCAGACTGCTTGTAGTTGGAAGGGTAATGGGACAATATCTCCTTCACCTGTAATTAGCAGATGAATGTATTAGCCGTGTTATTGCTTAACAGTATAAACTAAGACAGTTCGAATATCTTCATAGACAAGTGGTGTTATCAAAAGAACAAGTATTTCACAATATCACATCCAATGAAATTTCTTATGCATATGAACTAACTCAATTATTGATTTACTGGGTAGGATAATTCAGATACGTACAATTACTTCCCAACTGTCAAAACGTTTAGAGCACCACTGTGTCATCAGTCATCTTATAAGTTATGTTGTTTTCATAAGCACAAGGAAAACTAGCGGAGTACTCCACTAAATCTCTAGTCGATGCTAACACTGTGATGCACGACTAAATTGCAGACTGATACATATCATATAAACGTATATTACCATGCGAAGAGTAACAGCCCCATCACTATGACAACCTTCATCACATTGCAATCAGATTTAAGATTTTGTCACATGATTCTTCCATTAGTCCAGTGTTTGGTGGGGAAAAAATGTAAGAAGACAATTGAGAATTAATGTTGTATTATTCTCTCTAACAGACTTAGAAAAAAATAATTACAATTCTCTCAATATAATTTTTCTCTAACAAACTTAGAAAAATAAATTACAAATCTTCTCGATCGGATTCCCGATTTACAAAAGAGAAAAAGATTGACGGAGATCCTTCCTTTGTTTAACCTGAGTTCT
Source organism: Asparagus officinalis (assembly GCF_001876935.1). NCBI lineage: Eukaryota > Viridiplantae > Streptophyta > Magnoliopsida > Asparagales > Asparagaceae > Asparagus > Asparagus officinalis. Next base: position 96,791,326 of record NC_033796.1, read on the forward strand.
TCTCGGTGTCGATGGGAGTTCAGATCCTTGTATCCCGTTGATGATCCGAACGTTTCACTTCACTGGAACACGGTTTCTTCCTCTTGATTGATGTTGAGGAGGACTTGCGTGGCAAGTTTAAAAATAACTCTTAACGAGTTTTAGAACTCAGAGTGAGTTTAAACTCTGTAAAAGAGTTGATTAATTTAATCAAATCCGATCAGAAATATCCTCTATTCAAGATCGCCTCCTCTACCCCAGCTCCGATCCTCCCTTTTTAGATCCAACGGTGAAACCCACTATTTATAGGGGTTTAAGGGGTGTAACCGTCCCCTTAAATCTCTCCTTAATGAGGGTTTAACCGCCCCCATTAAGTGGAAAAATGATTTTGAAACCGTTCAGGTTCTTTTTGAACCAGTCAATCGCGAAATTTACGTTCTGGAATGAACTCTGCATCTTGATCCTGGGACGCAAAGTTAGGCTCTGCGTATTGGACTGAAAACGCAATAATAAGCTCTGCATTTTGGACTGAAAACGCAATAATAAGCTCTGCATTTAGATCTGGAACGCAACGATTAACCCTGCGTTTTGGGCTGAAAACGCAACAATGAGCGCTGCGTTTTGAATCTGAAAAGCAGCCACGACCTCTGTGTTTTGAATCTAAAACGCAGCCACGACCTCTACGTCTTGATTTGAAGAGACCGTTAATTTATAGTCTCTTTTACTAGAGCGTTGCAAAGATCGTCATCTTGTAATCTTCGTCTTGGCTTCTTGAAAATATGAGTCGTCAGATTATAACTCCCAATGTTGATTGTGAAGGCTGTTGAATTAGAGCTTTCATCGGTTGTTGAATTAGAGCTTTCATCGGTTGTTGTGAAGGTTGTCAAATTATAACCTTCATCGATCTACGTGAATTTTTTTAAATTGTAGTCTTCTGGAAGCCGTCAAATTGTAACTTTTATTATCGGTGTTTGATGGGGATCAACTATTTGCAGTAACTTTTAGATAGCCTATAGAATCCCCTCCAAAGTTTTCGAAAGTTCGCGATTACCTAGGACGAATTTTCGGAATACTTTGGATCTCAACTTTGATCTTGAAGCTATTAATTCCTTATCATAAAGAAGGTGTTCTCTGTACCTGCTTCGAAGGCATCTTGATTGAAGAGATTTGCCACGTAGGACCGGTGTGAGGATGACCTTCGAAGAGAAACTATAGCGACGACACAAGCTACTCGTGAGCAAAAGCTCTTAAACGTCACGTCACGACTCACATCCATTTAGCTGATAAGCCCGCAAATATTCATAGGATTTTTAGCAAACTCTCAGCCATCAACGGATTTGATAAATCTTTACCGATTACCGTTTGAGTCGGGCTAACATGTGAATTGTCTAAATCTGTTCCACATGTAACGTTGTGCTAAAAGAATAAACTCTCTTAGACTTAGTGCTATGATACCGAATACATAGATTTTGTTAATTTTACGGGAATAGACTACCCGACAATACGTGTTAGGCGTAGACTTATCTTTAATTAGGGATAGAGATAAAGTCCTCCATGCATGAAAGACATGGATTTTTGGTGTTACGATGTTGAATACGTAGACTTCGTCATTATTGCGAGAATATGTCACCCGATAGCATGTGTTAGATGCAGACTTATCTCTAATTAGGAATCAAGATAAAATCCCTCATGCGTGTAAGGTATGAATTTTGATGTTATTAATAACCACCTGCTATGATATTGAATACGTAGGCTTTTATCATTTTTACGAAGAAAGACTAACCGACGACGCGTGTTAGGCGTAGACTTATCTCTAATTAGGGATCGAGATAAAGTCCCCCATGCGTGAAAAATATGGATTCAGATATTATTAATTTAATAATAATCATTGGCTACGATATTGAATACATAGGTTTTGCCATTGTTTCTTCCTATATTATGTTTTCACTTAAAACACTGAAAAAAATTGGAAGTGCCAGAGGTGTAGTATTAACTTGGCATGAATTTTTACTTAGAGTGAAATTCAAATTTTTTTTTATTATTATTAGGATAATTCCAGAAAATCTTTAATCCGTTGGAGATTTTATAATAAAAATATGCTATTTTTGTTAAAAAGGATTAACAAATTCATTAGGGGGTTTAACTGTTAGAGGTGTGATGTTAACCTAACAGTATTTTATGGGCCTATCGCTCTATTGAAGAGAATCGATAAGTTAATTTGGTCATCAGATGTGTGATGTTAACTTGACGGGTTTGTGGACTTATCGCTCTATTGAAAAGAGTCGATAAGTTGATTGTAAGAGATGTTTTGTTAACGTGACAAGATTGTGGACCTATCGCTTTATTGAAGAGAATCGATAAGTTGATTGTCAGAAGGGTAATGTTAACGTGATAAGGTTGTGAACTTATCGCTCTATTGAAGAGAGTCGATAAGTTGTTTGTCAGAGGTGTAATATTAACATGACGTCATCAGAGGTGTAATATTAACGTGATGAAAATATTAGTTGTTAGAGGTGTGATATTAACGTAACAAAATTTATTACGATCGGAACAACTTTATGAACTTATCATCCTATTAAAAATGATTGATAAGTGGATTGTCAGAGGTGTAATGCTAACATGACGTCATCAGAGGTGTAATATTAACGTGATGAAAGGATTGGTTGTCAGAGGTGTGATGTTAACTTGACATAATTTGTTACGAATGAAGCAACTTTATGGACTTATCATCCTATTGAAGAGGATTGATAAGTGAATTATTAGAGATGTTTTGTTAACGTGACAAGATTAGGAGTGATGCAAGATGAATTCATACTCTGTGGGGATGTAAATCGTCAGAAGTGTAATGTTAACTCAACGATGTTTGCAAACCTGTCATCCTATTGAAGAAATTGACAGGAAAATTCGTTACTCTTAATCTAGTGGATTCCAAGCAACCAACTCCCAGTCTTGATTAAGACTTAGAAGGGGAGGAATTTTGCAGTTGACAGAGGTGTTTTGTTGAACATGACAACTTAGAAGATTTGTTACTCTTAACCCAAGGGATTCCAAGTAACCAACCCTTAGTCTTGATTACGACCTATCTGGGAAAGAAAAAAGGATAAACATGACACATCGCCTTGTGGGCTATTATCCATCAAGTCGGAATAGAGACACATCACCTTGTAGGTCACTATCTGACGAGTTTAACTATCAGGGATAACTATTAATGTTTTACGAAGAAAGACTAACCGACGACGCGTGTTAGGCGTAGACTTATCTCTAATTAGGGATCGAGATAAAGTCCCCCATGCGTGAAAAATATGGATTCAGATATTATTAATTTAATAATAATCATTGGCTACGATATTGAATACATAGGTTTTGCCATTGTTTCTTCCTATATTATGTTTTCACTTAAAACACTGAAAAAAATTGGAAGTGCCAGAGGTGTAGTATTAACTTGGCATGAATTTTTACTTAGAGTGAAATTCAAATTTTTTTTTATTATTATTAGGATAATTCCAGAAAATCTTTAATCCGTTGGAGATTTTATAATAAAAATATGCTATTTTTGTTAAAAAGGATTAACAAATTCATTAGGGGGTTTAACTGTTAGAGGTGTGATGTTAACCTAACAGTATTTTATGGGCCTATCGCTCTATTGAAGAGAATCGATAAGTTAATTTGGTCATCAGATGTGTGATGTTAACTTGACGGGTTTGTGGACTTATCGCTCTATTGAAAAGAGTCGATAAGTTGATTGTAAGAGATGTTTTGTTAACGTGACAAGATTGTGGACCTATCGCTTTATTGAAGAGAATCGATAAGTTGATTGTCAGAAGGGTAATGTTAACGTGATAAGGTTGTGAACTTATCGCTCTATTGAAGAGAGTCGATAAGTTGTTTGTCAGAGGTGTAATATTAACATGACGTCATCAGAGGTGTAATATTAACGTGATGAAAATATTAGTTGTTAGAGGTGTGATATTAACGTAACAAAATTTATTACGATCGGAACAACTTTATGAACTTATCATCCTATTAAAAATGATTGATAAGTGGATTGTCAGAGGTGTAATGCTAACATGACGTCATCAGAGGTGTAATATTAACGTGATGAAAGGATTGGTTGTCAGAGGTGTGATGTTAACTTGACATAATTTGTTACGAATGAAGCAACTTTATGGACTTATCATCCTATTGAAGAGGATTGATAAGTGAATTATTAGAGATGTTTTGTTAACGTGACAAGATTAGGAGTGATGCAAGATGAATTCATACTCTGTGGGGATGTAAATCGTCAGAAGTGTAATGTTAACTCAACGATGTTTGCAAACCTGTCATCCTATTGAAGAAATTGACAGGAAAATTCGTTACTCTTAATCTAGTGGATTCCAAGCAACCAACTCCCAGTCTTGATTAAGACTTAGAAGGGGAGGAATTTTGCAGTTGACAGAGGTGTTTTGTTGAACATGACAACTTAGAAGATTTGTTACTCTTAACCCAAGGGATTCCAAGTAACCAACCCTTAGTCTTGATTACGACCTATCTGGGAAAGAAAAAAGGATAAACATGACACATCGCCTTGTGGGCTATTATCCATCAAGTCGGAATAGAGACACATCACCTTGTAGGTCACTATCTGACGAGTTTAACTATCAGGGATAACTATTAATGTGATAGTTTTGATGGACCCCTCATCCTATTGAAGAGGATTGATAGGAAAATTTAGAGAAAATAGACTATTTTAGGTAATAATTAACGTGATAGTTTTGGTGGACCCGTCATCTTATTGAAGAGGATTGGCTGAAGAATTTAGGAGAAATGGACTATCAGAGGTATATTGTTAACTTGATAGTTTGATGAATCCGCCACCCTATTGAAGAGGATTGGCTTCAATGATCGTAGTATCTTCCCTTTCTGATTGGAAAGATTGGGCTTGGTCCTATTGTTCAGGTTGATCCTGCTTACTTTGTTCTTTAGTTTTGGTCCTGATAATAATTTTTTGAGCCTGTTCATCTTGAGAGATTAGTTATCTCCAGAAAAGGTATTCTACATCCCTTATTTGTGCTAGAAGGTTGGTCTGTAAGTTATGTCGACAGGTCTTCACTAGGGTAGACTGTCATACCTGACGAACATCAAAGAGCCATGCTTCGGAACCTCTTGACGAATGCTTTGACGGGCTCCCTTTTCTTCTTGCTTAGTGACGAGAAGGGTATGGATGGATACTTCTGTATCGTCTTTAAAAAATCTTGACAGGAAAAGTCTCTCTAGACCCGTCCACTTTTGGATACATCCCGCAGGTAGTTTCATGAACCATTCAAAAGTAATCCCCTTGAGGGTGCCAATGAACAAACGAGTCAGTATAGCGCCGTTCGATCTCACATTCTCAGTCTGTGACTTGAAATGATAGATATATTGATTCGGTGATTCCGTACCGTCAAAAACTCGTAGCAACAGGACTTCAAATTTTGAAGGATAAGGGTTTGTATCCCATTCGGTAGGATAGAGCCTAATAACTACTTCATCTTGGAGCTCGTTTCTATTAGCGATGATATTAATACGAGCTTCTAATTCGTCCATTTTTACAGACTGGAGATTCTGCCCGTTCTCTCTTCCTTCATCAGAGGAAGATTCCAGGTTATAAGATTCTTGGTCAGAAGCAGCATCATTAACCACTTTTCCCTTCTCTTTGCTTGCGTGAGGTCGGGATGAAGACGATCTTCTTTTCCTAGAAGATTCTTACATGGGTGGCGAATCTGTCTGCTGAGATTTGGCCCTGTCTGCGACGAATTGAGTTATCTGGATCCGGAGTTCATTGATGGCCTCCTGCTATGTTTTGATCATGGCTTGCTACTCATCAAGTCTCTTCACGAGATCTTTAGGATATCCTGCCATATAAGCGGAACTCTCGTGTTCCACAAAAGAACTGGAGGACTGAGACTCTGCAATAGCTAAGTGTTCATCATCAGAAGTGGTTCCTCTAGCCAATCTTCGATAATCAACAGAGGGTATGACTCCTTTTCGAGCCCGAGTGTGGTGACAGATTCCTTCAAACTCACTCAGGATCTATTTGAATCTAGGAGATCGATTCATTTATGATTTATCAAAACTAGGAATTGATGAATTCCCTCTACCGACCATATTAAAAGTCATTCTAAGGTATTCATCATCTGAAGTCTTCTTCCAGTGAGAACGTCGTCGTTTATTGAATAACACGATGTTGGTCAATCGGTTAAACACCGCAGGCTTGGCTACATGTGAGCAGCATTGACATCCCAAGAAGACAGCAGAAATCAGCTGTTTACATTGGCATGAACGAACAACTTGTTGCATCGGTCTTTCTCTCGATATGAACTCTCTCAAATATGTTGTAAAAATTCGAGAAAAATTACTCACTGATCGTGAGGTTTAAATTAGAACCCCCTGCCTATGATTGGACGGAACTGGTTCCTGATAAACATGGATCTTATTGAGATGCATTGAATATGTAGTCTTCTTATGTCTGCCCATTAATCTAGTCGCGCTATGAATAACCCAGTACGGGGGTCTCGCTACCGGGTCAGCGAGCCGGGGGTTCAGAGGGCGACGCGTCCCTGACTGGGGGGGTCTGTGGGGAGAAGTCGACCCCCTAACGGGGTTCTGGACAGCATCCCGAAGGTCCACGGTATACATCAGATTCTATATTGGATTTTATTACTTGGGCCCAATTCTATTTTCTAAAGTCCATGTCAGTCACCATGAACACGACTTGACACATCACGTAAGAAATGCGAGGGTCGTGTTTGGATTGAAGAACGCAGACTGAGGTCTGTGTTTTGCTGAAGAAACACACCCCTGGTGGTTGTATTCTGGTGGATCCATGCAGTCCAGAGACTTGCGTTTGGATTTTGGAATGCTCTCATGAGAACTGCGTTTAGGCTGATTAACGCGGTCTGGAAACCTGCGTTTTGGTTTTGGAACACACTCCTAAGAGTTGCGTTTTATTTGGGAAACACGTCCTTGAGGACTGCGTTTTGGGGTTAGAACGCGTCCCTGAGAACTACGTTTTGATTTTGGAACGCTCCCTTGAGAGTTACGTTTTAGTTGGATCACACGGGGCTTGTATTTGGGCACATCAACGTGAGGTTTGCGTTTTGAAGCAGAAACGCAGAGCTCTTGCTGAGGCTCACAAACACATAGCTCGCGTTGATTGGAGGATCGACTCTCTCGGAATTGTGTTCGTCGTCAGGATCTCCTACTTCGTCGAGCGACATTCTTCTTAGCCTGTTTTAAGGCTTTTGCAGCGAGGTCATCTGCGTTGATGGAGCTTGTCGTCGCAATGAGCCTTTTATGACCCGATACTCGTTACTTTGGTGCGGGTGTAAGATTTTGATTGGTGAGTCTAGCAAAAGCTGAGCCCACTCCTTCAGAGGAGGGGTTGTTCGAGTAGTCTTGACCAAATGGGAGAGCCTCTTTTGATGATTCAGCAACGGATGGAGCTTTGGTCTTGTTGGTGATTGTGCGGACCTTGAGCATAGCCTTCGGGTAAAGGATCTGGAGGAAAGAGCTTCCTCGTACTTGGCTTGATCAAACTCCACAACAAGAGTTTCGACCGTGGTTCTAGCGAGGTTAACGTCGGATTGCGTCACCACTTCTTCGTCAGTGAAGCTAGTCCCCAGCAGAATCGTCATCTTTTGTTTGGTGGAAAAAAATATAAGAAGATAATTAAGAATTAATATTGTATTATTCTCTCTAACAGACTTAGAAAAAAATAATTACAATTCTCTCAACATAATTTTTCTCTAGCAAACTTAGAAAAAGAAATTACAAATCTTCTCGATCAGATTCCTGATTTACAAGAGAGAAAGATCAACATAGATCTTTCCCTTTGTTTAACCCGGGTTCTTCTTGGTGTCAATGGGAGTTCAGATCCTATTATCTCGTTGACGATCCGAACGTTTCACTTCAGTGGAATACGGTTTCTTCCTCTTGATTGATGTTACGGAGGACTTACGTGGTAAGTTTGAAAATAACTCTTAACGAGTTTTAGAACTCAGCGCGAGTTTAAACTCTGTAAAAGAGTTGATTAATTTCACCGAAAATCAGTTTCAAGCCAAGAATAAAATCCATGTTAGTTGTTGCTGGAATTGAAAATGTTCACGGTTGAAGAATGATGAATGCTGAACTTCTTCTCCAAAATTTCGATCAGAAAGATCCTCTTTTTAAGATCGCCTCCTATCCCCCAGCTCTGATCCTCCCTTTTTAGATTCAACGATGAAACCCACTATTTATAGGGGTTTAAGGGGTGTAACCGCCCCCTTAAATCTCTTCTTAATGAGGGTTTATGGGGTGTAACCGCCCTCATTAAGTGCAAAAACGGTTTTAAAACCATTCAGGTACTGTTTCAGGTTCTGTATTTAGTTTCTGTATTAAAAAATGTTTTAAAACCATTCAGGTTCTGTTTCAGCCTAAAACCATTCAGGTTCTGTTTCAGGTTCAGTATTTGGATCTGAAACAGAACCTGAAAACGCAGCAATGAGCTCTGTATTTGGATCTGAAACGCAGCGATTAACCCTGCGTTTTAGGCTGAAAACGTAGCAATGAGCTCTGCGTTTGGATCTGGAAAGAAGCGACGAACCCTGCGTTTTGGGCTGAAAACGCAACAATGAGCTCTGCGTTTTGAATCTGAAACGCAGCTACGACCTCTGCGTCTTGATTTGAAGAGACCGTCAATTTGTAGTCTCTTTTGCTAGAGCGTTGCAAATATCATCATCTTGTAATATTCGTCTTGGCTCCTTAAAAAATATGAGAATCGTCAGATTGTAACTCCTAATGTTGATTATGAAGGCTGTTGAATTAGAGCTTCCATCGGTTATTGTAAATATTGTCAGATTATAACATTCATCGATCTACGTGAAAGTTTTCAAATTATAACATTATGAAAGCCGTCAAATTGTAATTTTCATCATCGGTGTTTAATGAGGATCAGATATCTGCAGTAATTTTTAGACAACCTACATCCACTATAGTGTGAAAGCTAATATTTTAAGACTGTTTAGCATATTACTATATTCGACAGCATGACATACGCATCTAGATATCTCCACAAAACAACCTACATATCTACGGTGCTATTGCTACTTCTTACATATTTAAGATGCTTATATTGTTCTCTAGCTGCCAATGCTGATTTTTAATGTGAAATTTTCAGATCAAGATAAAAATCTTTAGTAGTGGGACTTCATGCAATGACTAATTTGAAACATATAGCTTTGTTTTCATTCTTAGAAAGGTGGATGAAATAATCTAACTTCCCCTTTCACGACTCAACCTAATCTTACCATCCTTCATTAGTATGATGTATGGCGCAACTTATGGCTGGTATTTCTTAGTCTTAGTGTAGATCTTACACATTAGTTCAAATTGGACACATTCTTAAACATTTTCATTCAAATTTGACAAATATTTCTTTTTCTGTAGAAATTATCCATCTTCAAATAATTTTCTAACTCATTTAGGCTATTCCATAAGAAAATTGATTTTTAAGCCTAAGCCACTTCAAATAACAGAATTATCAGATGAAGTTGCAAGTTCATCTGATCAGGATCCTATAAGGTCGTCATCAAATATCTAGGGAAGTCCACAAAATAATTAAAATTCCTCTAGAATTTTGATGTGCCTTGTCTGAACGACCACTTTAGGAACCCACATGAAACTGTGAGACCTGAGACCATGAGTAACCCTAAGAAAGTCTGCAACATATAGTAAGAGCTAAAAACATTGATCAATTTAAATTTCATTTTGACCAATGACCATCTATATAGTCTCTGCATTTTCCTTTAATACTTCAAACTTTACTGTGAAAGAACATTAAACCACACCAACTTAAAGGATGGGTTAAGTTCATACTTCAGAGTATATTTTCATCTATATTATTACTCATGAACTATGAATAGTGGGTGGTTAACATGAAATCCATTAGATGCTTTAGCTTCTTTTATTGATAGATAGTGTAAGTTGGAGGACTTGTATTTGACAAATGGCTCATTGATAGGTTCCTCTTGAAGAGTGGTTATACTCGGTGTTTTAAATGTCGGCCGACATGTCCGACATGTCGGCCGACATGTCCGATTTAGGGGCCAACCGACACGATATAGAACTTTTCAATGCGTATTGCGTTTTCAGGGTTCATGTCGGATATATCGGGGGATATGTCGGATATGTCGGACGGATATGTTGGGTGGTATGTCGGTCGATTTTTTAATCTGAAAAATTAGCTGGTTTTTTTAAAATTTTTGGTTATGTTTGTCTAATCAGGTTTGAGTTTAAATTCTTGATTGTCTTAATATTACTTTCAAAGACAAAAACCGATAAGTTAAGAGAAATAGAAAAAAGGTCAAAGTAATATCCGTCTCTCATCTTCTCTCTCTCCTTCGACATCTCATCGATCTCTTCTCCGATCTCTTCCTTCGACATCAATATCGGGCGATCTTCTCTCTTCTTAACCGCTAATATCGGATTCTCACCTCTTTCCTTCAACATCAACCATAAGCATCATAAGTTATTTACTCTTTTATATGTTTAGACAATAAATTTTTTTAAGTCTATTTAGATTTTATTTATGATATTTATATTACACATATGCACACCATCCGATATGACAATCCGATATTTTTTTCATGTCCTCCGACATATCCCTGATTTTCGCTATCCGACATGAATTTTAGCCGTCCGACATGAACCCGACATCCGACATTTAAAACCTTGGTTATACACATTTCGTGTGTCAGGGGACACACACATCGGAACTCATACCAGTGAATCTAATTACGTGATTACAGACTTGAATAAAATTGATGTGAGATGGAGATCCCCCTTATGTTATTTTCTTCTCTAATATCCTCATAAAAGCACTTCAGGGATATTATGATTTATGGTCGAGTTCTATTGCTACCAAGGACATTAAAGAGATCTTGTTGAATAAGGAATCTCCTAAATATATGAGTTTCAACTAAACAAAGTCTTGCTACTAGCAGAGTACAGAGAAAAGCAAACGGAGAAGTTCAATCCTGAATAAAGCTCAGGAATTGAAATCCTTATATTCTAGCAATCCTGATCCAAATTGCAGTTCCTAAACCAAATATACCATCATTAGTCTCCGCAAATAAGAATCACATGATCCATTGCTAATAAGCCCTTGCATTCAGTTACCCAATTTAGTACTTCTTAATCCTGATCAATTCAAATAGCGGCATGTCATAGGTCTCAGCCAAAATCCTAATCGAGCCTCACAGAGATACTGAATTCGGGTTTATATGGGTTCTGGTTATTTGATTCATCTAATAACATATCTCCGACTCGACTTAAATGCATAGAAAATACCTCATGCTAAAACTAGCTAACTCTAAAGACCTAGTCAAATAAGGAAGCTTTGCATCTTCTGCTTAAAACATGAAGATGATGTTTTTGTGACTTTCGAGTAATGGACGACTTTGTTAGAGAAAAAATAGGAAAACAAATTACGAAATCTTAGAACTGATAACAATATTGAGTTGTGTATATGAGAATTTAATGGGTCTTCAAAGAATGAAGGGATCATCAGACAGAAAGTACCTGGAACAGCACAACAGAATGGGGTTGCGCAGCAAACATCAAACGGAAAACAAAAACTTCGGCCTTGATGAACCTAGAAATGTTTAATTTTGACCCTAATTTATGCAACCTCAGAGCCAATTTCAAGTTGTTTTTGGAATAAGTTCACGGAAACAGCTGCCATCGTAGTAACTATTCTCCAATGAATGTCTGAGGAGACCCCGATTGAAAATAGCCTCCATCGCTCTGATTTTGATACTTCTACCAAAAATTATGGACAAATTCCATTCTCAAAGAGCTCAAAAATTGGGAAACAATTTGTTTGTGGCAAACTTATCCGTTTTAATGAGAAGTTATCCATTTTAATGAGAAGTATTATTATCAACTTAGGGCATCTCCAACCCAGCACCAAAATGGTGCAAACAGTGCATTTTTACACTTTTCATTCTCCAATCATGCCCCATTTCTTGCTCCATTTTGGTGCATTTGAACAGTGTTGCACCAAATATGGCGTCGCAATGTTCATCCGCGGAATTACTGTTCACTTTTTTAAAAAAAATTTAACTATTTATTTTTAACTCTTAATTAATATAAAAATAGATAAAAGGGAATAAACTAAGAATATACTGAGAATATTCTTTTTTGGTGCAAAAAATGGTGCAATGGGTTGGAGATGTATTACTGTTTGATGTGACTTTTGCTCCATTTTGATGCAAAATTTGCATCATTTTGGTGCAATGGGTTGGAGATGGTCTTAATTACCAAACACTCAACAAATCATCAGCGGCAATGTAGTCATCATCCACTCATAAAATAATAATAATAATAATAATAATAATAATAATAATAATAAGGTGAGATTTTGATTAACTTACCACTCCTTGTTGGCCTCGCTGAATTCCCATGGCATCTCAGGGTTATTATCCTTCGAATCAATATGCTGCAAAACCCCCCAAAAATTAATTTTTTTTTACAAAACCTCACAAATTCAATCAATTCAAAGGTTTGAGAGTTACTAACATAGTTGAGAGCGGTGGAGAAGGATCTCGAACCTGAAGAGATCGGGACCTGAAACAAAATCAAGAGAAATTAAAGATTCGTAATTTGTTTATATTTTTGAGGGGGTTTTGTGTAAAAAAGTAGAAGGTCAGGGCACCTGAAGAGGAGGACGGAGGATCTCAGAGAGGCGCTTTGTGAGGCTCGCGAGCCTCGGTTGGATCTCAGATTGCTGTTTCTGGCCATGGCAGAAAACTACAGATTCTACCTGCTCTGATACCAAATGTGAGGCTCGCGAGCCTCGGTTGGATCTCAGATTGCTGTTTCTGGCCATGTCAGAAAACTACAGATTCTTGAGAATAAAGAGTGAAAAGAAATTGAGATAGAAGAGAGAAAGTGAGACTGTATTGAAGAAGAGAAATCAAAGTTTTTTCTTATTATCTTTCTCTGATTACATTTCTCTCTTTTATACTGATGCTCAAACAGTCAAAATAAGGAAAACGTGCACAGAAACGTGCACAGGCTTACAACTAACAAAACAACCTTAACTGTTTGTAACAAACTTAACAGACTTTTGGACATCTGTTGTAACAGACTTTGGACATTTATTACAAGTACCCTGGACTATAAAAGTCTTACAAAATAGTCCCCTGTAAGCCTGGTTCTCAATGTCGTCCATCTCCTCCAGCTCCCTGTGCACTCAACATGGCAGCTGCTTCAACTCCTGATGCTCTGATCCCTGACAATTCCCCTCCCCTTAAATTGGACCTTGTCTCAAGGTCAAAAGCAGGAAATCGCTTGACCTTGGACGCCATGCAAGCCACCGGAGCGAGCATCGTGATGATGATCGAGGGCGGGGTAAGTTAAGCTCCGGGGAACGGAGTGTGGTCACCGCCCGTGGAGTCCACCGGGAGCCTTGACTTATTGGGGATTTTTAGATGTTAGTCCCTTATATCTTCAATAATTGCATATTTTCCCCCCACAAATCTTGAAAATTGCATATTACTTCCTCAAATCCTATAAAGTCTTGCAAAATGGTCCTTTAATTAAATCTTGCTAGATTTGATAGAAATATTTCGTCAAATCTAACGATTGGAGATAAATTGACTATTTTATCCCTTTATTATGTTCCCCAACCCATAATTGCTATTAGTCTCTTAAAGCACCCAAAATTTGTGCTTGGTACCAAGCATACCCATAATAGGGCTGAAGCTTAAGAAATACCCATTCTCCAACATCAAAATTTCTGGGACTCCTATGCTTATCAGCAAATCTCTTCATATGTTCTGCTGCTTTCTTTAAACTGTCCTTAAGAAACTGTAATGTTATATCTCTGGAGAAGAGAACAGAATCTACAGACTCCACTTTACAACTCTTGGGAATGTATGAGAGTAATGATGGAGGAGGTCGCCCATAGACTGCTTCAAAAGGAGTAGTATTTGTTAAAACCTTCCATGTAGTATTATACCAAAACTCAGCCAGTGACAACCATTTACTCCATTCTCTTGGCTTGTGACAGCAAAAACACCTCAGATAACACTCCAGATTTTTATTAACTATCTCAGTTTGTCCATCAGTCTGTGGATGATATGCTGAGCTGAACTTAAGCTGACTCCCCTGCAGTTTGAAGAGTTCCTTCCAAAATGAGCTAGTAAACAAGGGATCCATGTCACTAACTATGGATTTTGGCATTCCATGGAGTTTAAACACTCCATCAAAGAACACTTGAGCAACAATTTGAGCATTGTAGGGGTGTGCTAGGGCAAAGAAATGTGCATACTTTGATAACCTGTCAACCACCACAAACAGCACAAATTGATTCCCACTCTTTGGTAGATTTGTGATAAAATCCATGGACAAATCTTCCCAGATATACTCTGGAATAGGCAATGGTTGCAGGAGGCCTGGGGATGCCACATTTTCTCCCTTAGCTCTTTGGCAGGTATCACAAGATTGTACATGTTTTTGGATATCTTTTTTCATTCCTGCCCAGTAAAAAGACCTCCTCAATCTGTGTAATGTTCTGGTAATACCAGAATGACCTGCAGTAGGACTATTATGATGTTCCTCCAATAATGCAGTCTTCAATTCATGTGCATGAGGACTGAGTAAAATCCTGCCTTTATAGTAATAGATGCCTTCTTTTCTGGAATACTCCTCAGTGCTCACTTGCCCTTGCTGTAGCTTCTCATCAAGTTCTTTATAGAAAGCATCTTCAGTGCATAAAGTTCTGATCTCCTTCAACCAGTCATTATTGACCACAGAAATGGCTGAAAGTTCCACTTCTTCTTCATGAATTCTGGATAAACTATCTGCAGCATTATTCATTCTTCCTGGTTTGTACTCTACCACATAGTCATATCCATGTAGTTTAGCAAGCCATTTATTCTGGACTCCTGCCTGAATTCTTTGCTTAAGAATATATTTGAGGCTCTGGTGGTCAGTCCTTATAACAAAACTTCTACCAAGTAGGTATTGCTGCCACCTTCTAGTGGAGAGGATTAAAGCTAACAATTCCTTCTCATAAGTAGACAGAGTAGCATTATTTCCTTTTAGGGCAAAACTGAAGTATGCTATTGGCCTTTCCCTCTGCATCAACACAGCCCCAACTCCTGTACCAGATGCATCACACTCAATCACAAAGGGTAAAGTGAAGTCAGGCATAGCTAAGACTGGAGAATTTGTCAATGCTTCCTTCAGGTTTTTAAAAGCAATCTCTGCACCTGAATTCCAACCAAACTGACCCTTCTTTAAAAGATGTGTTAAAGGCTGGGCTATTGTTCCAAAATTTTTGATAATTTTCCTATAATATCCAGCCAGACCTAGGAACCCTCGCAATGCTTTGAGTGATCTGGGAATAGGCCACTCCACTACAGCTTGAATTTTCTTGGGGTCTACACTAACCCCCTCTTGTGACACAACATGCCCAAGATATTCAACTTGATTCTGCCCAAAGCTGCATTTGGACAGCTTTGCAACTAATTTGTAGTCCTTCATAATTTGGAAAACTTGCTTCAAATGCACTAGATGATCTTGCCACCCCTTACTATAGACCAGAATATCATCAAAAAAGACCAAAACAGACCTCCTGAGTAAACTTTTAAAGAGGGTATTCATGAGAGCCTGAAATGTTGAAGGAGCATTCGTAAGACCAAATGGCATCACCAAGAATTCAAAGTGTCCACTGTGAGTTCTAAATGCAGTTTTCTGAATATCAGGTTCATACATTCTTATCTGGTGATAACCAGATTTCAAATCTAACTTGGTGAAAAACTGTGTCCCATGGAGCTCATCAAGAAGCTCATCTATGACTGGTATAGGGAATTTATTTTTAACAGTGGCTTTGTTCAAGGTTCTGTAATCTATACACAATCTCCAGCTCCCATCTGATTTTTTTACCATGACTACAGGTGAAGAAAAGGGACTATGACTGGGTCTAATGATTCCTCTTTTTAACATCTCTTCAATTTGCTTTTCAATTTCTTCCTTCAGAAAGTGTGCATGTCTGTAAGGTCTGATACATACTGGTTTTGTTCCAGGCTCAAGTGGAATTCGATGGTCTATTTCTCTGGCAGGAGGAAGGTGTGGCAATTCCTGGAAAATCACATCAAATTCTTGAATCAACTGATGCATGTCTTCAGGTAATTCTTCACTGAAGCCCTCCCATTTTGATTCCTGCAGACTTACACTACACAATTGAATCAGGAACCCTTGTCCCTGTTCTCTAACTGATTTGGCAATGCTTTTCTCATTGACTAATTGCATTTCTCCTGGAATTTCCCCCTGCAAGGTTCTTTTGATTCCATCACTTAAGAATGTCACTTGTAATTTTTGGAAATTCAATGTGATGTCCTCTAAAGTCTTCATCCAATCTGCACCCAATACAATCTGACTGCCTCCCATAGGCATTACTAACAAATTGACCTGTATTTTTACCCCTTAACAATCAAGTAAAACTTCTTGGCATACCCCAGCTCCCTTGATTACCTCTCCACTGGCTACCAAGACATCAAAGTTACTATACTCTGTCACTGTCAGGCCCAGTTTCTTGACTAATTTGGAATTGATAAAATTATGGGTGGAGCCAGAGTCTATCAAGATGCTAATGGCTTGATTTTTATAATAACCCACTATTCTAATGGTATGGGAAGCTGTTATTCCACTAAGAGCCTGTACAGAGATAGATGGAGCCCCTCTTACTAAGCTTTCAGCCAACTCCACTGCTACATGTCCAGCTTCCTCTTCTGAGGGGTCATTGACATCTTCCTCCGTAACTCCTGTCATGATGCCCTCCAATATGAACAAGCGCTTATCCTTGCACTGGTGTCCCCTATGCCATTTTTCGTCACAAGTGAAGCAGATATTCTGACTTCTTCTTCTTTGAATTTCTTCAGGAGTGAGTTTCCTGACTTGTGGACTTGATTTCAGTCTTTCTTGAACAGGAGTATCGATAGATGTACGAGTTGTAGGACTGCCTTGATTAAAGACATTCCAATTACCTCTAACTCTCTTCTCATTTTTTTGTTTATCCTCAAATAACTTGGCCAAGGATACTGCCCCTTTCAGAGATGAGGGTCTCGCAGCAGCTACCTCATATCTCAACTCATCCTTCAAACCTCCTATAAATTTTTCCAATATGTGGCGTTTTGAGGGCTGATCATCTAACAGACTTAAAGTTTGTTCAAACTTTCCCAAATATTCCCTCACAGTAGATGTTTGCTTCATAGTTGAGAATGTATCATATGGTCTGAGGAGCTCACTAGGCCCAAACCTGGTAATAATCTCTTCTTTAAAAACCTTCCAGTGATTATAGTAGTCAAGATTTTTTGTACACCATCTAAACCACTGTAGGGCCTCATCCCTTAGATAAAAGGAACAGACCTTAACCCACTCATCCTCTTTGATATCATAGTAATCAAATATTTGCTCAATTTGTTCCAACCAAGAAATCACATTCTCAGAACCAGAAAAAGATGGAAAATCTAGTCTCAGAGATTTCGGTTGAACTAATTTCTGATTACTAAAAAAGGAATTCTTGTGGTTCAAGAAATTACCATGATTTTGGCTAGGAGTTGGGGGACATTCACCAGACAAATCAATCCTCCTCTGTGTTTGAGGATTATTCTCATGAATCTGATTATTATTGTCTGATCCAGGAATCCCACGTTCATCTCTGGACCCTGCCCCTAAGATTCCTTGATTGATTCTCACGCCATTGTTTAATGAACTCAGAGTTGCCTGATCCTTGGTGCTCTTGAGTTCTTGCAATTGAGAACCTAATTCTTGCAATCTTGCCATCACTGTTTGATTGATGAGTCCTTGTTGGTTGAGGGTCTCCTCCATGCGATTCATTTGGTTGAAGAACCTCCGACTGGAAATGTTGTCTTCCAATTGAACTCCCAGTTGCATTCCCTCGTCTGCTGAAGCTCCATCGTGATTCCCCATGAATTCTTCAGCGCCTGCTTCAGCCTCAACCTGCTCTGATACCAAATGTGAGGCTCGCGAGCCTCGGTTGGATCTCAGATTGCTGTTTCTGGCCATGTCAGAAAACTACAGATTCTTGAGAATAAAGAGTGAAAAGAAATTGAGATAGAAGAGAGAAAGTGAGATTGTATTGAAGAAGAGAAATCAAAGTTTTTTTCTTATTGTCCTTCTCTGATTACATTTCTCTCTTTTATACTGATGCTCAAACAGTCAAAATAAGGAAAACGTGCACAGAAACGTGCAGGCTTACAACTAACAAAACAACCTTAACTGTTTTTAACAGACTTTTGGACATCTGTTGTAACAGACTTTGGACATTTATTACAAGTACCCTGGACTATAAAAGTCTTACAAAATAGTCCCCTGTAAGCCTGGTTGCCTGGTTCTCAATGTCGTCCATCTCCTCCAGCTCCCTGTGCACTCAACATGGCAGCTTCTTCAACTCCTGATGCTCCGATCCCTGACAAATAACTTAAGACTGTAATCATAGCTATTGATATAAATGTAAATTTATTTTGCTGATAGAATTTATAAATTGGTTAATATTCTGTTAAAAGGTTTTGGCTATAGTTACAGCTAGGCGATTCTTACATAATTAAATTTCAAAAAAACTTTGCACTTTTATTGTAGTTTAATTAAAATGGTTGGCTAGCATTACATACCAGGGGGGATTCTTATGTCATTGTTATTATCCCAATTTTGATACTCCAATCATATGTATGTATTTCACTCTTTGAAACCTGGTTATAAGAGAAGAGAAATAACTCTCTTGAAGTTTGTTTTATTAATGGGGACATATCTTTTGTTACTAGCATCGTTCAATATATAATGATAATTTTCAAAATGGTTTAGGTTTTTGCTGGGGCAGCCCTTGGTCTTGTTCTTGGTGTGAGTTGGTTCTGGATTGTGAATAATATGCTCATAGATTACTTCCCAGCAATTGAGGAAAGTACAATTGGGAGATTCCTTTACATCAGGGACTCCTCACATATACCTAATGTTCTCAAATTCGAGTACGACAATGCTAGAGCTGCTCGGAAGAAATCAACCGATTGAAGCGGTAAGTTATATCTAGTCAATGCAGTTGAATACAATTCCGGCTATATTTTTTAGTATCTAGAATGAACGTGATTTATATTTTTGATGTAGATGGATCCGTGACTGTGA
Organism: Asparagus officinalis; assembly: GCF_001876935.1. NCBI lineage: Eukaryota > Viridiplantae > Streptophyta > Magnoliopsida > Asparagales > Asparagaceae > Asparagus > Asparagus officinalis. Next base: position 96,810,508 of record NC_033796.1, read on the forward strand.
ATTATCTGTCTATAATGCTCCATGATTTTCGTGATTTTTATATTATGTTGAGGTGATAATCGTTTTTTATTGAAAATTAATCCTTTGCTTAGACAATTACGTTCGTCCCTCAAATATTTTGAGGATGAATATTGTTTTATGAAAGGTTGATAGTCAATATGTTCCTGCTCTTTGTGGGTGATCTTTTTCTCACAACTCATTTGTGATAGAATTAGGTCCCTACCCAACATTTGTATATTACTTTGTTATTGTTGGTCTTTCCTTCAACGGCGGATGATTTCTTTTTGATGATTGCATGAAAGAAAATGCAAATGAACAATTGTTTTGCCCAATTTGAAATAACTTTCAGTTCACTGTGCCCACTGCCCATAATGTGTATGTAATTGAGCCGCCAAATGTCCACTTGCATGAACTCTTCAACCAATAAAGATTAAAGAGCTAAAATGCATGCGTAAACAACCTTGCAACTTTCAATCACTTAAGTATTTCTCCTGAGGTTTCTTAACAAAATCTGTTGTTTACTCTTGTTTTGCTTAAATTAGATTCAGGAGTTGCTGATACTACTTGCATGTCATCTGTGTGTGTCACCTTGATGCTACGTTCGGCCTTTCACCATTGGAGTTTGTATGATGTAATTACATTCACATCTTAAATTTGAATAAAAATAAGAACGTGGGAGAGATATTGAAAGTATGGGAGTATAACTTACTAAGAAATGCTTCTCAAAGGTGATTTTCTGTAGTAGTTAGTCCATTAGCAAAACCTTGCTTATATCAGATTAGGGTATTTATCTTCTTGTTTGTGGGTTCCCATGGAGTCTTTGCAATGTGATGGACATTTTGAATTGTTGGAAAACCTGTTTTTATCTTCAAATAAAGAGTGTCGTGTTCTGTTCATCGATTCAAATGTTACGAACTCCATGCCTTGGTTGTGATTAAACTCACTACTCATCTTTTCTGAAATTTGCCATCTTGTACATTGCTTTACGTAAATATTACAAACAGTAATGTATGATACCACATTATTACTAGTATTCTTATTATGACTTGTTACTCTCTCATTTTAATGTAGGCTTCTTGTGTCGTTAACCAAATATGCTAGTTTCAAGAAAGGTGATCGTGATCATATACGTCTTGTGCACATCCACCTAGTTCTTATGTGAATCAAGTTGTACGTGAAATTGTATCCATCATGGCAAGAGGAAGATACGGTAGTAGTTGCTTTTTTACTTTGGTCAACTGGATACATATGGCTTAACCCACCCTTGATTCTTGTAGTACCTAGGTTACTTTGTTATGTGAATGTGCAGTGAACCACGATATTGTTATTGTAGATCTTATTTCATGTTTTATTGCTTCTATCAAATTGAATAGTCCTGTGTAGGACAAAAGTGATCTCAGAAAGTGTTCAATGTCAGCAACTAATTAGTTTTCCTTTTATCTTTACACGATCTGTTATCTTTACATGACATTACTCTCTGATCTCTTGATTATATTTAAAATTTCAAATCAGACATGCAGAAACTCCGGAATTCATGATTCTTCTTTGTTTGGCTGCAGCGCTTTCTTTCTTTTTATTGATGGTTTTGGGGTTTTACTTGAACATCACAATGATTTAAGCTCAAAATCTACTTTTACGATCATCTTAAGGTTCAAACCGCATATTGGCTCATTGGATTCCCCACATATCCTCTCATCCAATACTCTCAACACAAAAAAAAAGAGCAGACCCGGGGGTATTTTGTAGATAAAGCTCCATGTGTTTCTGTATTTTTGGGTGGGTGTGGGGGTGTTTGTGTCGCGGCGGCAAGTGATTAGTTCATACAGATTTGTTTACCTGCATACTAATATCTTTTTATAAGGCTTGCCACAAAATGACATGATCTTAATATCTTTTACAACTTTTTAGCAAATTTTTAGCGATGTATCCCAACAATGGTCGATATATTAATCAACATGCTATCCAATATATCCTTTTATATAACTTTGTCACTGAATGATATAGCTATGCAAAAATGTTTTTCGGGTAAAAACTCCAATCATATGAAACTTTTTAGAAAAATTTGTTAAGCTCTTTTGCTGAAGGTAAAATATTTACAATTGGTTACTGATCCAAATTCCTAAACATATATTGTTTACATCTTTGTATGCTTAGGCTTGATTAGATATGTAAGTAACATTTTAGAATATTATATTATATAATCACATCATCCAATATGCCGCTCGGATATGTGTTATATTATTACTGATATTTCTCCAATATCTACAATCCAACATGGATTTTGATTGTCTGATATTTCCTCAATATCCGATAGGGTAAAATTGAAGTGAAGTGAATCGATGTTCACTGAACTAAATACTCTTGAACTAAATACAAATTTGTATTTAGTTATCGATGTTCACTGAACTAAATACAAACTTATATTTTAGCTTCAATATAAGTTATCGGTGTTCACTGAACTAAATACAAATTTAGTTTAAGTAAAAGTCATGTTTTACGTACTCTTGAATTAAATTGGAAATCACAAATTTAGTTGTTTTTTGCAGGGAGTTGATAAACCTATGTGACTAGACACTGGAACAATGAATACGACGGGATGAATCTGATTTCACTTCAGTGAATCTCGATTCACTGAAATGAATCTACTTCAGTGAATCTCGATTCACATCATTGAATCGAGATTCACTGTAGTGAATCTCCGTTCATCCATGCCATCCACGTGCAAACGCAAGTCTTCTGAAGTCTAATGAAGAGAACCTATCCCATTGGATCCATTGTTTCACTTAAGATTCATTGTACATTAATTTTATTGAATATCGATTTATATTGTTTATCTGTAACTCTAAAATAGTTGATTTATGTTTGCCCACTATCTGGATTTACCTGTACAGATGTAACATTATAATATTCAATCTAGATTAAATCTCAATTCAGTTTTTGATTCATCAATGGTGAATCTATGTTCATTGATATAATCATTCTTGTTTATTTTTAGATTTAGGCAGCTAAGATGTAAACTCAAGTCATTTCAGTATCGGATTTGGTAAATTTTTTAAAAATTGTATTGGATAGTTGTGAAACCTTGAAAGGCTATAACTTTGTGTACCAGCGTTGTATTGAGACGATAATTCAAAAAATACCTCTATCATGCAAAAATGGAGGATAATTTGGTTTATTTGGTTTTAGTCAAACTGAATCACAAATTTGACTTCACCGTAAAGATACAAACAAGATAGCGTCATGTTGAGGTTACAGTTATTCAAAATAACTCATAAATTGTCGACAGAATCGAGATCCATCGTTATGAATTTAGATTCAACTAGTTATATTAGAATAAGAGTTGAATAGGATAATCCATAAATATACAAACTAAAATAACTTTTGTATTAATCAACAGTTAACGACAAACTTAGATTTGGTAACACTGTTTAAAGATATAGTAACTAATCATTAATTTTTTCTCAGTTTTGAACCCTTTCTTGATCCTTGTTTGACACTAACAAATTCATTGAATCTCGATTCACTGAAGTAGTGAATCGAGATTCACCTCAGTGAATCGAGATTCACTGAAGATTCACTGAAGTGAATCTCGATTCACTTCACTTCAAATAATCACTGATGCAAAAGAAACTTCATCCCTTCGTATTCATTGTTTCACAGGCATGTCTCTTCATAAAATAAGAGCAACAAACAACCAATGAATCCAGATTCACTGGAGTGAATCCAGATTCACTGGAGTGAATCCAGATTCACTGGAGTGAATCCAGATTCACTAGAGCGAATCCAGATTCACTCCAGCGAATCCAGTTTCACTCCAGCGAATCTAGTTTCACTCTAGTAGCAGCACAACAGCACAGCAACAGCAACACAGCACAACAAGACCACCAACTTGTGAACAACAATTAAATAAATATTAACTCTAACTTGTGAACAATAATTAAATAAATATTAACTATATATGGCTCTCGATTCACTCCAGTGAATCAAAATTCACTGGAGTGAATCAAGATTCACTGTAGTGAATCAAGATTCACTGTAGTGAATCAAGATTCACTGAATTGAATCTAGATTCACTGGACTGAAACTCGTTATCAAACAATAGCAAATCTGCAAAAATAAAAAACAAAAAGAATAAGAATCGTCGTGAACAAAAATAAACAAACAAGACAGGAATTTTTCTTTTTTTTAAGAGAAGATTTTGGCGGTCGAGGGGCTTCGTCGACGGCGTCGAGGGGCTTCGGCGACGACGTCGAGGGGCTTCGACCAGCTCGAAGCTGGTCGAGAACGACGTCGAGGGGCTTCGGCGTCGGCGTGGGCTCGTCGATGGTCTTCGACGGCGAGCTCGTCGAGGGTCGTCGGGGCGTCTGCGTGAGCTGGAGCGTCGGCGTGAGCTTGAGCGCAGGGGAAGAGAGAGAAATGGGGAAGTGAAAGGACGCTTTAGAGAAATGTGTTCTTCATCATCTCCAGTTTCCAATGTTGCCAGCAACCATTGTAGTGAATCATTCCCATTTTACCCTTTTCACAATAAATTTTACAGCTGATGTGTATTAGATTTGTCTATATTTTCAATTTTGCCATCGAAATGTAGACCATTGGATTAGATAGAGCGGAAAAAAGTATGCAGGTTTCTACAATAATTACTTCTTATCAAAATATTTATGTTTCTTAAATATTTTTCAACTCTTACTGAGCTTTACTCTTGGTCTGAATTTTTTTCTAGTTTATTGTACGTGTGTGCATTTGATGTTCACAGATAGTATCAATGTGCTTTCATGCGTAATACCTTTTGATTTATTTAAGACCCGGTCTTACTTTTTAAACAACTTCAACGATAATCATGCTCAACTCTTCCTCAATATTGTTGGAATCATGACATACAACGCAGCGGAAAAAGCATATCATGACTATTAATCAAAATTAATTAAATATTAGAAGAATACCTGAAACGCTTTCTTAATTTCTATAATAATCTGTCCCGAGATCAATCCTAAATAACTTCCTTAAGAAAAAAAACCTCCAATTGAAATCCACCCGTCACCGTAGAGGAGCAATACTGAGAGATAGGTTCTCAAAAATCTATTTCTTCATATTATCTTCATAAGATTTTCAATCTCTTCTATTTCTTCTCATAAGGCTACATATGAACCCTATTTATAGGATTATACTAGTCTTAGAGATTTTAACTTTAAACAATTCATAATTATCTAGAACTTTATCCATAACAATTAAGGATAGAATAGATTTGTTCAAAAACTTTATCCATAACAATTAAGGATAGAAATAGATTTATTTAAAAATTTTATCCATAACAATTAAGGATAGAAATAGAATTGCATTGCATGTATACCTCTTCTAATGATATTAGTAAGACCAATTGGGTCCCATATCGAGAACCAATTATTAATCAAATTAATAATTTTAATTTAACAATCAAATCCCTATCCGACCAATTGTTCATAAAAGCTCTTCCATAATATGAGATTAATTATTAATAAATAATATCTTACATTCAATCCCTTCCAGTATCATTTATTCTAGGCAACTCTTTTAAGTAGGACAACTCACCTATTTGCTCATGTCTAAATTTGCAATTCCCATGAACATAAATAAAAACTATTTTGAAACATCAAAATATTTTATTTTTATAAGAAAATAAAAAAGCTACCTGCCGGCAGGAATTTAATAGCTTCATGGGAATGCATAATAAATTAACTCATCATAATGAGCATACTGGATCCTATCTAGACATCCATCATTTTCCTAAATGAAATTTAGCAACCCAATGTTTCAGGTTGTGTAGCGCTTGCTAAACAAGCTTAACCATCACATCAAAGCATACTAAATTATCAAATCGAAAATGATAATATCATCAAGTCAAAGGGACCATGTAACAATTTGAATTCTCTATCTCTTAGGTGACTCATCCTAGAGAATTCAAATACAGTCTAGTGCTACACACATCATAATACATGCTTATGACATACACCCGGAGAATCTCTATTCCCGATGGTTGAGACCCACCACCATATCTCATATATCGGTGTCATGCATAATAACCTGTTATAACAAAGTTATCCTTTACTAGTTATAGGTTAAGCACAAATTTAAGAAATTTCTAAGTTAGATCATATCTCCAAGCAAGTGACCATCACAATGCATGATCTAACAAAAATAACTTCTAAGGATATATATAACAATTATATAAATAATAACCAAATTATGTGCAACAATTAAATTTATTAACATTACAATATCATTACATAATTTATATTGGATGTTCAAGGGCAAATTATTATTACTATTCCAGCAATCTCCCACTTGCCCTAACATCCAATCAGATGTAATCCTTACTCCTATCTGTCAAAAATATTTTAAGACAATGGTCTATAAAAGGACATTAAATGTTGTCTGCTTAGCCATCTATTAAACCATAACATATTTCTTCTTATTAACATTTAATAAGATAATTTTTCTTTCTAAGCTTCTTGCAACATCTCCATTACTATCAAATAATAATGAGAAAGAAAATTATTACAAGAAATAATATTAAGCTTTTGGAGTAACTCATTAATCCATATTCCTTCTTTTAATGATTTAACATGGCACTACATATTATGCTATTATTATTAATGATATAAATATAACCCGAAACAGACTTTCTATTATTATGATTGGATTGAAAACTACTTACAAGATCAGTAGTTTCTAAAACGCTTAATCTTTTTGGGACACATTTCCTTAAAGAGTGATTGTTTATGTCTTATAGGAACCATTCCTTTCTTGGAATCTTATTAAGTTGAATATTTTTTGGATCTTATCCATATAAGTAGATTGTGACAACTCCATATATCTATTTCTCTATCTATATAGAGTTTAAGATCTACGATATAGAATGTCAAAAGAAAATCCTTCATAAAGAACTAAATCATACTTTTAATCATGACATTAAAATATCATTCTTAATGAGCAATATGTCATCAACATGCAATGATAGGAATATAATGGACTTACTTTATTGTTCCTTATACACACATTATTTCTTTTTAAGGATATGATTAAAATCAATTTCCTTAAACATTTCATCAAAATGAATGTTTGATTGATTAAGTTCATAACTTTAATTGATTCAATTAATCAATTTTATCTTCTTGAATTTTACATACTTGATTCTATAATATGTAAATATCTTCTTAAAGATATCCATTCAAGAAGGTTATTTTAAAATCCATTTATCGATATTTTATATTCATAACATGATGAAATGACTAAATGGATCCTTATGAACTATAATATTACAATTAGAGGAAAAAAAATTCTTCAACAATTAATACCCGTTTGTCATCAAATGTGACATCAGGTCTCTTACATGAAATCATGTCCAACATGACTTTTGTGTAAGTTTTAGGATTTTTATTCTCCTTGTTACTTTTCATCAAATATATTTTAACAAGGCTACTGTACTATACAGGTGGATGAAAATCCTATTTGATCTCCTAATTGTAATCAGTGTATTCAACAATAAATTTAGTAAGTAAATCTCTATTTACTTAATTACTTAAAGCTCCCACTAAATATACAATCTTCAACTCATTTGAAGTTTCTCCCACTGGATTAAATAACTCTCCCACTAAAGAAAACAAATTTTCTTTTTGAGTTATATAAATCCTAATCATCAAGCTTGACTTTATAAAAGAACATATTTCTAGTAATAATTATTGTCTGAAAACTACACTAGGATTATCAATATAATACCTAGTACTTTCTTTAGGATAACCTACTAGTAGGATGTTATTTACCTTAGACTTCCATTTTGTCCATATTTTATTTTCTGATGAGAATATGACAACTCCAGATCTCCAAGCGTCATACACTTAATTTTCTTCATATCCATGTCTAATATGGAGTGAAAGAAAAAGATTTAGCAGGAATTCTACATAATAAATAATATGCAATCTCCAATGCATAACCTATTAGAAAATAAGAATAGGTAAATGCCCAGTATAAACCTAACCATATCGAATAAGGTTTAGTTTCATCTTTCAGACAAATAATTAGGAGTGATAAAATTAGTAGACGTCAAAGCACTAACAATTCCATTTTGTTCATAAATCTCTTAAACTTCTAAAAATAGGAACTTGCCATCTGGATCAAATCAGATGACTTTGATACTTTTATCAAACTCCTCTTTAACTTCAATAACATTCTAATTTATGATGCAATCACATAAATACATCAATATATAAATACATCATATATGAATGCTATAAAATAAGAATATTTAACTATTGCTTTAACATTTAAAGAATTATATACATCTAAATGTATAAAGTCAAGAGTACGCAAGAGCTTTAGCACTATTTTAGAAAAATAGTTTGGTCATATGTCTCTTAGAAAATATTTACAAGTTGAGAAATATTCTAATTTAGAAAAATCAAAGGACTATCCTTTATCAATTTATTGATCTTATCAACATTAACATGACCTTGTATTTTTGTGCCAAAGATAAGTTGGATTACCTTGATCCAATCTATATTTTAAGAGATTTATCAATTCCAATAACATTACATTACATAAGAGTTAAGGGTGGCAATCATGAAAATAAACAGTTTTAATTTCATAATTATCAACAAAGCAATTTCTAAACTTTTAATAGAAATTCTATTTTACAAGAAAATAGAAAATCACTACTATAAAATTTAGAAAATAGAAATCAAATTTCTTCTAACTTTAAGAAACATTAAGACATTCTTTAAGTTTCATTTCATGCCCTTCACTCAAAACAAAAACAAATTTCTTATTATTTTTATTTTTATTTACAATGCTGAAACTAGAGCTTTTATTTTCATTGTCAAAGTTAATCTTTTCATGTACTCTTACAAAAAACTTGTAAGTATGTAAAGATAAACTAGAATGAATATATCATATATAAAAATCATTCACATTAGTAGACTCTACTAATCAATGGGTGAACTGTCTTCAAAAGACATTTCTTTATTAAGTGACATAATGCAACCTTTACAATTTTCTTTTCGAATGACTTTCATTATTTAAATTTTCGCTTCATGTTTAGAAACCTTTTTTACTTTTTAGATTTCCCTTTTAATAATACTGGACAATCCAGTTCGATATCCATCATTATGGATTTAACCTGCTTAATAATATTCTTTTCACTTCATTATGGATTTAACCTGCTTAATAATATTCTTTTCACTTTTTCTTTAACAAGTTGTTCAATTCTAATATAGTGATAGTTAAATTGAACAAGTTCTTTTCACTTTTTCTTTAACAAGTTGTTCAATTCTAATATAGTGATAGTTAAATTGAACAAGGGGTGTGATTAGAAAGTAAATATCACATCAACGTTTGATTTCAATCTTAACTTCCAACAAATCTAATTTGTCAATATATATCAAAACATCATATGAAAATATATATATCTGTGTTCATCTTATGAACATTACTTTTATCATTATTATCTTTAAGCAGGATTATGACTGATGATCTTTATCATCAGTTACATCTAGTTAAGCGGGTATGTCACCTTAGACAATCATAGGCCAAACATTCAGCATTTAAAAATTAAATAGATTTTTTTTTCAATCCAATAGTTGGGGCTATCTAATTTATAATCATTCAAAAACATATCAAAATGACAAAATTTAGTCATCATGTACAAGCAGAATATAATAACACAAATATTGCAAGTTATTATTTTATTATTACACAATCATTACATGGATATTTTAAGTAATGATTTCACATTTAACATTTCTCTCATTTATTTAAATGTGAACAGGAAATCCAAGTTTAATTATAAACCTCTAGATTTTCAAGATCGAATATAATTAAACAAGGTAGAATCATCTATTCAATCGTTAACAATTAATGATTTTCCTTTAAATTTTGGTCTTTGATGTAAGATGTGCCCCACTATTTTAGTGAGCACCCCAAGACATCAATGAAGTGTTAACCCATCAATCCAGCTATTTTATATAAAACAGGTGGCACTACCTATTTTAGTCTAGCGGTCCTATTATACACAAAATACTTGGCATCCTTATACGAGGTATAACTAGATAATAAATTTTAACAAACCCTATCCTTTGTGGCATCAGATAAGTTAAAAAGTTATTATCCAAGTTATATCTCTATGATGGAAGACCTTTAGATTTATATTTCTTAAAAAAAGTCTATCTACACTTCTATACAACTTTTGTTATTTATTATAACTGAGAGAAAATAATAACAGTCAATTTCTAATAAATTCTAAATTGTCTTATTTAATAAAAAAAAATCCAGAACAATTCTGGACCTTACAGTAATTTTTCATGTATTACTTTAATCACATGAATTATTGAATTTAAACAATTTAAAATCAACATGATCACATCACAAGTATAAGACAAACAATATTTCAGAAATATACATGATACAATATCATTTCTAACAATTCACTAAGAGTTAGATAATCTTTTCAACAAAAGAAACTAAACTATACATGCATATGGACTTTAGAACAATTTATACAACTGCTAGGGACTAATCAAAAATTAGTCTATATATTCAGATGGATCTTAAAACAGTTTCAAAATCTTGCTAGGGACTAATCAAAAATTAGTCTATATATTCAGATGGATCTTAAAACAGTTTCAAAATCAATCAGGAGGGTGAAGCTAATTTCACATCTTAAAACAGTTTCAAAATCAATCAGGAGGGTGAAGCTAATTTCACATCAAAATTAATATACTAGTAGGCTCAGAACAATTTCTGGATCAAATAGGGGTCTGTAACTAATTTTACAGTTATTCATCAATACTGGTGGACTTCAAAATAGTTTCTAAATCAAACAGGGGTCTGATAATAATTTTACAGCAATTCATCAATACTCACGGACTTCAGAATAGTTTCTGGTTATATCAGGGAGCTATAACTAATTTTATAGCGTGTTTGAGAACCTGATGGACTTCAGAACAATTTCTGGGTCAATCAGGGGTCTAATAATAATTTTACAGTAAAATTCAAATTATCAGGGTTTCGGGTTTGAGTTCTGTTTGCGGGTCAAACCCGTTTCATTAAACTTAAGTCTTAATGGGTTTGGATACATAACCCTTTATGAAAATAACCCATGCGGATGAACAGTAATCCGAGAACATGAACAGTAACCTGAGCCCTAATCTTGATCTTAATCAAAATTTTAATTTAATCCAATTAAATAATCATAACCCTTGAACAACAACACCATAGTTTGATCTAATCAAACTTTTAATTTAATCTAATTAATTTCAGTTTAACAAATCAAACTAAGATGAATAGTAACATGATGAACAGTAACCACGGTATATGAACAGTATTTCCAGCCGATGAACCGTACCGCCCGTCGTGAACAGTGTTTCCTGCCCGTGAACAGTACCCGGACTTTTCAACCAAATTTTTTTAATTTAATCCAATTAAATATGTCAAAAATAGATCAAAATAAGATAATTTAATCCGATTAAATTATTACAGATTGGATTCTAAACCCGTTCTGATACCATCTGTTGGAATCATGACATACAACGCAGCGAAAAAAGCATATCATAACTATTAATCAAAATTAATTAAATATTAGAAGAATACCTGAAACGCTTTCCGAATTTCTACAATAATCTGTCCCGAGATCAATCCAAAATAGCTTCCTCAAGAGAAAAAACCTCCAATATCCACCCGTCACCGTAGAGGAGCAATACTGAGAGATAGGTTCTCAAAAATCTATTTCTTCATATTATCTTCATAAGATTTTCAATCTCTTCTATTTCTTCTCATAAGGCTACATATGAACCCTATTTATAGGATTATACTAGTCTTAGAGATTTTAACTTTAAACAATTCATAATTATCTAGAACTTTATCCATAACAATTAAGGATAGAATAGATTTGTTCAAAAACTTTATCCATAATAATTAAGGATAGAAATAGATTTATTTAAAAACTTTATCCATAACAATTAAGGATAAAAATAGAATTGCATTGCATGTATACATCTTCTAATGACATTAGTGAGACCAATTGGATCCCATATCGAGAACCAATTATTAATCAAATTAATAATTTTAATTTAACAATCAAATCCCTATCCGACCAATTGTTCATAAAAGCTCTTCCATAATATGGGATTAATTATTAATAAATAATATCTTACATTCAATCCCTTCCAGTATCATTTATTTTAGGCAACTCTTTTAAGCAGGACAACTCACCTATTTGCTCATGCCTAAATTTGCAATTCCCATGAACATAAATAAAAATTATTTTGAAACATCAAAATATTTTATTTTTTATAAGAAAATAAATTTTGTAAAAATATTTTCAAAGCTACCTGCCGGCAGGAATTTAATAGCTTCATGGGAATGCATAATAAATTAACTCATCATAATGAGCATACTGGATCCTATCTAGACATCCATCATTTTCCTAAATGAAATTTAGCAACCCAATGTTTCAGGTTGTGTAGCGCTTGCTAAACAAGCTTAACCATCACATCAAAGCATACTAAATTATCAAATCGAAAATAATAATATCATCAAGTCAAAGGGACCATGTAACAATTTGAATTCTCTATCTCTTAGGTGACTCATCCTAGAGAATTCAAATACAATCTAGTGCTACACACATCATAATACGTGCTTGTGACATACACCCGGAGAATCTCTATTCCCGATGGTTGAGACCCACCACCATATCTCATATATCGGTGTCATGCATAATAACCTGTTATAACAAAGTTATCCTTTACTAGTTATAGGTTAAGCATAAATTTAAGAAATTTCTAAGTTAGATCATATCTCCAAGTAAGTGACCATCACAGTGCATGATCTAACAAAATAACTTCTAAGGATATATATAACAATTATATAAATAATACACAAATTATGTGCAACAATTAAATTTATTAACATTACAATATTATTACATAATTTGTATTGAATGTTTAAGGGCAAATTATTATTACTATTCCAGCATATATATACCACATGAACTTTTCATCTACCGTAATGACGTATTAATGTTAAACCATGTAGATCGAGATTGGTTCTATCCTCTATGAGGACTTGAAGGTCGAGAAGTTGATGGAAGAGTGCTAGATGGTCAATTTTTTTCAACGTGATTTTTTTTTGGGTCATGTATTTAAGATTATAATTTTCTTTTTCAATTGCAAATTAATTAGATGAATGTTTTCTTCTGATTTGTGATTTGTATTCAACAAGAAGCTTGATTTATGTATTTGCCGGCCAAAATGCTGAGCTCAAGAAACGCTAGAACTTCATGATTGTCTTATTAAAATGCTTGGTTTTTAGTTATCTACATAGTTTGTTACGTGTGAAAGCATCAAGTCTCAAGTCAGGAAAGATCGATCCTTCATTTTGTTATCATAAAATTCTTATACATCTTCGTTTTCTTTTGTAAAGTTTTCTTGATCCAGATTTAGTTTCTGTGAATGGGATAGGAACAGAGATAAAAGTTAATTTGCTTTTTTCGTTTTTCGATCCTTTGATTTTTCATTTTGGGAAATGATAGTTTGAAATCTTGATGTTTCAAAATACAAATTCCACCTCCCATGCTTGGAAAATAGATAAAATTTGTTTACCTTCTGAATTGTTATTCTATTTAAAGGAGGATTTTTGAAGTGATTTGCATGTTTAATAAAATGTGTAGGACTCTCAAGACTTGATTGGTTAGCTATTCATTTGCGACGTTTCTTCGACCAGTCCTCTTGGAAAATTCTCATCACTTGAAACTTTACTATTTAAAAATTGCAATATAGTTGTTTTTAGTCTTAATAATATTTTGTTAAAAGCCACCCTTGATCTTCAGTAGTGGAATATATAATAGTTTTTCAATTGGCAAAATTTTGACAACACCCACTTTTAAAATTTATTCAGCAAAATCGATCCTTACTAATTTTTTTAGCAAAACCGACCATTCTCAGATGAAAAGGGTCAGTTATGATGTTGTAGTGTTTTTGCGAACTTCACGGGACTATTAGTCCCGTGCACTTTGTTTTCTTTTGAAAACTATCTGTTTAAAAGTCGTGACTATCAGTCCCGACTTTTAAGCATAGACATTTTCGGACTGTAAACAAAGTACCCGTGCTTTTCGTAGACAGAAAATGAAATGCACGGGACTAGTAGTTCCGTGCATATCCTGTGCACGTCTTCAATGCATGTTTTCTGTTGCATTTCCTGTCAATTCCCTATATAAACTTAAATGCAACTCATATAACACCATAAACTCATTTACAAATTTAAAAATCATAAATTGCACCACAAACTCATTTACAAATCTAACAAATCACACCACAGTCTCGGCTACAAATCCAAAAACCATTTCACATCCCGAAATAGGTTTGTAATGTACATACCAAAATAGGTTTGTAATGTATATAACAACAATGATTAGTTTACATACATTTCAAGAACTCTCCTTCTCCTCCTTTGTCTTCGTCCTCCTCCATCCTGACCTTCGAGAGTTCGTGATCCGGTTGCATTTGTGGTTGTGACGGTCCAGCTCCATCGTGAACACGTTGGGAAGGTCCAGCTTCATTGTCGTTTCTGTGTCGTCCTCGACTTTGTCGTGTGTATATGAATTGCGTTACCTCTCGTCCATCATGAAGATCTTCGTGAGTTCGATGTAAGGCTTGATGAAGCCTCCGCATTATTGACTGATATATTGATACATGTTCCTATGCTTCGGGATATGTACCTACGAGAGATAATTCAAAAAATCCGAAATAAAAAAATTACTTTAAAATTCAAATTACAGAATGTAAATTTGATATTTAATTCTATATTACCTACTCAAGCCAATTCCGTGTCACGATTTGCAATGGTTTGAACATCATCTATTGCTAATACCTGCAATTTTTTCAAAAAACACATGTTAGTAATATTGAGAAATACCAATTAAAATGGACTTAAATCAAAATATAAAAATACTTACTAATTCTCTCTCATCTATACCCCGGGGCACATATCATTTTTGCAACTCAACCGGTTCTGTGGTCGCATGGAGTATCCATCTTCGGGTTATCCCCCAATACCAAGTGTAGTAATCTGATTCCCGGGGAGTTGGTTCAATTTGCTTAACAATACAAAAATGTCTATCATTCTAACTGTATATATAATCTCGATGCTCAGCTGCCCAGTCCTTTTGTTGGCCTCCTTTCTTTGCCTTCCTCTCTATTTTTTTAACAAATTCTAGAACATGTTGTGCAAGACCAAATAGTCGAAGCATGCGGTCTGGTACATACATTTCTACTATCTCGAAACATATAAGAGAAACTCTGGCTCTCCATGTAACTGGGTATTCTGTGCATACCGGGGGTAGATGATTGAGAAATTAGGTGTAGGGCTCCCATTCCATCTACAGAGTATTTCATATAATTGTTGCATATCATTAAAACTACATTTGATATATAGAATAAAAAGCTCATTTTTATAGAAATGATACCTGAAAAATCTTCATACGGTCAAACTCATTTCGGTAGAAATCTAATTGTCTAGCAGGGTCTCGTCATAACATTTTTGGACATTCCATCTGTGTTGTTTCAAAATTTAGTACCATAATATAACTACAATTATATTTACTATATTAAAAAATAGAATACCTGCATATCCCAGTGGAATTTGTCCATCTAATTGTAAATTCACGCATAGTCTCGGCTTCAAATGAAGTCTCTCCCATGCCCATACTTGCAGAAAGCTTAGACACCCTTTAAAGTTACTATTTTTCATATATGTCACTTTGGACATCTCTCTATATAGGTACGCCAAAACAGTATTGTAGGGTCGAAAAATTGATGTTGGGATTGATTTTCTTGTTTTAAGAAATGAGTTCGATCACTTGGTACGAAACCCTTACAATCACTCACACTCTCTCTTGATGAAGAGAAGATTAATTCAGCTTCTCTTTGTTTAACATGGGTTCTAGGTGGTGAAATGATACTTCCCCCGATGCTTGAGTCGAGCTTGCCTCCCGTTGACGATCAGACCAAGATTGCTGGAGCTTCTGAACTTTGTTAGCCGGCTGGAATCGAGGTTCGTACTCCGGATCGATGTGCAAAAACTTTGATCTCTGATGCCTCTCTAAGTCCAAGCTTGCAAATATCCAATTAATCGATCATCCACCCTTTCTTCCGTAGCCGTCGATGGCTATTTATAGGGTTTTAAGCACGTAACCGACGTGCTACAATAGTAGAGTTGTGGGCATAACTGATGCGTTAAAATTGCAAAGTCGTGGCGTAACTGACTCCTTGAATTTAGTCCATGTGGCTGACTGGGTCTTCATGGCTATTACAACCTGATTTAATGTGGATGACGAACTTCACTGCGTTGGCGAACCTCATCCTTGATGTCGAACCTCACTGTGTGGCGAGCCTCGTCTTTGATGTCAAGCCTCGCTACGTGGCGAGCCTCGTCTTTGATATCGAGCCTTGCTGTGTGGCGAGCCTCGTGAGCTTCTTTAATAATGAGCTTCGTCTTCACTGACGAGTTTTAAGTCTGATGACAAGCTTTGTTTTCATTGACGAACTTTACCTCCGATGATGAATTCCGAACCTCGTATCCAATGACGAGCTTTGAACCTCATTTCCAATGACGAGCTTCGTCTTTGATGTCAAGTCTCATTTCCAATGATGAGATTCGAACCTCGTTTCTAATGACAAGCTTCACATCTTGTTTCCAACGACAAGCTTTGTTGTTTGAGACGAGGTTCATCATTATAATGACCCTCATCATGCTCGTTATGAGCTTCAATGTTCTAAGGCCAAATGATTAGCCAATGATCTATGAAGATCTATGAGAGTGGAGGAGAGATAGGCTTTTTTCTTTAGCCTCTCCATCTCCTCCCTCCCTTTCATGTTGATCATGCCTATTTATAGGCTTAGGAGTATTATGAAGTGAGTTAATAGGCTTTAACTCCCTTTAAATGAGGGAGTTAATGGTCATTAACTCCCATTTAAATGGATGAGTTAGTGGTCTTTAACTCCCTTTAAATGAGGGAGTTAATGGTCATTAACTCCCATTTAAATGGATGAGTTAGTGGTCATTAACTCTCCTTAAAGGGGTGAGTTATTGGTCATTAACCCTCATTTAATGTAGCCCTTTGAAAAAGTGCCTGACGAAGTTCGTTTACCAGACGAGGTTTGTTCGCCTGACGAGGTTCGTTTGCCAGACGAGGTTCGTCAATCTGACGAGGTTGGTCCGCCTGATGAGGTTCGTTCACTTTTCTATATCTTTGGTGAGCTTAACTACGGCTTCATCTTCGGCGAACTTCCTCTTCAATGACGAACTTCGTTTCTAGGTGATCTTCGTCTTTTGATGGGCAAGATGTTGTTTGTCCTATTGAACTGAGACAAACTTCATGAATTGAGGTTAAGGTTCGTCGTTGTGACGACCCTCGTCGTACTTGTAGTGAGGCTCGACTCTCCTTCGTTTCTTGGCACTTTTTAGTGTCTACAGGCATCACCCCACGATAACGCACCACATGTGTCCAAGTCCTCGAGGAATGGTAACCACCTAGTATATTCACAACATTTCAATTTATTAACATAAGCTAATTCAATGAAATACAGATTCAAATTATGAATAAACATACCTCACATGCACTTTATCTTTACTTGAATCTGTAAATAATATAGAATCGATCATGTGCATAACGTATGCACGTGCATGTTGCTCAATCAATATTTATGGCGTATCAATAGGCAATAGTAGTGAGAAGGTCTCTTTCAACCACTTCAATTTAATATATCCTCGATGCATTGACTCTGGAGCTACACCTAACAACTCCTCACACCTGGTCAGCCATACAGCTCTATCACTGACGGTAACGCAAGGACCATCTATGTGAAGACCGAGTATCATGGCTACATCCTGTAGAGTAATGGTAGACTCTCCCATTCAAAAGTGGAAAATATTGGTCTCTGGTCTCTATCTATCTATCAAAGAGGCGAGTAGGGGCCAATCAGGGGCCAATCGAGCTTCATCCAACAAAGCTTTGAACATGTCAAGAAGCCGGTCCATCCTACAACTGCTATGATTCGCTCATCCTCTAGACGCCAACGGCTATGGTCGGGTCTATGATCAACCATAACGATATCCGGGCCTCTCTGTAGAGCAAATGAGAGTATGAATGCGGTATTATAAGAATGCAATATTGCAATGATAACAATATGCAATTATAAGAAACTTAATATTAATGCCAGTTTAAAACTAATTAACAATTTATTCTTGCAAATATGATATACAACAAATCATGAGCAAGAATATATAATATAAACAAAGGGTGATATAAACATGAATTAAAATGCAAAATAGATAGTGCACAAATAGACAGCACAAACACATGATATGATCATGGAGTTTGGTCACCATCGACCTACATCTCTACTCCCCACTTCTGAGGAGAACACCACTATCACAACCAGTTTTCAACGATCACCAAAAATGTTCACAATCAGTTTTCAACGCTTATCGACAAACGTTTACAATATACACAATGCAATCACACACTACACCCTCTATGTGTTGGCCTAGTCCATGTCGCCTTCCTCAAGTGCTCAAATTTACAACCTCTCTCTAGGCTTTACTACCGACGCCACTCCTCTTGGAATCGACCCCGTCTCTCACCACACATTCCTCTCGGTGCACTTGTGTATTACAAAGTTAACTCTCAACAATTAAGTATAAATAAAATGATTTGCTCTCCAATACAATTTGAGAACGAAATTAAGCCCACTCAATCACACTCACAACCCAAATGAATCATATATAAAAATACTCAAGCTCAAATATGAGTGTGTGTGAAACAATATGAACAATAATGAGAACTAAACTTAATTAAAATCTAGCTTAAATAAAATTGATAATCAACAAATAAATATATAAAGCTAGAATTGAGTTTAGAGAAAACTTCTCTAAAATAATAAGAGAGAGAGAGAGAGAGAGAGAGAGAGAGAGAGAGAGAGAGAGAGAGAGATGGAATTGAATCTCAAACACGAAAGAATCAATCTTCTCCTCTTGTGAAAGTTTCTTCACAAAAACAAACTTGAAATCGCTTAAAAACTCTTAAACAAACCTAAACCCCTTTGTAAACTTGTTTTAAAATTTTCTTCATTAGTTCAGAAGTTAAAGAGTATGAGGTATATATAGGATTAAGAAACAAAGGCCAAGAAACTAAAAAAATATCACAAAATAAAATCTGGAAAACTAGCCGTTATTCC
>NC_033796.1:96829776-96876609 GCF_001876935.1 Asparagus officinalis
CGGTCGACCGCCATCGGTCGACCGAACACAAGTTATCGGTCGGACTAACGGACCCTGAGAAAAATAGCTGAAAAGTCATGTTCTGGTCGGTCGACTGGCAGGTCATGTTCGGTCAACCGAAATACCTTGAGAAGCAATACTGAAAGATCTCGTTCTGGTCAGTCGACCGGCATGCCTTGTGCGGTCGACCGAAAACTGACACATGACAAAATTGCTAAAAAAACTGAATTTGAAACATCTTTATAAAATATCAAATAAATTCTAAAAATTGTAAAGCTTGGAAAAATGTTTATAAACATGAAAATGAACGTGTTACAAAAGGAAAATTTCA
Organism: Asparagus officinalis; assembly: GCF_001876935.1. NCBI lineage: Eukaryota > Viridiplantae > Streptophyta > Magnoliopsida > Asparagales > Asparagaceae > Asparagus > Asparagus officinalis. Next base: position 96,830,108 of record NC_033796.1, read on the forward strand.
AATTGCATTTCCTATTTGTGAAAACTCGTCGTTTTGCAAAAACTCTAAATTACGTGTTTGTATGAACACTTGATTTTTACATATGACTTAAACTAAGTTATAAAAATATTTTGAATTGATTTATGGACTATATGTAAGATGTATACAAAGTTTATTTTGTCCATAAGTTAATATCACAAAGTTTTCATAGAAATACCCAAATTGTGATGAAAATAGAGAATGTGTATGTGTAGATAATTGAGCTTAAAGTATTGATACACAAAATACACATCCTACACTAATATACCATATTGATATGCATATGAGGCTCGTTCTTGAATCTTTAACTTAATTTGTATTGGTTTCATTATCAATGTAGCTCTTGAATCTTTCAACCTGGGTATATAAAACAACACAAGCACTAGAAAATACAATTACAAATTGTTTGTTAAATTATCAAAACAAGATTAGAGAAGTATGCTCACTACACGAGTCCTAACAAATAATATATGAACGGTGTCGAGGCTAGTCATATAGGACCTCATCACTATCCGGCCCAGGTTGCATGATGTATATACCTGCACATACAATTATACACATATCAATAACTGATCAAATACTAATTACAATTTCTTTATTAAAATATATCAAAATTTGAACATATAAATTATTACCAATTAGTTGCTATCTATTGGGTCTAGCTGGACAATGAGGTCGAGTATGTCGCGGTTGTTTGTAAAGACTACATTTTTTTATGTTTGACAACTCCTTCTCGCTCTTGATCCATAGTTCCCCTAATTCGCACAAATCACGATCGACCTGCTTGTCTATTGTATTAAGGTGGGATTAGACGTAGTCCATTATATTCGGGCCAATACCGATTATCATCGGGTGGATGAAAACTCTTACTATATGTCTTTCGGTAGTGAATTATTGAATACAAAGGCGAACAATACCGATTATAGGGAATTCTAGCACCTCCTGACTGATTGGAAAAAGCCGCAAGAATATGTGCACAAGGTATTTTTTAGAGTTTTGGTATGTTACATGTGCAAGTGCAATCAACATCAAATAGTTTAACGGTGTAGATACCGTCACAATCCTGTACTTGCCATTCGTTGTCATTGAATATAGTAATTTGACATAATCTTGCCGCCTTAATTCTTCTATGAAAAATGGACTCATTTTTTTAGTGTGTAACGTGTTGTCCAGTCTACGCCATCATCACGCCTTTTGTTGAAGTATGCGTTTAGTCTATAGAATATTCTCGCAACTAATGATTGTATTAACATAGCTCGTGCTCCTTTAAGAATGTCGTTAAAGCTCTCAGAGTAATTAGTTGTCATCATGCAAAACCGCACACCCTCATCCTTACATAATGCCCATCGATGCTCGAATTGGGGCTTCAAGTTATTTTCAATCCAATTATGTGACAAAGACTTGATTTTCTCCCTACAATGTTTATATACTAAAGTGTCGGTTGCGCACCCAACTTGCCACAAAAGATTTTGCAAATTAATCTCATCGTGTTTTTTCTTAAAATTATCTCTTATATGCCTTAAACAATATCGATGGTGATGTGGTGCACCAAAACCCTCATATAACGCTCTTATAATTCCTTTCATCCTATCTGAGATAAAAGTAATTATTCTTGGCGCACAGACACTTGGAATCCACTTGTATATAAATTCAAAGAACCACTTCCAACTAGAAGTATCCTCTACATCCACGATTGCAAATGCTGAGGAAATAAACCGCCATTTGCATCTGCACCAGTCACCACAAGAAGCACACATTTGTACTTGCCATATAAATGTGTACCATCAATGTTCAATAACGGATGACAGAAAGTGAAGCCCTTAATAGCAGGACCAAATGCCCAAAATACTCGAGTGAACCTCTTCATTCCCGGTACAATCTCTTCGGACAATATTTCATATTCAGTACACGGATTATTTTACTTGATAGCTTCAAGATATTGTGGAAGTAATTCATAACATTTTCCCCAATCTCCTGACAACGCTTTTCTCCTTGCATCATATGCCTTATATTTAGATATCTTAATGCCCCACATGTCATATACCCTTTGAAATATCTGACCTACATTTAGATCAAGTTCAACTCTAACTTCAGACATAATTAGCTTACATATATAAGAAGAAGATGTAGAATAATCATCGACATCTACCGATGGATTGTAACATGTATGAAGTCCGCAATATCTAGATATTACAAATTACCCATTTGATGATTTTCTCACAGCCACATTTAGCAACCAAGGACATTTCCTGTTTCTCTCATCTTGCTCATTTGCATGCTCTACTTCAATCTTCTCATTAAAGTAACATTTTACACAGTAGTTTGTTGCATTAGTTTTTACCGGCTTGAATTTAACCCGATTCTTGATGGATCATTCTTGGATTGCAAAGATCAATACCTCCTTGCTCTCGAATAGATCCCCTTTTTAAAAGTGAAGTCCTCAGGCCGTTGAAAATTTGGACCAATATCAACAAATTCAGCTTGAGAAGTATTTATCCATTCCTTATTATGAAACTCGTCGGGCAACGGAGCTTCAACTTCCACATAATCATTGTTAACATTAAATTCTTCCATCCAACGAGAGTCATCATCGATTCTAACTACCACGTGCATGCTATCAATTTGCACGCCATCTTCTTCAATATGATATGAGTCATCATTTGCTTCTTCTTCTACAATTGATCCGGCCGGTAGGTCGCTCGTAACATGACCCAAAGCGTCATTAAATATAGTAATTGACATCCCACCAAGAGAATGCCCGCTTAAATATTGTAGTTGAAACCACGGATCTTGACTTGGACATGTCATAAAACCACTTGACTCATTGTCTAAGTCAAGTATCCGAGAAAACTCTCCTTGAGGTCGTGAAACTTGGGCAAATTTCTGAATCAGATACTTCTCAATGAACAACTCAATTGACACTTGCTTCTTAACTAATTGTTTCATATCATTCAATTCCTCATCGTCGGTAATCTCCATGATAATAGTTCTAGTCTCATATATTGGATAGTTGAAGAACACCTTAATTTCATGCTCTACTTTATTAATTTTAGTAACTCTTGTATTTCCTTCATCATTCCATAAAAATTACATGACTTAGATAGTATGAATATTTTCCTAGAACCTCTCTTATACATAGGCATACTATTCACTCCGACACCGATGCTCCCATTGAAGAAGCAAATAATGGGTATAAAGTTTGCCATCGAAACTAAAAGTCAACAATCCATTATATGTAAACAGTATATTATCATAGAAAATATTATTCATCATTATTCATCATATTATTCATCATATATAAATAAATTTAAAACCCTAATCTCAACTGAAAGAAAATAATGGCCAAACCCTAACTCCCAAATCACATTATTCATTATATTTCACAAAATAAAAACTAAAAATTTTCATATCCAAAATCATAAACCCTAATCAATCCAAATCATTCATCAAAACCCTAATCCTATCCAATTCATATTCCTCATCAAAATTAACAACAAAATTAAAAATATTAAATCTTGATCGGAGCTTGGTGGATGTGGTCGGCAGCAAGCGGCGGTCACGACCTTGGTCGGAGGCGGCGGCGGCTGTGGTCACGAGCTTGGAAAAGGGTGAGTCTTTTTTTAGGGGGGGGTGTCGGTCAAGGGCGCAACAAATGAGGGGGGTCATGGGTGTGAGCAATTAAATTAGACTGCACGGGACTAGTAGTCCCGTGCAGTTCGCAAAAACACTGCAGTAGCAAAACCTAGTCCCGTGCAGTTCGCAAAAACACCGCAGCAACAAAACCGAGCCTTTTCATCTGAAAACGGTCGGTTTTGCTGATTTTTTTAGAAAGGGTCAATTTTGCTGAATGAATTGTAAAAATGGGTGTTTTCAAAAATTTGTCCTTTTTCAATTTACTAGCAATATTTGATGCAATATCCATGGAATCAATTTGTATTTAGTCCGAGCATTCACATGAATAAACAACCAACAAGTGAAATCACAGCTAATAACTGCAGTTTGTTTTTCTATCCAACTTTCTCAAATAGTTAAAATACAAATTGTCAATCAGTTTAATTATCTTTGCTAAATCTCATATGTTTCCATGTATTCTTTCTTTCGTCCTTTAAATTTATATATATGGCAACTTTTTATTTTGGCTTTTTTTATTTGGTTTCCCTAAAATATTTTCTCTTTTGTTTTCCAGGTTCTCAGCTGGGGTAAAGATTGAGTAAGCATTGCTATATATATCTTACTATGAGTGATACATCTTATAGTAACTGCAAAACCTTATTGAATTTTGATAAAAAAATATTATATTTTCTAAAAGATAATGATCATAAATTCGATTTATAGAGTTTTATACTGTTTCTTATTGTGACCTTACAAATTAAAAGTTTGCCCTTTCTTCATTCTAAGCTAATGTTAAGTTAAGATACGTCTTATGTTTTATTTAAACTAATAAAATAAAGAAATGTTAAAAGTCATACAATTGAGCATATTCATCTATATGCTCCTGCATTTGTACTTCCTGATGACGGTGTCAATTCTGAGTCATTGCAATATCAATTCAGGTTGAAAAATTTTGGGAGTACTTATTTGTAAAGTTTGAGTTTTGAGGGGATTGTGTGGTATATAACATTGGTGGCACAATCTTTGCAGTGGAAGTTAAATTATCTAAATATGAGTGGCTATACAATTTGGCAATTCAAGTCACCTCAATAAGCTGATCAATTCTATCCTATTTATTTGGTTGCAAATTACTTTGATTCTAAAGTTCCTCCAATTTATTCGAAAGTTTTTGAAAATATCCCTCACTAAACAAGTCCATGCATTGCAAGGGTCTGAAACTAGTTTTTATTAATTAAGAATACAAAAGGAATTGGAAATGGCAATGACACTAGTTTCAAATTTGGGGAAGAGATGGGGAGCAAAAGCATGGATCTTGTCCCTTTTATCTTGCTCTATCTGTGATTTTTTTGAAGCAAATCTTAGAGGATTATTGGTTTGCATATGCATTTAAAGGTATGAGACTTTATGTAGAGAATTCTGGAAATTATCGTGTCAGTACTCAATCGTTGCTAAACTATTGGCAATTGGAATGTTGAAACAATTTGATATTAAATTTTTGAGTTGTTTCTGCTTTTTCAATCTATTTTTTCCCCAGCAGTGCTAGTTCTTAATCGGTAAACAAACTCTCCTTTGCACTAAAATAGTTATTACTGGTGCAAATATTTTGTATAAACTTCAAATTGATGGGCGTATTATTTAAACGTCTTTTCTTTTTAATTTTTTGTTGTGTGTGGGGTGGGGTGGTGGGGTGGGGGGGGGGGGGGGTTACCATCACAATTTTACTTTCCCTCGGCCAACATTATGGTATTACATTTATGGGTCAATCTTAACTATGGGTACATTATCTATAGTAGACTATGTGAGATTAACAGTGACGTGGCCAGGATTATTTTTTGCCCTGGGCAAAATAAAGGTGGTTTACGAGTATGAGGAGCTCAGTGAGAGAGAGGGAGGGAGGCGCAGGAGGAGGGAGGAGGGAGAGGTCGTGGGAGAGAGGCGGAAGATCAGGAAAATGCTCGACAAAGTTGAAGAGAAGAAGGAGATGAGGAAAGGAAGGAGATGAGGGGAGGGGGGGGGGGGAGGGGGGACAATGGCGGGATATTCTTACCCTGAGCAGCTGCCAGGGCAAGAATACCCTGGCTACGCGCACTGTGAATTAATATCCATTGGTTGCTATAAGTTCTACCATGCAATACACCTTTACCTGAGACATTGCTAGATTTTTTTTACAACTTTTGAAATTCCTCTTAAACTTAAGGAATAGGGAAAATCATTTATATAGTTACACATACTAAGGGGCCATTTGGTACCTTACAAATGGAGTGGTTGCAATTAGATTACTTTTGTTTGCTTGCCAGTGATTATTTCATTGCAACTATATAGTTGTCGTTGAAACTATAATTACAAATAACCCTTCGGTTATAATATACAAATTGCGCAAATATGAGTGGGATCATAGCTGCATGACAACACAATGAATTTCAAGTGTGCTTGCTACAAGCGCAATCCAAGAAATTATGGTAAATTGTTTTGGTCAAAATTTCTTTTGTAGTAGTTCTTTTTTTTTCCTAATTACCTTTTTGTTTTTGTTCTGAATAATTTATTTGCGAAATTTTTGTTATTGGCTAAAAACTTCTTGGGTTTTAAGTTATGAGTCCAAAATGTACTTTTTTCGTAAAAGAAGCGTAAACACTAGTAATGCTAGGACTATCATATCAATGTAATTTTTGTTGTTATGAATTTTGTATTAAAAAAACTATATTTTTTTTTTAAGAACTTTTTTTATAGTCTTTTTTTTCAATTTATTAAAAGAGAGAGCAAGTTCAATATAAGTTGCAAGCAGAAAAAAATATATGGAGTTGCCAGTTGAATTCTAAAAATGAAACAAACAATTGGAACTATAATTCATGCAATATCAGTTGCAACAATCTCAATTACATTCAAGTGACAATTGCATTGTAACTACAACCAAAGACAAGTCAAGAATTGTTTAGATGAGGTCCGACAATGTAGATTTTAGGATAACTCAATCAAGATTGTGGAAAGTAGATAGCGGAGCCAAGTTGTTGATGTCCGGGGACTCAGCAGCACGATTAGTGGATAATTCTGAATCTGGGACAGAGCTTGGGGTCGATATGGATGATGTAAGGGGTCCAAACTCATCTCCTTTAGACGGTCGATCCCCTATTAGGATAAGAGAGCTATAAAATAAGCACATTAGAGGACAAGAGTTGGGTTCTCCGGTGGTTCCTTTGACGATCAAGTCAGTATAGAGCTTGAGTGTGGAATTAGTAAAATGAATAAGTGTGCAAAGATTGTGTTAATTAGCTAGAAAGGGCTTACCTATGGCCCTGAGGGGGCTCTTTCTTGAGGGCTCATCCTTAAGGGCTCTTCTTCTAGGGCTCTTTTTCCAGGGCTCTAATAGGTGATGAGCCTATATATACTTAGCTGAGAGGGGTAGATATGTAACTTCGATCGAGGCCAGGCAGGCAGGTGAATCGGTAGATTGCTTATAGGCATTGGCTGTAGGCAGGATGAATCATCAATTAGTTTAACATGATGGTGATTGAGAGAGTTTGGTGCTAACGAAAGGTGATGAGTCATGGAGACTCGTGGCATGGGACGTGATGATGATGATGATGGCCAGCTGTCAGTAAAGATTTTAAGGATAAACCGTCTCTCGACTTGGCTCTACAAGTAGGATGAAAAATATTGCCTTTTTGTCAGCCTTACAAGTTGTGTACCTGGTCTAGAGATATGTGAGCAGGTTTGAGCCAAATGAGGAGGTCGGGTAAGAGCTTGTCTTGACTCGACTTTACTCAGGAAGGGAGGACTGCCCATGTTACCCAAGTCGCCCCTAGCTAGGGTAAGCTGATCAGATGATTAGTGTTAAAATGAGACACGTGTCGACTCCAAGAGGAGGATTAGCACTTAGGTTAATTGTTGAGATAACACTGGCCCCTTTTGCTCTAACTCGGGGTGGCCAAGTTCAAGTGAAATAGAACTGTCACTGGCTAGGTCTAGAGGTGAATTTATGAAGGGTTGCTGAAGATTCTTTTCTGATGTGACATGGGTGACGTCAGAGAGGATCTTGCACAGCCACAGTCTCAGTTCTCGAGCGAGGATTATGGGCTAATCAAGGTGAGGGATACTTTGGTTTTGGAGTGGTTGCCTCATATTTTGGGAAAGATCCTGCCATTAGTTAATAGTTGAGTCGGCCATTGCGATTTTTCCACCTGTCGTCCCTTCTGCCTATAGGTATGGTCGCTGTGATGAGGGAGATTTTGCTGCTCACAAAAATTCTAAACTCTCTTCTATCATGAAAGAACTTTGATCTTTTCCACATTCTCTTCTTCTGTGAACTTCCAATCTGATGGCATCTACATCTTTGATGGTTAGGAATGAGATTCAGATCAATCAGTTATGGAAATTTCACTCGAAGGTGCCATCATCACAACTGGAGGCTCTGTACAGCAAGTATGACATTCCTAGGGCATTTGCCCTAATTATGCCGGCGTGTACACAGGCGATCTATGAGCACAACAACAACAATGCTCCAGTGTATGTCAAACACTTGGAGTATGGATTGCACCTGCCATTGCACCCCTTCCTCCACCACATTTTTGAGACTTTGGGGTTGTCTCCATCGCAGATGAAGCCGAACTCAATCGCCACTCTAGTGGGGTTCATTGTCATCTGTCACTGGGTAGGAGTCAACCCAACTCTAAGAATCCTTGGCCACCTTGTTTGCTTATCTGTGTGAAAGTGAATCAGCAGGAGGGTCATTATTATCTCCAGGTCATGGGGGAAAACAAGATCATATCCAACACTCCCTAGTCTAACAAGGACCGGAAGGAGCAGTTCGTATGTGTGTTCAGCGCTAATGCTATCTTGGGCTGCTCTATGTGGCTTGAAATCAACAAGGATGTGCTGAGGCCGGGTCCATTGTCTAGCAACGAGAAGCGTGCACTTGACAAGATCGTGGCCTATACAAGTTCTTGTCGGATTAAGAACCTCTTTGACAGCTCGATCCTGTGGGTTGTCGGCATCTCTTCAATTCCTCTGACCACGGATGATGAGGCTCAGTCAGCTAGGTTGATGATAGGTTTGGAGGAGACTAAGATGGTGTCGACAGCTCTACCTACTTGAACTCGGAGAGGGCCCTCGGCGAGGCTAAAGAAGAGCCTTTACCCTAACCTGGCCCCTAAGGAGGCCGAGAGGGTGCAGGCTAATGCGGCCGAGATAGCGGTTCAACTGGATGGGTCGAGTGCTGCTACAGTTCAGTCTGAGAGGTCTGGAAAGAAGAAAAGATAGCTAAATAAAAAAGGCAACTGAGTCCCTTCTGGGAGCACTGAGGCTCTCAAAGATAGACCTGAAGTTGATAGGGAGGCGGGTGCCCCTTATGTTGTTCAAAAGGATGCCACAAGCTAACAAACAGTAGAGATCTGGCCTCCTCAAGCTGTGGGGGAGGATGTTGCTGCATCTCGGCTCATGAAGTTGATATCATCGTTGTCGATGATAGGTCCCCCAGCAAAGAAGAGGAGGTTGAAATCACCATGCCCGAGGTCGAAGAGGCCGAGGCCCCTATAGAGGGTGAGGTGGCCCCTAATAAGCCCGTTGGGTTGGGCCATTGGTAGGGGAAAGAGCAAACTGCTGAAGGGGCATCTCTTACTTAGGGATTCGGATGGCCGTACCCCTATTGTATTGATGAGATCAATGCAAAGAAGTGGGGTGAGCTAAAGTTGTTGCTGATGGGATCTTCCAGAATCGGTCCCTGCTAGAGAAGGAGCTGTCCTGGGAGTTTAGATTCGAACCTCGACAACATCTTTACAAGAGGTGGTCGGTTCTGGAGTCTTAATTTTCTCAGACCAGAGCTGTTGAGCAATTCTATCTGCCTCGCAATGATGATATTCTTAGGGGGATGCTGGATGTTGGCCTCTATTAGTGCTTGAAAGGCTACATGATTCAAGGAGCTCTAGTGAACAGGAGCTGATTGGCCATTTCGAGTGTGTCCGAACCTCCTACCACAGGCTCCAAGAGGAGTTGGAGGCATGGAGAGCATCTAACAAAAGGAACCTCTAACGTTGTCAACGAGGGAGGATGAGCTAGCAATCTGGAGAAGGGCAAGGACAACTGGCTTTGGGAGGTGGAGATGCGGGAGAGGATGATCAATGGTCTAAAGACTTTGAATAGCAAGGAGTCAGTTGAAACCAGCAAGTTCCAGGATGACCTTGGCTATATCGAGCATGATCTCCATGAACAGGATGATAAAATAAAACATTTTTTTCGAGGAGGTTGAGGTCAAGATGTGAGAGAGGAACGATGCATTTGAGCGGGCTCGAGATGATTGCTTGGATGCTGAGAGACTATGGGTCCAGCTGAAGGAGGAGCAGATTGCTCATGAAGAGCTCAGACGAGAGAGCACCCAAGCTACGATGGAGGCTGAGCGACAACATGAGTCATCCCTCACCGAAGTCTAGGCACTACAAGGCCACCTCCCTCATCTAGAATACGAGGCCCATTGCTTCAAGATTGTTGAGAGTTATCACCACAGCACTCTCGAAAAGGTGGAGGTGGCACTAGCCTATGACTATCTCGAGGTGAAGCTTTTGGCCGACTTCCTAAGCAATCACAAGTGTTTCTATTATCCTCCAAGGGTGGCCAATTGTGTTGGAGAGCTCCAAGAGATAGAAAAGCAAAAAGGGGCTTGATGGCGGGAGCAATGATGAGGATGACAGAGAGTCAGCTGAGGAGACAGGCGAGGGCTCAGATTGTGATAGCTGGGCAAGTCAGCCAGAAGAGAGAGAATACGAAGAGGTCGAGGCTGAGGCCCAATTGACTCCTCTACCAACTTCTACCATCACGACTCCTATGTGCCCGCCTCCTGCTCCTGGCCCTAGTATTGCTCCACCAGTGTCTCCTTCGAGTCTGACCCCTTAAGGACTCCAATCTATCTCCTTTTTGTTGTCAACACTTCTCTTTTTTATACTATAAATATTTTCAAGTATATGGATAAAAATGTTTATTTTATCTATTTGAACTGTGTACCTTTGAGATTGTGTTCTTGTGTGTTAAGAGTTTGCAATCTGCTTGGTTCGAGTATGAGTTTGCTTTACTTGGATCAAGGTGACTTGACTCTGTGTAAGGCGAGCAAGATGATTGAGCTCGTGTCTTGGGTTTACTAGTGATGACACCAAGGTTTTGAGGTACGTGCCTTGGACTTAGGAAAAAGACGCCAACGTTTTTTTGTCGGAATCGACAGAGTTGAGGATGTGAATTGGGTTTTTTTTAATAGGTACCAAGGTCATATATGCGTGTCATGGTCTTCACTCATGAAAATGATTCCAAGTTCTAAGGCGTGCACTTTGTGTTTTACTCATAAAATTATACCAAGGTCTTTGTGTCAATGATGTGCTTTGGTTTTACTTCGAGAGGATACCAAGGTCTTGCATATGCGCCTTAGGCTTAGTCATGAAAATGATGCCAAGTTCTTTTATTGAAGTTGATCGAGTCAAGTTGCGAATGTTGCGTATTATTTGCATCGGGAACAATTTTTATTACAGCTTCCATTAAATTGTTTAATAGAAACAAAAGAATTAGCTTTATATGTGTAAAACTTTTCTTTACAATAAAAACAAAATCATGATGTTCCCTAGAAACACACACAAAAACTTCTTTGTAGTAGCTTCTGCTTGCATGGGATCTTTGCATGTACCGGGGATGTGTAATCCGTGGACTACCGAATCAACGTTCCAAACCAGAAACGAAGAAGATTGAAAGTTGATGTTTCGATGTGGAAACTAGAACTGAAGTAAATATCTTCGTAAGGTAAGATGGATACTCTTCTCGAGAACAAGTCAATTCTTGAATTTGAGGAAATACCAAAGGGCTCTTGAGATTGCTTGAAAGCGGATGAGGGACTCTCTCTTACTCTCAAAGTTTGCCAAATGCTAAGTCCTTTCTGCTATCTGCCCTCCAAAAGCCTCTCTCTTCATCTGTACCCTATGCATAAGTGCGCCAAGGGGTATTTATAGCCATTGGAAGCTGTAACCATTGAAAAGAAGTTGAAATAACTGACGATCACTACCTCCTTTGGGAGAGACAATGTTTACTGTCTCGACTAAAGGAAGCAGTTCCAGCCAGTTTGTAACAGTCGTCCCACCACTTGAAGTACATTAAATGGCATGTTTTTTGAGAGTAGTAGGCATATTTCATGGCTATGACTATCCATTAATATTAATGAACTTTTCCTAGCAGTTATGAAGCCACGTGGACCCCGCTAAAAGTTATAAAACCGTTAGAAAACACGAGAGGCTGTCTCATAATTGGCGAGATAGCTCTTACTGTCTCGCGTATCCGAGACAGCCCACACTGTCTCAAAAACATGATATAGTAGAGACTGTCTCACCAACTATGAGATAACTCTATGTCCCTTTGAGTTGTCGTTTTGCGTTCTTCTTTACTTCCTTTTTCTTTGGCTACTCTTCTTTGACTTATATGATGACGTTCTTCGTCTTCTCTCAGCCTTGAGCTATGTTTAGGACCTATAGGTAATTTTTAACGCCTACAGATACCCCCTTCAAAGTTTTCAGCCTCCTCATTATTTTATCGAGGAGTCTAAAATACTTTGGACAAGATAGGCTCTGTTTTTGCCCAAGGTTGGACTGTGTAGAAGGACTTGTAAGTGGCTTTAGTTCCTTGACTTCTTTAGTTTTTGGCTTCCTCAATATCTTATCGAGGAATCTGAAATACTTCTGATATTGTGACGTCGATGACCATTGCTAAAATCTGGAACTGAAGTTGATGTGTTGACTTTTGAGAAGTTGAATTAGCTCGTGTCGTTGAGTTGACGCTGAACTGATCATCTTTGTCAGGAGCTCGTAGCTTGATTACAGATGAACTTCTAGGGGTAATTTTGGAATAGAACCATCTTGAACCAAATCTGGGCGTAACTGCTGGTGTATTGCTAGACGTTGACTTTTGTTGTTGGTGTAAACACAGTTTATACTCGTACATAGCTGGAGTCTATACAGTTTAAGCTCTTAATACGTTAGAGCATGGAGAAGTAGTTTATACTTATATACTCATCGAAATAGGGAGCAGTTTAACCTCATATACCAGTCGGAGGTTCACGGAGAAGTAGTTTATATTCGTATACTCATTAGAGTTTATAAGTATACTGGAAATGGGTCGAGGATGTAGCAAAATACACATCAGAAACATGCCAGAAGAGCCCTTCGTGTGAGATGGTCTTTTCTGTCTCGTGTGAGCGAGACAGGATCCACTATCTCGTGTGAGCAAGACATGATCGACTTTCTCACTCGAACGTGAGTAGTCGGGTTTAGGCTTTCATAAGTGCGGATCTTCGGTGTTTTGGGCTATCTTTGCCCGCCCTCTTGAGTTTGAAACCTCTTCAAGAACCCCGATAAAAGAGTTTCTAACCCTTTTCTCCTCTTTAGCTATCAATTTTGGTTGATCTTGTTTGAAAGAGGATCTTCACCTAGGGTTTCGAAGCTATTCTCCAAGGTTCGATCTCTTGCCCGTTGTATTTCTTCACCAAGTTTTGTTCCCTCTTGATTATTGATAAAACATAACCTAGGGCTTGAATCTTGGGTTATTTTAAGTTTTATCTTGAATTACTCCTCAAAACCCTAACTCTTTTCTTGATTTTTAGGCTAAGATTTCATCTTTTTCACCATGTCTCCCTAGAGATATTGTGTTCCGAAGGGTAGATCCGCTGTCCAGCCATCTGATAGAGAGGAGATGATGACTTCATCCTTTGGAGGTGAGCTTTTACTGTTTCGTTGATTCCAAAGTTAGAATTTTGAATATATATCCTCGTTTATTCTCCTTCACGAGGAATTCGGGAAGAGCCGATATCCTCCTTTGCAGGGATCGACGCTTAATAGACGTGTTTTGCTTGGCCAAAATACGTTCAAAAGCAAAGAAAAGAGTTTCACATTGTCTTGTAACTTATGAGACATGGTGCACTGCCTCACTATTGTTGATACAGTGTATATTGTCTTGCATATGCGAGAGAGTTATAGCTGTCTCGAAAGCTACGAGACACTGCCCTTGTCTCGTAAATGTTGTGAGATTAGTTTTAACTCTTTCTTGTGCCTTAAAATTATTCTTCAACTGTATCTGACAAATCCCCTTTTGTTTGTCGCAGTTGATTTTCCACCGACGGTGTTTTCTCCTCGTGTGGTGAGTGGTCAGAGCAGCATTGCTTATACTTCTTCTGATGAGATGCCCCTTATTAGTGAGGCTCCTCAGTTCGACGTGAATGGGCCAGAAGAAACCCCTAGGCTTGTGCAGGAGGGGAGTCATTATACATTGCGACGGCTGATTACGGATGCGCCGCTCACAAAGGACCCGGAAACTACTCAACCTCTGAGGAAGTCCAATAGGGTCGGCCCTAGGGGTAGGCGACAGAGGCCTTGTGATACGAGTCACCGTGTGAGCACCTTTGATCATGGAATTATCAAAGGTGGGTTGAGAAGAAAATAACAAGAACACAAGATCAATTCAGTACTGACGAAAGAAAATACATTCTCTAGATTATGAGAATTAAATAGTTTACAATCCCTCTCTCACAATCACACTAGAATCGAGAACAAACTCTCAATTCTCTCTAAACCCTAATCTCTCTTGATTAGAATCTCTCTGTGATTACATCTGATTCCCCTCTAGATCAAAACTAATCTCTCTTAGACCTAATCTCCTTAGATCTACATCTCTAACAATCTCATCTATTTAGAAACCCTAAAACAACCCCTTTTTTAGGTGTAACAACATGGATGGCAAAGTGGTAAATAACCAAGCTAAACCCCCACAGGAATTCGTGCAAATAAAAACCCAAACAAACCAGGAAACCTTCGATGAGTCGACTCATGTGCATATATGAGTTGATTCATGACACATGTGTCAACTCATATAGTGATGAGTCGACTGGTCAGAGACTTTTGACAAAACAGCTGAGTTTCATAAGTCGACTTATGATAGGCATGAGTCGACTCAACCTGATGAGTCAACTCATGACTGTTATGAGTTGACTCACGGGCTGAAAACTGGATGCTTCGATTCTTTGATTCGCCGTCTTGTTCCACGCTTCAACCTGTGTTCCACTATGTTGTTTTACACCTCTATTCTCAAGTTACCATGAGAATCATCTATCCTCAAGCTCTCATGAGGATCGCTAAGTTCCAAAGAGAAGATACACCTATATCATGGGTCTCCTCTTTAGGAACTTGAAGTCCCGTTCAAGTTAGAACTTCAGTTGAGAAAACTTGCGAGCTTCTCCTTCCCTGTTGAATCACTTAGCCTTGCTAAGAACCTGACCTTGACGTCCAATAAGAAACGACTCCTTCGTCCCCCACCTCGTCATGGTCATCTTCCGCTCCAAAATGCAATCTTCCTTCAACGGCTCTTTTCTATCAAACCATAAGTCTTCAACATGCGGCAAGATCACCTTGTTGTCACCTTCATCATCCAGCAATGGAGGCTCGAATAACTTCAAATACTCGACATTGATCACCGAATACATGCCTAAGTAAGGTGGCAAATCCAGCCTGAAGGCGTTGTCACCAATCTGATCGAGAATCCGAAATGGATCATAACATATAGGTTTCAACTTCTTCCCTTATCCCTTTAGCCTCTCCTTACTCAATTTTAGCAATCTTCTTCTTCCTTAATTTTTGGACCCCTTCCAATGGAATAAGGATCTCACCTAGCTTCTTATATTGCGATCGAGTCAGGACTATACACAGGATGCCCTCTTCATAGGATCTGATCGCTCTGATACCAACTTAATATGAGTCGCCGTGCGAGCACCTTTGATCACGGAATTATCAAAGGTGGGTTGGGAAGAAAATAACAAGAACACAAGATCAATTCAGTAGTGGCAAAGGAAAATACATTCTCTAGATTATGAGAATTAAATAGTTTACAATCCCTCTCTCACAATTGTTTTCGGAAAAAGTTGCCTTCATTGTCGAATTCATTATAATATAGATTGCTTACAAAGAATTCAAAGTATTCAAAATAAAGAATGAAAGATTACAACTTTTCGAAAATAACGCAAGATCCGTTCGTCGTCTCTTGATTGCGTGGGTCTTTAGCCGGTGACGGGGACGTCGATATCCGTGGACTACCTGACAATCAGATCAGATCCAGAACTCCGTCGATTCGCGAAGGAATCTAGAAGCAGAAGCGCTTATCTCGGCAACGGCGAGATAATTGCTCTTCTTAGAATTATCGCAACGGGATAATTCTAAGGATTGGATGCGGGCGGTGCAGATCTGAAGAAGCTTTCTCTCTACTGTTGATGAACTCGATCAATCTTCAATCCGGCAGGGCTTCGCCAATTCTCCAAAAATCCAGATCCGAAAAAATGAGGACCCGGGGGCTCTATTTATAGGTTTTACGGACGTCCGGGCGGTTAAAACCGCCTAAAAGGCCATTTCTGCATTGGAGACACCTCAGGGTGTCTCAAACTGGGCCAAGACACCTTGGGGTGTCTCGGGTGGGCCGAGACACCTCGGGGTGTCTCATTCAGGCTGAGACGCCGTGTTATGTACACTTGTTCGTTTCCGCCGTAACTTCTTCGTCTGAACTCGGTTTTGAGTGATTCAAAATGCGTTGAAAAGCCGACAAGGAGTTCTATAAACTCCAATGATTAGATCATCTGTGGAATAAATGAGACATGATGGGTATTTTGCCGTTTGTGAACGACACGAGGTGCCCGATCAGTTCGTTCCCTTGTTATTCCGAAATTCTGTTAATTCACGTAGTTCGTCGATTCACTTCAGATGTTCACTGATGCCAATCAAACTTCTGTGACTTGGATAGTGATGTTTGTTGTCTTTTCTTAACATTGAACTGCTCGTGGAGACCTATAGGCAATTTTCGATGCCTACAGATACCCCCTCCAAAGCGTTCCAGACTCGTTTCTTTTATAGAAGAGGCTAGAATACTTTGGATGTGATTGGTCCAGCCTTCGATCGGTATAAAGGACCTGTAGTTAGCTTCAATTCTTGACTCCTTCGATTTTTAGTCTATTCGATGTTTTGACGAATAGCTGAAGTTCCTTCGGCGCTGCGTTTATCGGCTGGCCGTCGTCGAAGTCTCAAATCTAAAACTGATGAGTTGAGTTTGGCTCGCGTCGTCGAGTTGACTTTTCGATTGCAACGCGTTGACTGATGTTGACCTAGGGTTACGCGTTGACCGGCGTTGACCTTAGGGTTTCGTTCGTCATACATTGACCTTTCGATCGCAACGCGTTGACTAGCATTGACCTAGGGTTACGCGTTGACCGGCGTTGACCTTAGGGTTTCGGTCGTCATATATTGACTTTTTGATCGCAAACGCGTTGACTGGCGTTGACCTAGGGTTATGCATTGACCGGCATTGACCTTAGGGTTTCGGTCGTCATACATTGACTTTTCGATCGCAACGCATTGATGGCGTTGACCTAGGGTTACGCGTTGATCGGCGTTGACCTTAGGGTTTCGGTCGTCATACATTGACTTTTCGATCATAACGCGTTGACTGGCGTTGACCTAGGGTTACGCATTGACCGACGTTGACCTTAGGGTTTCGGTCATCATACATTGACTTTCCGATCGCAACGCGTTGACTGGCGTTGACCTAGGGTTACGCGTTGACCGACGTTGACCTTAGGGTTTCGCGTTGACCGGCGTTGACCTTAGGGTTTCGGTCGTCATATATTGACTTTTCGATCGCAACGCGTTGACTGGCGTTGACCTAGGGTTACACGTTGACCGGCGTTGACCCAAGGGTTTTGAATCGTCCGGTGTTGATTAGTGTGGATTTTGTCGAAACACCCAACAACCGGTGAAAAATGGGCGAAAATAGGCTTGGAAAGGGCATTTATAGGCATATGGGGACCAACCAAAGACCGAGACACCCGTGGGTGTCTCAACCTTGGTCGAGACACCCTTGGGTGTCTCGGTTCAAAAACCGAGACATCCCCCCCTTCTTTCTTTTTTTTTGTTTGTTTCCTCTTTTGTTTTCCCCCTCTTTCCAAAATTTCAAATGGACTACTTTTCCCCCTAAACATCTTCTTCCTCTTACCCAAACTCTTCTTCCAAACCCATAACTTCTTTTCTTCAAGAGTTCTAAAACCCTTCAAACTCTTGCTCTTTAAAACCCTAAACCTCTCAAAAGAAATTCGGATTTTTATCTTCTTCATTGGCCGAAAATTTTCCCCTCTCAAAGCTAGGGTTTGTTGCATCTTCAAGTTCAAGACTCGGACTTCGAATTGGGTTTTCAAGCTCTTGATTTGGGTAAGCTTCTCTCCAAGAATCCTCTTTGTATGCTTGCTTTTGATTCAAGAATCTATAGATTTTGTAGGAAGGATTGAGACTTTATTCTTGTAGTGTGGGTATGTAATCAAGAATTCATGAATTTGTATGCAAAGAATATGGCTTTTTGCCCTCATGAATTAGGTATTGTGAAAAAGAATAAATCTTGAAGATGGGTTTTGAAAATGGCCAAAATTTTGAGGGGTTTTTATGCAAAATAGGGCTGAAATTTATAGGGGCCTTTATGCAAAATAGGACTAAAATTTTGAGGCTTGGATTTTATACCCATTTGGCCACAACTTTAAGGGGTGTTTGCATGCAAAGAATCAATATTGTTTGAGGGGTTTATTTGCAAAAATCAACCCAAAAAAATGTAGAGGGGTTTATTTGCAAAATAGGGCTGAAATTTTAGGGCTGAAATTCCAAAAGTTTAGACCACAAACCTATGACCAAAGTTTTGAGAAAGGTATGCGAAAACTAAACCGAAATTTGTGGAGGGGTTTATTTGCAAAATTAGCTAAATTTTACAAAAGGGTTTATTTGTAAAGTTAACCACGATTGTGGGATATAGGGGGTGTTAGATGAACAAACGTGATGATCATGATCCAATTCGAGCGTGTCCTTGACTAGAATTTAGCCTTGAACACGAGGGGTAATTTGGGTATTTCACCAAAATTTTCATCAAGAGGGTTTATACTGCAGTATGATGATCATTGTTTTGCATGCACGAAATTTGTAGGTTTAATTAGACCTTAACCAGAAAACCCTACTTATTTTATAGGATTTTAGTTAAGGTTCTTAATTTTCCTTTTAAATTTCAGGCGTGCAGATTTATGATTGTACCTGATCCGATTGATTTTTTTTATTTGCAGATTCTCCATGTCTCCGCATCAACGTCGACTTCATAGGAGTCGATCTCTTTCGCAGCATAGCGAGAGAGAAGTTCCCGCGGCGTCCTCTCCAGCGGCATCCTCTTTCGGCGGTGAGCATTTATACCTTATATATCCCCGATTGATCCCTTTGCGGGTCATTCGGGAAGAACCAACATCCTCATTTGCGGGGATCGAGGTTTTAGGAAATTTGCGGCTCTGTTACACCCTCGTTTTGCCCCTTCGCGGGTCATCCGGGAAGAACCGACATCCTCCTTCGCGGGGGTCGAGGGTCCAGGAAATTCATGGTTCTGTTACACCCTCGCTTGGCCCCTTCGCGGGTCATTCGGGAAGAGCCGACATCCTCCTTCGTGGGAGTCGAGGTTCCAGGAAATTCATGGTTCTGTTACACCCTCGTTTGGCCCCTTCGCGGGTCATTCGGGAAGAGCCGACATCCTCCTTCGCAGGGGTCGAGGTTTCGGACTGAAATTGCTTGACCAATTCGAATCTTCCGGCATATTGGGGTGATTTTGTGTCGTCTTACACCTTGTAGGTCGGTGTATGTCACCACGTTGTTTACGTGATGATGCATACCGTTCTTCCAGTGTAAGACACTCAAAATCGTCTCTCCAATTGCCCTGTGGATAATCTTATCTCGCTCTTTTGTGAGATGGATTTGATCCTTTATGGATAGTTTTCTGACTTTTACCCCTTGTTTTGTTGCAGTTGAGTTTCCAGCGGACAGTCTTCCCCCTCATGCTACCACTGGTTATAGTGGGGAGGTTTTCTCTTCTGTAGCCATCAGGCAGGCTATTGGTCCGCTTCCTCAGTTTGATGGGAATCGTTCTGATGAATCTCGCCGTTTGATACGAGATGGGGGACGTCGTTCCTTACGCCAGCTGATCACGGATGCTCCTTTCACCGCAGACTCTATTTCTACTCAGGCTTTAGAGAGGCCTAGTTATCTGTTTGGAGATTCTATTGAGGATCCGGCCAGGTTGACTTTTGAGGATGATCATTGGCTGAATAATGATAAGGGAGCTCTTCTTTATATTCCTTCCATCCCCCGTCAGCACTCCTTTACTCACTTGAAGGGGCAGGCTGTAGAGCGTCGGATGTCCTGGAATCTTACAGAGGATAGCGATCGAGTTCATTGTGGATATATTTCTCATCATAAGACTCTAGGCTCCAATGGGCATCATTATATTCGCGGCCTTCGACCAGGGATTCTGGGTCTTGATACTGCACCCCCAGGCGAGGTATCAGCAGCTGCTCCTACTGTGAAGAACCGCCTGGCTGAACTTGGGAGGAAGTTACCTCCACCAGAGTTCCGGTGTTTTGGTTAGGCTTATTCGCAACCCAAGGGATGGTGGACACGTATGACCGGTTACGTCTTGGGACATTGGGAGAATGATTTGAGAAGTAGCGGTTTGTATGCACCTATACGAGCCACTTTGTATGGATTCCCGGTCAGCTGTCGCCACTTCTTAGCATTGTTAGAAACATATGTCCCCGATAGTAACACGTTTCTGACTAGTGGTGGAGAGTTAGGGTTTGCTCTGCATGAGATGCACTAAGTTTCCGGTCTTCCAATGGGGGATTGTCCGTACCAGGAGTATTTTCCCTCGAACCTGCAATTGGAGTGGTTAAAGAAGGATACTCCCGATATGTACGATACTCTTTGGGACCTCACATGCCATTATCATACCTCTCTGATCAAGGTTACCACTCAAGCAAAAAGGAAGAAGCAGATCAGCTTAAAGCAGTTCGCTGTTTATTTAATCCAGAATTTGGAGGGTAATCCAGGCGAGATCATTCGTGAATTAGACGTCTTAACACCTTCCGCCACTAATGAGTTGATAGAAAAGGCTGAAGCTTGCTCCTACACGATTGCCAGTGCTGAGGGAGATTTTCCTGCAGGGACCAAGTTCCGGACATTCCTTTGTCATGCACAGAAATCCATTGAGCCTAGGACCCTGTTAGCAGGCTATCTTTCCCTCTGGTTGAAGAAGTGCGTCGTTCCGTATCAGTTTTTGGACGCCTTACCCCTTGAGGTGCTCTTCCCCACCGTTCAGCTAGCTTATGGGAGAGAGCTTTCCCTGCTTCCAGCAATGGTTGCTGACATCCATTGTGGGCTTAGATATTTGGTTGATGGTTTTACACAGGTGGGCCCTGAACCGTCGATCGAGCTTGTTTCTGTAAAGGTCGAGCTTCCGTACACATACCTGATGGCGTGGCTTGTTCTTCATCGTCCTGACTTGATGTCGGCGCCTAGTATTGTTGATGTCCCCGTTCCTTTCGTGCAGCTATTGGAAAAGAGTAGATGGTTCGGGAAAACGTTCACGGATGTACAGCGAGAGCTTCAAATTCGTAAGAGTTGGGAGTTCTTCAAGTGTTTTCCTCACTTCTCGGGTCGTTATGATGATATGCTGATTGATGAGGAGAAACCCAGAACTGGTCGGACTTCTCTTGACGCTGGTTGTTTCCGTTGGTTGGTGAACATCCGCGTTGGGTATCTTGTTCTTCGGGTGAAGAATCATTGTCACATAGAGCCTTACCTTCCGTGCCGTTTCACTCGCCAGTTTGGCTACGACCAACTATATGTTGGGAATCCGAGCCGTGGTTTGAAGACTGAGGGAGGACTTATTGACGGCGTCCGGGCATGGCTTTGGACTATGGTGGGCTGCACTGGAGCCTATTTTGCTCTTCCTTCCTCTAAGCGTAAACCGTTGCTTACTTTCCTCAGCTGCAAGTGGTTCCTTTCCGCCAATGAGTTCCTAGGCGTGAGGAGTCTTTCGGAGCTGGAGGCTGAGCATTTGGTTCGGGTCACTATCCAGGCTACCCGTAGGGCTGAGCTTTTGAAGAAGCAGGGGAAGAAGCCTGCCAAACTCTCTCTTTCGAGCAGAGACAGGATAGAGGATGATGAAGAGCTTCTTCCTACTGGCGATGAGGACGAGACTTCTGAGGAGGAATATGTGGACATAGATACTGACAAGGAGGAATATGTGGACACAGATACTGATCTGGCTTTCTTTCGTTGGCGTCAACGTCATATCCTTTCTAGGTCTCAACTGACTTTTCAAAAACCAGAGCAAAAGGTCTTATTCACTTATCCTAACAAGATGACTATTATCACCCCAGGTAGAATGAGTGATGAGCATGAATCACTCGCTTCTCGCTATGCGAGGTCCCGGCCTAGTGGCCAAGCTCCCGCACAGGTCGAGACGCGGACCAAGTTCATGCATGAGCGGCCTGTTGGCTCTGTGAGAGTTCGCACCCCGAAACGGAAGAAGACCGTTCATAAGCTTCATACTGGTCAGCGTGCTCACAGGACAAAGTTGGGAAGCACTGCTGGCGGGGAAGGGGGTAATACCCATTGTCTATATTGCTTTAAGATGATTCGCCTTTTGAGATTCACTAAACTTAATCACGTTTTATGTTCTAGGAGACCATGAAGAAGGCGAACTTCCACAGGATTCCGTATTCCCTGATTCTGATCGTTTGGATAGCTTCATGCAGCAGATGTGTGATGCCATTCATGATGAATCCATGGATGTTAACACGAACATTGATACTGAGCAGGTTAATAGTGTTGAGCCCACCATTCTATGCTCAGGTATATCTAAATCCGATGATATCCTACTCGAGTAGCATTTGGAAGAGTTGGGGAATTCAGGATTCATTATTTTCGTGCTTTGCTTTCTTTTAGATAACTTGCAGAATTCAAACACGAATGTCAGGGAAAAGGAATCTTCTGCCCATACTGCAGGTACATCTGAGCTTTTCCTTCTTTCTCCATTTTTTTTGCATATATCCAACATTTAAACTATTCTGCAGGAGCCGTATCAGAGAGACCAGTAGAGGATGAGGCCTTTCATGATACAGGTCTTGAGGAACAAGGGTATGTCTCAGCACCAAGTTTTTCAGGATCCGACTTTAGACTATTGGTCGATATGCTGGCTGAGCAGGCCACCAAAGAGGCTACAGGACCACCCTTTGAGAGTGATTCGTCCGCAGGTATAGATCTAATTCCCTTCCTTTTGCCCGATCTATTACTTGACTGACAAAGAATTATCATCACAGCACCGGTCACTGGGACTGATTCAGTCGTGATTCCCGGCATCTCTAGTTTACCCCAGTGCGATAGACCTGCAGGTATGCATATAATCTAGGTCGCCATGCTCCTTTTCATTTGTCTGATTTTTGACTAATGGAGGGGTGCAATCATAGGACCAGCCATCAGGACTGATACTCTTATGACTCCTGGTGTTTCCCATTTACCTGCGAATGATGGGCTTGCAGGTATGCAGATAATCCTATCATCGCGATTCTCCTTATTTGTCTAAATTTTCTTTTGACTAATAAAGAAGTGTAACTATAGGCCCAGCCATTATGACCGATGCGGCTACTGTTTCTGGGCTCGCTAGCTTTCCTAACAGTGGTGTCTCCCCGGCACAGCCGAGAGGTACTACTAATTTACCTACAGAGGTTGATATACCCTCAACGAGCACCCCTGTTGTTATCTCGGAGCCTGTTGAGACTAGACCAACGGAGCCGATCGTCAGACATCAGTCTGCAGGGACCTCTGTTGGTATGCTTGCAATTCACTTTAAATTAAATTTTATCACGTTTGATAGTTTCTTATTCCTCAACATGATTGCTTGTAGGATCTCAGCCTTCTCCATATGAACATATCCTTGCCCTTTTGTCTGATTCCGATCCCAGCAGAGACATATTCCGGATGGATCTCAACTCTTTCGTCGTCTTTTTTAACGGCATGATCGAGAAGGTTCTTCATCGAGGGTATGGCTTTGATCAGTTTGGACGTTCTCTTTCTCGCTACATGACGATGATCAGAGATGATGGATATCCGGAGTTAGCTAACTCTCTTACTGCCGATTTCATTGTCTTGGAGTCTGAACTCCGAGAGTTGGAGGAGCTAAAGGCTAGCGGAGCTTCTTCTTTTGTGTCCTCTCAGTTGGAGCATAGGTTGTCACAATGGCGTGATTTGAGATCTTCCATCGGCAGCGAACTTCAGTCACATGAGCATTCTATTGCACAGCTGATGGCTGGTATTGCAAGAAAGGACACTAACAGAGCCAAGTTACTCAGTTCTATAGACTCCAACCGTGAGGAAATAGACAAGTTAAAGAAGGCCTTGAAGTATGCCGAGGAGTCTGATGTTATCATGGCAGAGGAGTTGGCGGGGCTAGAGAAGTCTCGCGGGCAGATGCTTGAGAGATTAGGACCTACGCAGGAGAGATTGATGAAGCTGAAAAATGAAGCTGCGAAGATCTTGAGCAATTCTGAAGAATCTATCCGAGCTGACCTGCAAGCAGAACTTGAGCAGAGTTATACAAATAGGCTTTCTAAGTTAGAATCTTGTGTTCTTAATCGCCGACTGCCTTCGGGCTGATGAACTCTTTTTTTTATTGTATGCTTTGACTTGATCTATTGATAAAGACCCAGTATTTGATTTCATTATGATATTTCTTTATTAATTGTGAACCCAAATGACATAATGCTTACAGGATTTTTGGCAAACCCTCAGCCTTCAACGGATTTGATATGCCTTTACCGATCACCGTTTGAGTCGGGCTAGCATGTGAATTTTAAAACCCGTCTCACATGTAACGTTGCGCTAAGAGTATTATCGGGCTAGCATGTGAATTTTAAAACCCGTCTCACATGTAACGTTGCGCTAAGAGTATTAATTCACTTAGACTTGATGCTATGATTTTGAATACTTTACCATTTCTTATGGGAAAAGGTACCCCGCAACGCGTGTTAGGCGATGACTTATCCCTTCTTAGGTTTCAGGATAAAATTCCCCAGACTCAGACTCTGGTGTCTTTTTCAATCGGCGAAAGACTAAACCGGCGATGTGTGTTAGACATAGACTTTAGGATTTTTGGCAAACCCCCAGCCTTCAACGGGTTTGGTGTGCCTTTACCGATTACCGTTTGAATCGGGCTAGCATGTGAATTATTAATACCCGTCTCACATGTAACGTTGCGCTAAAAGAATTACTTCTCTTAGAGTTGATGCTATGATTTTGAATACATAGACTTTACCATTTCTTATGGAAAAAGGTACCCCCGTAACGCGTGTTAGGCGATGACTTATCCCTTCTTAGGTTTCAGGATAAAATTCCCCAGACTCAGAATCTGATGTCTTTTTTAATCGGCGAAAGACTAAACCGGTGATATGTGTTAGACATAGACTTTAGGATTTTTGGCAAACCCCCAGCCTTCAACGGGTTTGGTATGCCTTTACCGATTACCGTTTGAATCGGGCTAGCATGTGAATTATTAATACCCGTCTCACATGTAACGTTGCGCTAAAAGAATTATTTCTCTTAGACTTTGTGCTATGATTTTGAATACATAGACTTCACCATTTCTTATGGGAAAAGATACCCAGCAACGTGTGTTAGGCGATGACTTATCCCTTCTTAGGATTCGGGATAAACTTCCCCAGACTTAAACTCTGGTGTCTTTTTCAATCGGTGAAAGACTAAACCGGCAATGCGTGTTAGGCGTAGGCTTATCTCTATTTAGGAGTTGAGATAAAATTCCCCGTGTATAAAGTGCAAGGATTGGAAGTTGGGAATTGTGTCTTTTCTCAGAGTAAAGACGGACTGGAAACATAGAAGAGGAAGAATTTTATATTCTATCTCCCGGCACCTGAAGAGAGAGGATTTTATATTCTATCTTTAGTAGGAAAGGAAACTCGAGGTAGGATCTCCACCCCCAGAATCCGAAAAGATGAGACTAGGAATGGGATCTCCACTCCGAGAATCGGAAAGATTCAAGCAACCCTAACTTTTATAGGATTGGTTGCTTAATCCAAAAAGAGTTCTTCATTTATTGAAGGAAAATTCCAATTTCGACCCTACCTTTTATAGGTTTGGTTGAAAAGGAGAAGATGGAAGTCGTTCGTTTATCGAAATGGTTGACCTGACCCTAGTCCTAACTATCTGCAGGTTTGACTAAGGTGAGGTCAGAGACAATCCTAACTTTTATAGGTTTGATTGCTCGAATTGGATGTGGACCCCTTGTTCATGGAAGGAATCAAGAGGAGAATTTGGCTTTGGCCCTAACTTTTGTAGGTTTGACCTGAAAGCAAAGAGAGTGGTATACCAGAAGCAATGAGAATGCTAACTCGTACTATCACTCAATGGATGGCTTCAACGCCAAGTGATTAGGATTCAACACGTTGAGTCTGAGAATTGCCAATGATTGGCGGATAGGAATTTTGGTGGATCCACTGTTAATTGATTTGATCAGTGGATGGTTTTGCGAGGAAGGATTAATCTGTCAAAGGATTGAATCTCGTCTCACAAAAGAAGACATTCTGACATTCAGAGCTTAAATGTGGATCTCTTATTTATCACTTTTACAGTGATTGGGTTATCCCTAAGAATATCACATGTGGTATTCTTCCGGGAACTTCCCGATATATTGGTTATCTTGAAGATACTAGGGATAGTATTTTTTCAGGAATTTTCTGTTTATCGGCATCATGAGCCGATCACCATCCTTAGTTACCAGGCGATATGCACCACTCGAGTAGACTGTCTCTACTATGAATGGCCCTTCCCATTTGGGTTCAAATTTGCCTTTCTTCTTGGAGTTAAGGATCATGGGTCGTCTCTCAGTTAAGACCAAATCTCCTTCTTTAAAACTTCGTTGTCGAACCTTCTTGTCGAAAGCCCGAGAAATTCTGGCTTGGTAAAACTCAATATGCTGTTGAGCTTCCAGGCGCTTTTCATCGAGCATCTCGAGTTCTTCGAGACGTTTCTGATGTTGTTCTTCGGTCGTCATCTGGGTTGCGAGAGTGATTTGAAGAGACGGAATTTGTATTTCCAACGGTAGGACGGCTTCACACCCGTACACCAAGGAATACGGGGTTGCACCAGTCG
The DNA here is from genome assembly GCF_001876935.1 of Asparagus officinalis. Classification (NCBI taxonomy): domain Eukaryota; kingdom Viridiplantae; phylum Streptophyta; class Magnoliopsida; order Asparagales; family Asparagaceae; genus Asparagus; species Asparagus officinalis. The sequence continues at coordinate 96,856,795 of NC_033796.1, forward strand.
GTGTACGTACCGTAGTACGATAGGCCCATAGAGCCGCGCCAAGCTTGTCGTCCTAATCTCGTTTATTAGTTTTCACGAGTTTTGACAAAAGCTTTATGATTGTCTTATTGAAGGCTTCAGCTAATCCATTTGCTGTGGAATTGTAAGCTGTCGACGAAATATCCTGAATTTTGAACTTCTCGCAAAACCTAATGAAGACGTTGCTGACGAATTGAGGACCGTTATCATGTATGATTCGTCTTGGGACACCATGCCGGTAGATGATGTGGTGTTTGATGAATGCAATGACGTTACTCGTTGTAACTTCTCTGAGCGGAATCGCTTCAGCCCATTTGGAGAAGTAGTCGGTAATTGCTAGGATGAACCGGTCACCTTTGACTGACGGGGGATTTATAGGACCAACGATATCCATTCCCCAGGTCTCAAACGGCCATGACGTAACCGAAGGATGCAGATGCTCCGGAGGTTGGTGCATATAATTCGCATGTATCTGACATGCGTGACACTTTCTGGCATACGCGACTGCATCACTCATCATAAAAGGCCAAAAATATCCCATTCTTCTGATGCGGTCATAAGCTTAGGGCCGGGTTGGTGCGCGCCACACTCCCCTTCGTGTGCCTTTTTAAGGACTTCTTCAGCTTCTTTAGTAGATAAGCAACGTGATAGCAATCCATCGTACCCCCTGCGGTATAGCGTTCGATTCTCCGTGTTATAATAGAATCTCGGTGCTCTTCGTCGGATTGAATCTCTTTCTTTCACATTTTCTGGAAGGATTCCATGCAAGATGTAATCGATGATAGGGAAACGCCAATCTCGGGGCTCGAACTCAACTTGAGTTGAATATGTTTCCTTAATTTCTTCTTCTTTGTCATCTTCATCGTAGATTGACACTAAGAGTTGGTGAGTTCTTACTGTAACAAACTGCTCTGTTCCGGGAGGCTGCGCTAGAGATACGGCTAATGCTGCTAATGCATCTGCGTAGGTATTCTGTAACCGCGGAACGTGTTCGATGAAGAATCCTTCGAATGATTCTGCTATCTCCACTACCATCTTATGATATGATATTAAATCCTAACTTCAGACTTTATACTCTCCTTGAACTTGCTTAACTATTAGTTGAGAATCACCGAAAGCTTCGAGATACTCAACCCCCAGTTCTTTAGCGAAATTGAGTCCTATGAGCAGCGTGTTATATTCGGCTACATTATTCGAGCACGGCTTGGTTAATGAGTAGGCTCGAGGCATCACATGTTTTCCTGGAGAAACTAAGACGACTCCAACTCCAGAAGAGATCTTAGAACATCCGGGCGCGTTCGCTACATTAGCTGCTCGGGAAGCGCCATCGAAATACAAATGCCATACTTGTTGGTGTGAAGTTGCGTTGACTTCGTGGGTTTCATCGGGTAGGTCATCATATATCTCGGCGGTATCCGTAGTTGGATTAGCTGCCAAGAGATCACAGATGGCTTGTCCTTTTACTGACTTCTATTGTTTAAAATGTAAGTCGTATTGGGACAAGAGCAAGGCCCATTTTGCTAACTGCCAATTCATGAAAGCTGGTTGTGTCATGAATACTCGGACTGGGTTAACTTTGGAGATAACATAAATAGTCTGTCCAACCAGATAATGCCGTATCTTCTGAATTGCGAATACCATGGCGAGACATTCTCTTTCGATCATGGGATATCGGGATTCGACACCTATCAAGGTCCGACTCAGATAATATACTGCTTGCTCATGACCGTTATCGTCATCTTGTGCAAGTAATGCACTTAATGAGTGGCTCGTCGCCTTAACATAAATCAAGAACGGTTTGCCTGATTTCGGTGCAACGAGTACAGGAGGTTTCGAGATATATTCTTTAATACTCTCGAATGCCTTCTGACAAGCGTCGTCCCATACGAACGATACGCCCTTCTTCGTGAGTTTGGAGAATGGTTGACATTTTCCTGAGAGGTTCGAGATGAACCGACGGATATAAGCCAACCGCCCTTGCAATCCTCTGAGCTCTTTAAGGTTTCTCGGAGGTTGTAACTCATTAATTGCCTTTACTTTATCAGGGTCGATGTGAATACCTTTGGTAGTGACGACGAATCCAAGGAATTTACCGCTGGACATTCCGAGGAAGGACTTTGTAGGATTCATTTTCAATTGATGTGTCCGCATCAAATCGAACATGGTCTTCAAGTCTTTGATGTGATCATTCTTGTCACGACTTTTTACGACTAGATCGTCCACGTAGCATTCGACAGTTTTCCGGAGATGCTCCTGAAAAATCTTCGACATGGCTCTTTGATATGTGGCACCTGCATTCTTTAAACATTTTCCGGAGATGCTCCTGAAAAATCTTCGACATGGCTCTTTGATATGTGGCACCTGCATTCTTTAAACAGAATGGCATGACCGTGTAGCAGAAAACGCTGAGGGGTGTTCTAAACACGGTATGCTTTTCATCATCTGGATGCACCTTTATTTGATTATAACCAGAAAACCCATCCATGAAAGACATCCTCTCGAACCCGCACGTATTGTCGATGATGACATCTGTGATGGGAAGGGGAAAATCATCTTTTGGGCAGGGAGCGTTGAGGTCTCTAAAGTCGATACAAACCCTGATCTTCCCATTTTTCTTAAGAACCGGGACAATATTGGCAAGCCACTCAGGATGTTGTTCTTCCCTAACAAAGCCCGAGTCGATAAGCTTTTTCACCTCGGCCTCGATTGCCTCCATCATCTGCGGACGAAACCGTCTTTGTTGTTGTTTGATAGGTTTGACATCCGGCTTAATATTAAGACGATGCACTGCTACATTTGGGTCGAGTCCTGGCATATCTTCATAATTCCAGGCGAACACATCGATGTACTCCCTGATAAGAGAGATTAACTCTTCTTTCTCATCGGGCGGGAGGCTGTCGCTAATGAATATCGGCTTCGGATTTTCTTCGCTTCCCATATTCACTTGGACCACTTGATCCTCGGTAGGAGGTTCTCTTTGTTCAAACCTATCGCAGTACTGCATGTTTAGGTGATGAACCCAAGGATCTTCCCAAGTCGGCATCTGATCGTCTTCCTCTATTGTGGCAGGATCGACCGTAGCCATGTTCGACATTAACTTTTTGAACATTTCACCAATACTAGTGTCGGAATCCCAAGCCGAGGAATCAGAAGAATATCCGTTTTTAGCTTTGTTAGCAATTTGGTCAATGACTTGCCAGCAACACTCGTCATCAGATGAGGATACATAACCTAAACCTCTTCTATGGCGATAATAATCATCGAGTTTTCCTTTTGGTACATAGGCTATTCGAGGCGGAACTCGCGGACCTCGACCAAAGCAAAGACCTTCTCCCAGCGTGAAATCATATCCATATTTCTCCATTAGATCATGCGCTTTTGCGTTATACCAAAATAGATGAGGGGCAGGTTTATCATCATCATCTTTCTCTTCCAAGAAGTGGTCTGGTATCGGAGACACTTTTCCTTTACCGTAGACGACTTCCTTTCCACCCCCTGTCTTCGCGGGGATGACAAGTGTCATTCTGCATGTATCCTGTACCTGCTTTTTCATCATACAAAATGATTGAAGTGGCATATACAAGTCAGGGTTATCATACAACTCCTTAGTGATGTTATCAAGACACATCGAGTACTCTAAATCATCGTTTATTGATAGTTCTTCGGCAAGTTGCCAGTTACAACTACTTTCCGATGATTCTTCATCGTCAAGATTGATTACAATGGGTACAATGTCATTAAGTACAAAACCGCCATCATAATCAAACCCGGCTTCGGTATCAGCTTCATCTCCGCTGTCCGTTCCTTGGGCTGATGGTTCAGTATCGGATTCGGCACCGTATAGAAGGGAATCAGTGAAATAGTTCTCTAATCCCTTAAACGGTTGCTTATCCGCGACCACCGTCTTGACTTCATTATTTGTGTCCATATACTTGAGGCACTGATGAAGAGTTGACGGGACTATAAGATTACCGTGGATCCAGGGTCGACCCAACAGTAAGTTATAGGATGTTTCCGCGTTAATCACGTAACAGGTAACTTCTGACTTCAAGTCCCCGATCTGGCATTTTACTTGAATCATTCCCAATGGTCTGGACCCGCTGGTGTTGAATCCATAGATCGTTGTGCCCGTGGAAGCTAGTTTACTAGCCGGTATTCCGAGATTGTACATCAATCGGAGCGGCATGATGCTGACAGCGGAACCCGGATCGACTTGGATCCGGTTGACCACGCTGGAGCCAATGTGCCTGGTGAAGTACAAGGGCCGATCATGTTTCGAGTTCTTCGTCTGCATGTCTTCTTTGGTAAAAGAAATGCAGGGAAAATGGTGCGCCGTGAGATTGCAGTGTTGAACCGACGACTCTGGTTCTTCAGGAGATGGCTTGATTCTAGTCAGAAAAACTTCCAGGAGATGGCTTGATTCTAGTCAGAAAAACTTCAGAATTGCTCAAAGCTTCTTGTAATGCTTCCCTCGGGTCTTTTGAGAGACGCAACAATTCATACAACGTTATTCTGGCCGGTATATTAGCTAGTTGTGCCATGATATTAAAGCGATGCGGAGTACTCGAGTTCCCCGGTTTATCTCTTCCAATCGGTAGATTGAACCGAGACTGCTTCGGGTTTTGGACTTCCTGGTGTAGAGGCTCCTTCCCTTTTTGCTTTTGTTGGGCTTTCTTCACAACTACGGGTATAGGGGGAGTCGCGATCACCCCCATTTCCGCCAATGTCCTAGAGGGAACAGCTTTAGTCACCCCCTGTTTGGCTAACTGTTCTGAGGCATCCGGATATTTGAAGTGGTATTCATTCCCGCTCCTGGTAGTAAAGGCTTCCTGCTTATCTTTGGATAATGGGAAAGTAGGAATACTTTCGTCGTCCCCTTCTGGAATGGCTGCGACTCCACAACAAGACTTACCCTTTCCTTTTGACTTTTTCTTGGAAGAGGACCCAATCCATTGTTCGTCTTCAATCAAATCTGGATGAACCCAAAGAATCTCACCATTCGGGGCTGTGTGTGGCGCAAGTCCTTTCTGGCGCTGTTTGTGAGGATCATCGTTCACAGTTTTCACTGCTGCATTTATTACCGGTTCATGCTGGAACCAGTTTGAGGGAACAGAACCGAAGCTAATCGATACTGCATTCGCACCCACCTTTTTCTCCTTAGGTTGCTTCATAGTGATGACCCCGACGTCGATTAGAGCTTGGATCTTATCTTTAAGGGCATAGCACACCTTGGTAGGATGGTGCACCGCTCTATGAAATATGCAGTATTTTGGATCGCTAATTCTTTTAGCATCTTCCTGATCCTGGATCGGAGGCAATTTGATTTTGTTGTTCTCTATAAGGTATTTGAAAATACCAGGAACTTCATCCTCTTTGAACGAATAGACCTTCGGGAATTTTGGCTCGAGGCCTTTTGTTTCTGAGGCTGTTGTTGCCACCTTGATTGTTGAGGCGTCTTCTGCTGCTGCTGTTACGGTTGCGCTTGCACTTCGAATGTTTGGTTCGCATCCACTGCATTCGCTTGTGCTTTTCCTTTACCCTTAGGGACAAAGTTCTGTTGTGGAGCATTATTCGCCGTTTGACCTCTTTCTGCCTTCTTCCTTTTAAGGAATCGTTCGGCTCGTTCTCCTCGCACTTTTAAGTCCTTCCCGGTCTTTGGTGGTGCCATTCCCATAGCTTCGAGGATGTCCAATGAAAGATTATTGTGACAAGTCTCGAGGATAAAGTCTTCACTGATCGGATCCCTACAGTTCATTGCTTTGTTTCGGAATCTCTTTACGAAGTTTTCGACCGTCTCACCATTTTTCTGTTTCTCATCAAATAGTGTGCCGATTAAAATCTCGGTGTCGTCGTCGAAGAAATTTGTTAAAAACATATCCTCCATGTCATCCCAACTATTGATACTCCCCAGCTTAAGATGGCGATACCAATCGAAGGCCGCTCCTCGAAGAGTGCCAACGAATGACTGCACCATTAAAGGTTCATTCCCAGAGATTATTCCTAAGTGAGACTTAAAATATATCAAGTGCTGGGTAGGGGAACCCTTCCCATCAAACGGCGTGAAATTGATCAAATTGAATTTTGTCGGATATGGAATTGATTCCCATTCCCTTGGGTATGGACATGGTATTCCGGACCTCTTCACTTCTTGAGCATTCATCAACGCGTTGATTTTGCTCTCCAAGTCCCTCATTTTCTTATCCTCACTCGTATCTATTTTCGAGTGATTTCGGGGAGAAGTAACGTGATCCTCCTTTGTGTTGTTATCATCCAAAGGGCCACCCCCATTATTATTGTTGATGGGAGGGGTGTTCATGTTGGCATTATCCTCTTCCCGCTCGTTATCATCTTGATTCGGATTGTTGCGACGACTAGACTCTCCTTGATGAGTCGTCAGTGCTGCGATTTGCTGGTCATGCATTTCTCTCATCTGCTGCATGGCCATCTCCATTTCAAACTTGAAAATTTCCTTCTACTTAGTCAGAGCGTCCTCGAGCAACTTAGCCACCTGTTCGGTGCTAATCATAAGTGACTCGTAGGTTTGTCCTGCACTCGATGCGGTGTCATCGGAAGCCATTGCTGAGCATGCATCTGAGCAACCATCCGAGCAAACATCCGAAGTTTCATCATCTGGAGGGAGTCCCTTCTGTATTCTTTGGTAATTCTTTCGCCTACTGGTCCCTGATCGCAATCGAGTCATACGTTGGGACACCTCGGTGAACTGATCTGGACTAAAGCGTCGCATTGACTTTCCTCTCCCGGTCATATTGACGTACACTTCTGGAAATTCATCCTCCTGAAGAGTAGGTTTCCTTCTACGGAAGTGTCTTGGTCTGGCCTCGGATGTTCTGGTGGAGATTCTCTCAAACACAGAAACTCTTCGTGGGGCTTTAGAACAGTAGCATTCTGATAGCACTGCCTTGATTATGTTGGCACATGGACAACGAGAATCTGTGCCTCGAACATTTCTCTTTCGAGACTTATCCGTACCCCCGGCCCTATAGTACAACTCGTCAGTTTGATAACTGGAGCAAGAGACTTATCCGTACCCCCGGCCCTATAGTACAACTCGTCAGTTTGATAACTGGAGCAACCCATAGAGTATTGGCATGACTTCCCAGGTATAACACCATCGTCATCAGACGAATATGTTTCCCTCTGGGGATACGACGCTTTATTGGCATCTTCAAAAGTCGCTCGTCCAAGTTTACGCTTTTGCGAGCGTGAAAACCTAACGGGCTCTCGAACTTCAACCCGCAATCCAATGCGGTCGGTAATAGGGGGATTGGTACGACCCCCAGTCTGGTTTGTTGTTTGGGGACCTTTCAACGGTCCCAATCGCTCCTTGACAGGTGCTTTACCTCGATCTTCCGGTAAAGGACCGAGGCGACCTTTCAAAGGAACTCTGGATCTTGCAGGACCCACGTTCTTACCTGGCTCCACCGGAGGTGCGGGGACAGGGGAAACGGGATCTGAATTTGAAGAAGGCTGGACGGTAACTCAGTCCACTTTTGTCTTAGGTGCCAGTTTTGTCTTTGGCACCCAAACCTGCTTATGTCTAGGCGGCTTCTTGACCGTCTCTTCTTTCTGCATCTCTTCTGCTTTCTGCAGAAGGACTCGGCATGCGCGAGCAATGCGCGACATTTCTTGATTCTCTCTTCGAGAGTGGAGCGAGTCTTCTTGACGCGGACCCATTCGTTTGTCTCCGCCTTAGAGGAGAGATTAGCGGTTCACCGTTGCTGTTCTTGGCGCTGCCTTGATTTCAGATCCTCCGTATAGCGGATCCCGTCCATCGACTCTGCGGCCTTGGCCAATTGTCACGCAAGGCGTTGACACCGTCTTTGGCGTGCCCTCTTCGACAAAGTTGGAGCACCTTCAGCAGTTACCTTCACGGTGGAGGGGAGGTCCGAATTTGCAGCTTTGACCGACAAAGTTGGAGCACCTTCAGCAGTTACCTTCACGGTGGAGGGGAGGTCCGAATTTGCAGCTTTGACTTCTTTGGACGTTGCAGGGACGTCACGGGGCACGGATGCAGCAGCAGCGAGGGGATCTTGGATCTTCAACCCTGAGGTCCCGCGAGCATTCCTGGAAGAGGAGGTCTTCCTGCGCCTGTTTGGAGAGGCGGATCTGGAGGAGGAGGAGGAAGAGAGGTACTCTTCAAACTTTTGTTGATCGAACTCGTATTCGATCTCTTCATTCACCCGGATCTTTAATGCCGGTTGCGTCACGACAGCCTCGGCAGCGAGGCTGTTGGCTCCCACTGTGGTCGCCAGTTTGTTTTTAGAAAAAGTTGCCTTCATTATCGAATTCATTATAATATAGATTGCTTACAAAGAATTCAAGGTATTCAAAATAAAGAATGAAAGATTACAACTTTTCGAAAATAACGCAAGATCCGTTCGTCGTCTCTTGCTTGCGTGGGTCTTTAGCCGGTGACGGGGACGTCGATATCCATGGACTACCTAACAATCAGATCAGATCCAGAACTCCGTCGATTCGCGAAGGAATCTAGAAGCAGAAGCGCTTATCTCGGCAACGGCGAGATAATTGCTCTTCTTAGAATTATCGCAACGGGATAATTCTAAGGATCGGATGCTAGCGGTGCAGATCTGAAGAAGCTTTCTCTCTACTATTGATGAACTCGATCAATCTTCAATCTGGCAGGGCTTCGCCAATTCTCCAAAAATCCAGATCCGAAAAAATGAGGACCCGGGGGCTCTATTTATAGGCTTTACGGACGTCCGGGCGATTAAAACCGCCTAAAAGGCCATTTCTGTATTGGAGACACCTCAGGGTGTCTCAAACTGGGCCGAGACACCCTAGGGTGTCTTGGCCTTGGCCGAGACACCTTGGGGTGTCTCGGGTGGGCCGAGACACCTCGGGGTGTCTCATTCAGGCTGAGACGCCGTGTTATGTACACTTGTTCGTTTCCGCCGTAACTTCTTCGTCCGAACTCGGTTTTGAGTGATTCGAAGTGTGTTGGAAAGCCGACGAGGAGTTCTATAAACTCAAATGATTAGATCATCTGTGGAATAAATGAGACACGACGGGTATTTCGCCGTTTGTGAACGACACGAGGTGCCCGATCAGTTCGTTCCCTTGTTATTCCGAAATTCTGTTAGTTCACGTAGTTCGTCGATTCACTTCAAACGTTCACTGACGCCAATCAAACTTCTGTGACTTGGATAGTGACGTTTGTTGTCTTTTCTTAACATTGAACTGCTCGTGGAGACCTATAGGCAATTTTCGATGCCTACAACAATCTCACTAGAATCGAGAACAAACTCTTAATTCTCTCTAAACCCTAATCTCTCTTGATTAGAATCTCTCTTTGATTACATCTGATTCCCCTCTAGATCAAAACTAATCTCTCTTAGACCTAATCTCCTTAGATCTACATCTCTAACAATCTCATCTATTTAGAAACCCTAAAACAAACCCTTTTTTAGGTGTAACAACATGGATGGCAAAGTGGTAAATAACCAAGCTAAAACCCCACAAGAATTTGTGCAAACAAAAACCCAAACGAACTAGGAAACCTTCGATGAGTTGACTCATGTGCATATATGAGTCGATTCATGACACATGGGTCAACTCATGCAGTGATGAGTCCACTGGTCAGAGACTTTTGACAAAACGGCTGAGTTTCATGAGTTAACTTATGATAGGCATGAGTCGACTCAACCTGATGAGTCAACTCATGACTGTTACGAGTCGACTCACGGGCTGAAAACTGGATGCTTCGATTCTTTGATTCGCCGTCTTGTTCCACGCTTTAACCTGCGTTCCACTATGTTGTTTTACACCTCTATTCTCAAGTTACCATGAGAATCATCTATCCTTAAGCTCTCATGAGGATAGCTAAGTTCCAAAGAGAAGATACACCCATATCATGGGTCCCCTCTTTAGGAACTTGAAGTCTCATTCAAGTTAGAACTTCAGTTGAGAAAACTTGCGAGCTCCTACTTTCCTGTTGAATCACTTAGCCTTGCTAAGAACCTGACCTTGACGTCCAATGAGAAACGACTTCTTCGTCCCCCGCCTCGTCATGGTTGTCTTCCGCTCCAAAATGTAATCTTCCTTCAGCGGCTCTTTTCTATCAAACCATAAGTCTTCAATATGCGGCAAGATCACCTTGTTGTCACCTTCATCATCCAGCAATGGAGGCTCGAATAACTTCAAATACTCGATATTGATCACCGAATACATGCCTAAGTAAGGTGGCAAATCCAGCCTGAAGGCGTTGTCACCAATCTGATCGAGAATCCGAAATGGATCATAACGTATAGGTTTCAACTTGTTCCCTTATCCCTTTAGCCTCTCCTTACTCAATTTCAGCCATCTTCTTCTTCCTTAATTTTTGGACTCCTTCCAATGGAATAAGGATCTCGCCTAGCTTCTTATATTACGATCGAGTCAAGACTATACACAGGATACCCCATTCATAGGATCTGATCGCTCTGATACCAACTTAATACGAGTCGCCGTGTGAGCACCTTTGATCATGGAATTATCAAAGGTGGGTTGGGAAGAAAATAACAAGAACACAAGATCAATTCAGTAGTGGCAAAGGAAAATACATTCTCTAGATTATGAGAATTAAATAGTTTACAATCCCTCTCTCACAATCTCATTAGAATCGAGAACAAACTCTCCATTCTCTCTAAACCCTAATCTCTCTTGATTAGAATCTCTCTTTGATTACATCTGATTCCTCTCTAGATCAAAACTGATCTCTCTTGGACCTAATCTCCTTAGATCTACATCTCTAACAATCTCATCTATTTAGAAACCCTAAAACAACCCCTTTTTTAGGTGTAACAACATGGATGGCAAAGTGGTAAATAACCAAGCTAAAACCCCACAGGAATTCGTGCAAACAAAAACCCAAACGAACCAGGAAACCTTCGATGAGTCGACTCATGTGCATATATGAGTCGATTCATGACACATGGGTCAACTCATATAGTGATGAGTCGACTGGTCAGAGACTTTTGACAAAACGACTGAGTTTCATGAGTCGACTTATGATAGGCATGAGTCGACTCAACCTGATGAGTCAACTCATGACTGTTATGAGACGACTCACGGGCTAAAAACTAGATGCTTCGATTCTTCGATTCGCCATCTCGTTTCACGCTTCAACCTGCATTCCACTATGTTATTTTACACCTCTATTCTCAAGTTATCATTAGAATCATCTATCCTCAAACTCTCATAAGGATCGCTAAGTTCCAAAGAGAAGATACACCCGTATCATGGGTCCCCCCTTTAGGAACTTAAAGTCCCGTTCAAGTTAGAACTTCAACTGAGGAAACTTGCGAGCTCCTCCTTCCCTGTTGAACCACTTAGCCTTGCTAGGAACCTGACCTTGACATCCAATGAGAAATGACTCCTTCATCTCCCGCCTCGTCATGGTCATCTTCCGCTCCAAAATGTAATCTTCCTTCAGTGGCTCTTCTCTATCAAACCACAAGTCTTCAACATACGACAAGATCACCTTGTCATCACCTAGTAATGGAGGCTTGAACAACTTCAAATACTCAGCATTGATCACCGAATACATGCCTAAGTAAGGTGGCAAATCCAGCCTGAAGGCGTTGTTGTGATGCCCCAGGTTTCACACGAGACTGCAGTCCAAGGAGAAACCCGGATTGTCAAACCTGCCAAGCACCAAACACCATGCTACGACATGTTTTACCATCACAATCACTATCTCTCTAGTGAAAATAACAAATAGGTTAAAGTACCGACATGCAAATAAAAGAAATAGAATAAGCTAAGCATACACAGAAGCAATAAGAGAATACTCATCAATGAGCTCAACTGAAATAGAATAGAAATATCTCTAAGTCTGAAATAAACCTCAAATACAATAAGTCAAATAAAGTATCACTACGGCTCTCAGCCTCTACAAAATGTAATACAAATCTAGAGTCTGAACATAATCAACTATCTGTGGAGTTCTAAATAACTACTAAAATAGTAAATAGCTAGATGGAATCTATGAAGAAGTCCCATCAGCCTGTGACTCTTCATGCGTTGGACTCGCTGCCTAAAAGGGGGGAAAACAACGAGCGTCAAAGCGCTATAGCGAGAACATCTCCACCTCTCCCCAGGGGAAAGGGTAGGAATGTATAGAAAATATAGAGAGTACATAAATATAGAATCATTCATATACATCTAACTAGAGATTAGTATTTAGGAATGTACAATACGAGAATTAGTACGTCGAACGAAATAATCCAAACAAGGAAACCCTCATGTATATACCATGTCTCAAATTGTGACTCCATAAATACTAATTCCAAACTCTATGAATGATAAACAACACACAAAAAGATAATACTCCAAACCTCAAACCTGTAGAACAAATATATCATCCTGATCTACACTCGGGTAGACGGATTTGACAATAAAGGAACTCATCCAAACAAAAGCCAACCACATATCATGTCGTGTAAGCCACGGTCTCAGAGAAAGCACCCTACTTACGGTTATTCAATATGGAAACAAAATTATACTTTATATGACTTATAAATCTACATCTCTTATATATATTAGCGATACTCTTGTAATATTCTTACTCAATCGTTCTGTGACAATAGGTTTCATCTCCTTATCCCGAAAACATAATATGACGATACTTTTGTAATACTCTTATTCAATCGCCCTGTGGAAATAGGTTTCATCTCCTTATCTCGGAAACATAATATTTGTATACTTTTCATATTTAGTATGTTAACACAACATATTTTAACCATATGTGTACATATCTCGGTGTACGTGTCCATATCTGGTGTTTACTGACATCTCAGATGTTAAACAACTTATAAATATTGTATCATAACAGTGCAAGGTCGAGAGACTTCCTCAAAAACTTAACAGTCGATTTTAAACATGCACAGGCCAAAAATACACTTGGCGGTCGACCACAATTACGCGACGGTCGACCACGACGGGTTCCAGGGCCTACACAGGCCTCTGTCCTACACGTGGTTGACCGCCGCTAGGGCACGGTCGATCGTGAGCCGAAATTCTAGATTCTCAATCTGGTTGTGTGTGTTGTGTTCATGTCGTGTTTAGGTGATTCAAACATGATTAAAACAATATGAATCTTGCATGGAAAAATGAAAACAGTAGATAAAAACTTTTGGGAGCAACACTGTATATAACATGATAAATTACATGAAATTCATATTCGAAACCCTAAATCATGCACATGAACTTGAAACAAAGCACAAATAATCTTTCATCAGATTAAACAACATTTAAATGATGTTCAGATCTTAAATATCTTCTGTAAATTCGTTCTCAAACCTTTTCACATGGAAAAACCTGTTCTTTATATATATAATACAAAAGAATTAACTTTTATTCATAAACTAGTCAATTTGGCTCTAATAAACATGTTAAAAACCCTTTAAAAACATTTTAAAAACTAGGAGGGGGATTAGCAGAGATGAACTCGCCTAAAACTTGTAGAAAAATGTTTAGGATGCCAAGCCAAAGCAGATCTCCAATCCAAAAGCCAAAAATCACCTGAAAATCCACTTGAAAGCCTCCAATATTCTCCAAGAATCAAAATAGGGTTTGTGGAGGTTTGGTGGCTGTTAGGATTCTTAGAGAAACTGAGAAATTCGTGAAAATTTGATATATAAACTAGAGAAAATGAATATGCACTTTAGAAATTCGAAACGAACTCAAAACTGGAGAAAAACTTTCTGCAGGTCTCGCGATCGACCATGGCGGTCGACCGGCTACGGTCGACCATAGCGGTCGACCAGACTGGGAATTTCCAGTTCTCATGATTTTGGTCGTTGTGCATGTTTCAACTCTTTCCTTCCTCATGAAAGAACTTGTTTATACTCAAAACACATGGTATACTACTCACATACCCTTTAACTGTATTTATCAAAATAAATATCCATATATCATGATCAATCATATATATATATATATATATATATATATATATATATATATATATATATATATATGTATATATATGGGTCCCCCCTTTAGGAACTTTAAAGTCCCCGCTTCCAACGGTTAGAACTTCAACTGAAGAAACTGCGAGCTCTCCTTCCCTGTTGAACCACTTAGCCTTGCATTAGGAACCTGACCATTGACATCCAATATGAGAAATGACTCCTTCATGCTCCCGCCTGCGTTCAATGTCACTTCTTCCGCCTCCAAAACTTTAATTTCCTTCAGTGCTCTTCTCTATCAAACACAATGTCTTCAACATAAACGACAGATCACCTTGGCATCGTCACCAATCTGATCGAGAATCCAAAATGGACTATAACGTACATGTTTTAACTTCTTCCCTTCTCCCTTTAGCCTCTCCTTACTCAATTTCAGCCGTCTTCTTCTTCCTTAATTTCTGGACTCCTTCCAATGAAATAAGGATCTCGCCTAGCTTCTTATATTGCGATCGAGTTAGGACCATACACAGGATACCCCATTCACAGGATCTAATCGCTCTGATACCAACTTGATACGAGTTGCTGTGTGAGCACCTTTGATCATGGAATTATCAAATGTGGGTTGAGAAGAAAATAACAAGAACACAAGATCAATTCAGTGGTGACAAAGGAAAATACCTTCTCTAGATTATGAGAATTAAATAGTTTACAATCCCTCTCTCACAATCTCACTAGAATCGAGAACAAACTCTTAATTTTCTCTAAACCCTAATCTCTCTTGATTAGAATCTCTCTTTGATTATATCTGATTCCTCTCTAAATCAAAACTAATATCTCTTAGACCTAATCTCCTTAGATCTACATCTCTAATAATCTCCTTTGTTTAGAAACCCTAAAACAACCCCTTTTTTAGGTGTAACAATGTGGATGGCAAAGTGGTAAATAACCAAGCTAAAACCCCACAGGAATTCGTGCAAACAGAAACCTAAACGAACCAGAAAACCTTCGATGAGTCAACTCATGTGCATATATGAGTCGACTCATGACACATGGGTCGACTCATAAAGCGATGAGTCGACTGGTCAGAGACTTTTGACAAAACGGCTGAGTTTCATGAGTCGACTTATGACAGGCATGAGTCGACTCAACCTTATGAGTCGACTCATGACTGTTATGAGTTGAATCACGGGCTAAAAACTGGATGCTTCGATTCTTCGATTCACCGTCTCATTTCACGCTTCAACCTGCATTCTACTGTGTTATTTTACACCTCTATTCTCAAGTTACCATGAGAATCATCTATCCTCAAGCTCTCATGAGGATCACTAAGTTCTGAAGAGAAGATACACCCGTATCACCTTGGCCTAGTGCCCCCAAAAAATAGGGGTCCCAATGTAATAATTCTATAACTTTATATATATATATATATATATATATATATATATATATATATATATATATATGTATATATATGTATATATATAATTATATATTATATAATATATATAGTATATATATATATATATATATATATATATATATAATATTATATATATATATATATATAATATATATACTATATATATATATAATATAGTATATATATATATATATATGGAAAAGTAAAGAGGACTTTGTGGAAAATTGTTAGAGGGGTTCTAATAGGCATAGTAAGGTCCCAATTCCTATAAAATACCAGCAAAAGTGAAAAACCCTAGGTCCTCCTCTCTGACCCTCTCTTCTTGTCCTCTGCCTCCTGACCTCTCCGTCTGCTCCTGCCGCAGTCGAACTCTACCGGCGATCCGCCTCCGACGAACTCCGCCCCGCCCGCTCCCCCAGCAAACTGCAACGCTTCGCCGGCCTCTGAAGACTCTGTCTGCGCCTCTTACGATGAGCTTTACCGTTTTGGCTGGCCTCCGCCATTCAAATTCCACCATCTCCCCCGCCGTCATCGTCACTGCCACCGCCTGCTATGCCTTCGGTGTCGCCGCCGACACCTTTGATGCCGTCTACGCCTGCTGTTCCGTCACTGCCGGCACCAGGAGGGAGATCGTCGCCGTCTAGTCTGGTCAATGGACTCCGTCGACTAAGACTCCACCATCTAAAATATTAATCAATGTATATTTGAATATTTCTATACTTAGAATAGCATGGCTTGATATCTTTGTGGTTTGATATTTGTTTCCATGGTCAAAACTAGTTGCTGTTTGGTACCATTCAATTATATGATTTATTTCAGAGCTTGTTTCATGACCTAATATCATCAAATGATTGCATCGTGTCCCAAAAAAAATCTTTAAGTCCCAAAAAGAAAATTTTGAATATAGGAGGGCCCCTTTAGGATTTTTGTTCAAGTTTTTGCCTAGGGCCCCTGAATGCTCAGGACCGGTCATGAAGCCCAATTACATGTTTAGTGATTTTGTTGAGGATCTCAACATTCTTATTTGCAGAGTAGAATAGTGGCTGAATGAGTACAATTGGAACTTCAGATTCCTCCCTCTGATTACCCGCCACTACTCTTTAATCCATTTGCGAAAATTGGCCATGACACGAGAGATGTCATGGCACTTGACTGAGGACCAAGAGCGAGTTCATTGCAGTTTTGTCAGTCAGAGTAAAACTCTGGGCTCCAGTGATAGGAATTTTATTCGTTGACTTCACCCCGGAATGTTGGGACAGGATGAAGTTCCACAAAACGAATTGCTGACAAAGGCGAATACTGTAAGGAACCGCCTTGCAAGGTTAGGCAGGGAGTTGGCCATCAAGGGTTACAGGTGCTATGGTTGGGTCCACTCATCAGCTGATAAGTGGTGGACAAGGATGACGAGCTATGTGCTTAGTAGGTGGGGCCAGGAACTAAGTGAGAAGGGGTTGTATGCTCCTATCTGAGCCAGCATGTACGGCCTTCCTATTAGCGTGAACCACTTCTTCTTGCTACTTGAGCTCTAAAATCCGGACACCAATATTTTCCTTACCAAGAACGGAGAGTTAGGTCTTCCTCTCCACGAAATGATGAGAGTGTCCGGTTTGCCAATAAGGGATATACCATATCAAGAGTATTTCCCAACCAACCGGCAATTGAGTTAGATGAGAATGGCCGACATCGCCAGATACGACGTCTTATGGGAGCTAACTTGCCATTATTAGACTATGATGGTGGGTGTGGATATGAAGGCCAAAAAGAAACTCCCTCAACTCAGCCTGAAGCAGTTCACCGACTACCTATTCAAGCACCTCGAAGATCATTCAGGCAATAAAGTCTGCGAATTGTTCCCCTTGACTCCCTCCAAAATCAATAGGTTGATTGAGAAGATCAGTGCTCAGTCCTACACCACCCACTTACCCAAAGGTAAGTTTCCAAGAGGGTTCAAGTTTGAGACCTTCCCGTGGCATGCTCAGAGGCAGATTCAGCTGACAACCCTTTTGGTGGGATACTTGGTCATATGGCTCAAGAAGGGCGTGGTACCGCACCAACTTTCTGATGCACTGCCACTTGAAGTTTTATTTTTGGCCGTTGAGTTTGTTGTTGGACATAAGCTCTCCCTGCTTTTGGCCATGATCGTCGATATTCATAGTGGGTTACGTCACCTCCTTTATGCAGGAAGTAAACCTTCAAGCAAAATTCCCACCTCTAAGATTGAATTGCCATACACATATCTGATGGCATGGTTGGTCCTCCACCGACCTGACTTGATGACAATGCCCGGTGTTGCAGACTCGGACATCCCTTTATTACAAACCTTGGATGAGTGTAAGTAGGAAGCCCGTTAGTGACACGAGGTGACCCGATAATTCCGGATCCATAAGTGTTGGGAATTCTTCAAGTGTTTCCCTCAGTTCTCTGGCCACTACAACGAGCTACTGGTTGATGAGGAAGAGCCCGAGAAGAGCAGAACTATTCTAGATTTGGTCTGCTTTCGTTAGCTGATGAATATATGCCCCAGCTATCTTATCTTCCAGGTGAAGAATACTTGCAGTATCGAGCCTTATTTCCCTTGTCAGTTCGCCCGTCAATTTGGCTATGATCAACTGTATATCGAGAATCCGAACATAAGATTGAGGGTTCACGGAGGACTCATTGATAGAGCTCGTGCATGGTTTTGGAGCATAGCTGGTTGCACGAGCGCCAAAGTTAGTCTCCCTACTGCAAAGCCTTTTTTGTAGATCACTTTCTTATGCTGTAAGTGGCTCATAGCCGCTAATGCGCCCATTGAGATGAAGAGAATCTCAGAGTTGGAGGCGGAAAAAGTAGCAAGGCTCGCCACTGAGGTTGTTCAAGAGGCCATCTCTTCTAGAAGGGGGAAGAAGCCTGCTGAATCCTCCAGCAAAGGGAAACAAGTTGCTGAAGAGGAGGAGGAACTTTTTACAGATGTCACTTGGACATCCGAGGAAGAAGCTGAGCGTATTGGAGATGATGTCAGGGGTGAAGAAGAGGAAGATATATCGGGTCTTCCACCTTCTTTCTTCCCTAGAGGGGGTGCAAGCTCACTAATCACTCACAGAACTCATCGTTCTGATTAGCCCAAATCTCCAGAAGCTCCAATGAAGCCGAAGGAGAAGGTTATCCTTACATATCCCCACAAAATGACAATAGAAATTCATAGCGGGGATGAAGAAGAAGAAGCAGAGCCTGCTAACACTAGGCTTGTTCACAGAAAGAGGTCTCGGCCTCCAGTCCAAGCTCAAGCTCAATTTCCCCTAAGGCTGAGTTACGCACCAAATTTCGGCAGGAGAGACCTATCACTTTGGAGGATCAAAGACCAATGAAGAGGCTCAAGAAAGTCATGCACAAGTCATGCAATCCACTACTTACATTTGAAGAGGAGCTGATCAGCGATATCCCATTAGAAGAGGAAGTTAATATTTCACCTTTCTGTCGCTTTTAACATTTCATTTCTGTGTTAACTGAACGCATCCTCCATTTTTTTCATTCATAGGAGATCACGAAGAGGGTGAGATCCCACACAAACCCACTTCTCCTGGTTTCATTCCTTCCGAAGAGCCAAGCTTCACTCAACAAATGCATGAAACCATGAGTGAAGAACCCTTAGACATCGAAGCTGGCATGGATATTGGGATTCAACTTGATCCCGCTGCTGACGTCACTCCAACGGCCTCCAGCATAGGTATATCTAATATAGATACTACCTTATTCGGGTCGCAGTTCAGGGAGTTGAATGATTAAGAATTTGTGCCTCCTCTAATTATTTTTACGCTATGCTCTTTTAGAAAAATTGAAAGAAGCGAGCACGGGTGCTGGAGTTGTGGAACCTGCCGAAGCAGCTGGAGGTAAAGTTGATTCTCACTTGACGTAGATTCCCATTTTCTCTCTTGTACTCAAAGTCTCAACTTCTTTCTGTAGATGTTATGATGGAGGAATCAACTGATGAGGAGGCTATTCATGATGCTAATGTCGGGGATTTTGATGAACACGACCTCAACCAACTAATTAGTCTCTCTGAAGCTGATCGCAAATTGATTTCCTCTATGCTATCGAGACTTAGCCAAGGCGAGGCTGCAGGACCAACCGTTGAAGCTGGTTCATCTGCAGGTATGTGTTTCACTCCAAAGTAGCTTTTACTTAGCTTTTTATTTTGAGTAACCATATGAGAATTTTGATTGTAGGACCAGCCTCTGGTGCCGATATGACTACGATCTCCAATGCTACTGATCAACTTAAGGATTTGGATACTCTAGGTTTGGAGAGGGATATTGCTGAAGTTCAAGCATCCACTTTCCAACCTAAAGCTGCTATTCTTTCAGACCCTATGATCACAGAGGCTTCGGCTCGAGTTGAGTTTTGCATCGTTCCTCAAGTCACGAGACCAACTGAGGAGGCTGGTGCATCTATAACCTTTGGATCTGA
>NC_033796.1:96876619-96885235 GCF_001876935.1 Asparagus officinalis
TCTAGCCACTCATGAAGTTTAGTTGGCGGGGCTAGGACAAGAGCATCCACTTGAGGGATCTTCTGCAGGCATCAGTATGATTTCTCCCATAGTTGCTTTAAGATCTCAAATGTTAGAATCGTCCTTAAAAACTTTTAGAGTGTTTACTTCTCCTTATTTTTTGTAGCGCCTTATTCATCTTTGTATAATACCATCAAGGCGTTGATGTCAGACAAAGATCCAGATAGGGCTATAATCTGCTCAGAGCTCTACAGCTTTACTTCCTTCTTAAACATGATGATCGACAAGATCCTTCACAAAGGGTTGTCCTTTGACCATTTTAGGTGACCTCTTGACCGTCAGGTGATAGAAATTAATGAAGAAGGATACGCAGATCTACCTGATTCCATCATCGTAGATTTGTCTCTCTTAGAGCAGGAGCTCTAGGAACTGAAGGAACTTCAGACTACTGAAGTCTTCTCACATGTAGCTGCTCATATAGAATCAATGCTGAAAGCATGGCATGACACACAAGCATCTGCTAGCTTGAGATATGAAAACAACACGGTCGTGTAATGCAGATGGAAGTAGTTCTTTCCAAGAAGGCGAAAACCAAGACTGACTTACTTCAATCTCTAGCATCAAGTCGTGAGGAGATAGCCAACCTTGAAAGAGCTCTTGCATATGCTAAGGATGCTCATACCATCCTAGAAAGCGAATTGTCTGGCGTGGAGAGAGCCCAAGCATAAATGCTTGAGAAATTGAAGCCTGAGAAAGAAAAGTTAGCTAGAATGGAGAATGAGGTTGCAAAGGTATTGACCACCACCGAGGAATCTCTGAAAGCTAAGCTGAAAGTGGAGCTTGAACAAGCTTATGTGGAGAAACTTTCTAAGCTGGGGGAGCAAATCCATAGCCATAAACTATTTGTAGAGTGACAACATCACTTTTGTATCTTCTTGATTTCATCTTATGAATAGAATGAACTTTTTGATCGCTGCACTTCTATTATGACTCATTATGTTCGGAATAAATAAGCATAATATTTTTTTTAGGATTTTTGGCAAACCCTCAGCCGTCAACGGATTTGATAAGCCTTTACCGACTATCGTTTGAATCGGGCTAGCATGCAGATTGTCTAAGTTCGTTCTACATGTAATATTATGCTAAAAGAGTAAACTCTTTTAGGCTTAATGTTATAATATTGAATATGTAGGCCTTTTTATTCTTAAGGGAATAGACTACCCGACAACGTGTGTTAGACGTAAGCTTATCTCTAATAAGGGATCGATATAAAATCCGCTATGCATGAAAAACATAGAATTAAGTGCTACGATATTGAATACGTAGACTTTATTATTCTTACGGGAATAGACTATCTGGCTACATGTGTTAGATATAGACTTATCTCTAATAAGGGATCGAGATAAAGTCCCCTATGCATGAAAGACATAGATTTAGGCGTTGCTAAGTCAGTAATGACAACTGGCTACACGTGTTTTCTCTTAGGGCAAAGACGAACCCGGTTGTTGAAGAGAAATAATGTATTTTTATCTTTCACTTCGACGGGGGCTCCTTGCTCATGTGAACTCAGAGTTAAAGGATTCTGGATGCACGTGCTTCAGAGAATCTGGAAAGAAACTCAAAGTGGGATCTCCACTCTGAGAATCTTGAAAGGAAACTTAGAGTGAGATATCCACTCCAAGAATCAAATTTGAGTTATGCCACTTGGCATTAACTCAGAAAAGACCTTTTAACTCATGTGAGCATAAAAGGTGGAATTTGGATAACCCTAGAATGTTTGAAGGCTTGATTATCCAATTTAAGTGGTCCTCTCGTTCATGGAAGGAATGAGAAAGGATTTTGGTTTTGGTCGTAACTGTCTGAAGGTTTGACTAGGTGGAACTTTGAGATGACCTTAACTGTCTGAAAGTTTGATCACTTAATTTGAATGGACCTCTCGTTCATAGAAAGAATCAAGAAGAGATTTTGGATTTGGCCCTAACTGTCTGAAGGTTTGACCAAGTGGGAATGAAGGTAGTAGAAACAATGAGCATGATTCTGACTATTGTGGTTTCCTTGAAAACAAAGACAAAGTGGGAGTTTTGGTGTCATGTTCTTGATGGTATTTTCTTGCAAAAACTTGACACAAGGGGTTTGTTAATTGCTCTAGATCAACAATTAATGCAAAGTGAAATATTGAGTACTATATCAGGACTTTTAACAGTGGGAGTGTTAAATGCCAGGACACAGCGGGAGGATGTATGGGTTTAACCATGGAAGAAGGAAAGAACGTATTTTCTTATATTTTGCTTTTCTTATGGCTAATGATTTTTATTTGGTGGACCCACTGTCAGTTGATTGATTAGTGATGGATTTTGAAGTAGAAAACTATAAATTGTCGAACGTTCAATAATTATACAGTGGGAGTTTTATTGAGGAAATTTAATTAGATGTGATCATATGACTTCAGTGGGAGAATGGTCCAAGAATCAAAGTGGGAGGATTGATGAAGTTATCCTGGTCATTAAAAATAACCAGGGTCATGGATGAAGAAAAGAAGGTATTTTGTTATCTTTCACTTCATAAAAGGATTGAAAAGATTTATTCTAATTGGATTCAAGCCAATGAAATGTGTTTCATCTCTAAAGGAACTTAGAGCCACAGTGGGAGAATTTTAATCATTTCAATAATGATTGAGAGAACACTATTTAGATGGTTGGTTTCCATCTTAAATAGGCTATCCTTAAGAATATTATGTGTAATATTCTCTAGGAACTTCCCGTCGAGATGCATTGCCATTATTATTGATGCAGAATGATACATATGAATATGTACAATATGTACAATATGTCAAATCATGTGCATCAAATGGGTTATCCTGAATGCACTAAGAATAGTACTTTTTTAGTAACTTCCCATTAATTGGTATCATTATTTTATCACCATCTTTGGTGATCAATTGATATGCTCCGTTTGAGTAGACTGTCTCTACTACAAACGACCCTTCCCATTTAGGTTGGAACTTGCCTTTCTTCTTTGAGTTGAGTATCATTGGTCACCGAACAGTAAGTATCGTTGTAAGATGACAAAACAACGGAATGAGACACACTCAGGTGTCTCAAAATTCGAGACACTCAGAGGTGTCTCGAATTCCGAGACACCATAGTGTGTCTCGCAATTCAAGACACCAAAGGGTGTCTCGCACCCGGACACACAGGGTATCTCACACAGTGAACTCTCAAAAGGTGTTTTTTTGATGTTTTCTCAGGATTTGTATGGTCCACTGGCTTCCTATCTACCTTGGGAACATCCTCAAACATGGGAAAGTCGTTATTAACTGAAGATACACCCAAATCACGAGTTCTTATCCTTAAACACAGCGTCCGAAGCCTATAAATATCCCCATGCACTTATGACGAGGACTGACGGTGGAGGCGAGGTGCTAACATTTTGAGAACAGATACCCACGAATTTCAGAGAGAAAGGTGAGATCTTGGTGAACTTCATGCATAAAGTGGAAGATTTCAAAAGATCTATAGGCCTTCACCCCTTTCCTTAAGATCAAACATCACTTTGATCTCGAGAAGAGTACTTATATCACTTCGCTGAGATATTTACTTCTGTTCTTGTTTCTCAGTTGAAATAAGAATACCAAGCCTTCTTCACGATAAACCCGGATCTGCGAATCGGTCTTCCACGGGCTAACTAGTCCTCGACACAGGTAAAGATCCCACGCAAACAGCGATTGATAAACAATTTCTGCGTGCGTTTCTAGAAAATTCTCTTTTTGTTTCTTTTGTAAAAAAGAAGTCTTATAAAAAGGCTCACTCTTATGATTCTGTTGTATTGATAAACGATTGTAATTGATTCTGCAAAGAAATTAATTTTTGACGCAAACATACTGGCGACCATAGTGGGAGCTAACAGTCTCGTTACCGAGACTAGTGTTGCAACCGATCAAGATCCCGGTTGATGCAGCGGTCGAGTACGAGTTCGACCAACAGAAGTTCGAGGAGTATCTTTTATCCTCCTCCTCCGGATCTCCCTCACCCTACAAGTGTAGGAAAATCTCATCTTGAAAGAAGGTTAGTTGGTCTTCAAATACGATGAAGGCCTATGGTGATGAGTCTCGCCCAATCGTCATTGAGGCTTCCCCTCGTAACGCCTCTCCGGCATCCAACCAAGTTGGTGTTTCTATTTACAACAAATCCTCCTCACTCTAGGAGTCGTTCGATAAAACCGTGCCAACTCTGACAAAGAGGGCTCGTCAGAGACAGCGCCAACGTCTCACTCGTCAGCTTGCCATGGTCTTGGAGCAGGTTGACGGGGTTCGCTATTACGTGGATCTGGAGTGAAGGAGGTATCAAATGACCCAGCCTCCTCAACGACAAGTTACTGATGTTTCCTCTAAGCCGTTGATTGATGAATGGGTCCGTGTCAAAAGAACTCGTTCAACTCTCAAGGAGTGCATCCTGAAGCATCACGCACATGCCGTTCACACTCATGCTCTTAAGCAAGAAGCATGAGAAATGAAGAAGGAGGAAAGCCTATAAATATCCCCATGCACTTATGACGAGGACTGACGGTGGAGGCGAGGTGCTAACATTTTGAGAACAGATACCCACGAATTTCAGAGAGAAAGGTGAGATCTTGGTGAACTTCATGCATAAAGTGGAAGATTTCAAAAGATCTATAGGCCTTCACCCCTTTCCTTAAGATCAAAAATCACTTTGATCTCGCGAAGAGTACTTATATCACTTCGCTGAGATATTTACTTCTGTTCTTGTTTCTCAGTTGAAATAAGAATACCAAGCCTTCTTCACGATCAACCCGGATCTGCGAATCGGTCTTCCACGGGCTAACTAGTCCTCGACACAGGTAAAGATCCCACGCAAACAGTGATTGATAAACAATTTCTGCGTGCGTTTCTAGAAAATTCTCTTTTTGTTTCTTTAAAAAAAAAGAAGTCTTATAAAAAGGCTCACTCTTATGATTCTGTTGTATTGATAAACGATTGTAATTGATTAAAAAAGAAGTCTTATAAAAAGGCTCACTCTTATGATTCTGTTGTATTGATAAACGATTGTAATTGATTCTGCAAAGAAATTAATTTTTGACGCAAACATACTGGCGACCATAGTGGGAGCTAACAGTCTCGTTACCGAGGCTAGTGTTGCAACCGATCAAGATCCCGGTTGATGCAGCGGTCAAGTACGAGTTCGACCAACAGAAGTTCGAGGAGTATCTTTTATCCTCCTCCTCCAGATCTCCCTCACCCTACAAGTGTAGGAAAATCTCATCTTGAAAGAAGGTTAGTTGGTCTTCAAATACGATGAAGGCCTATGGTGATGAGTCTCGCCCAATCGTCATTGAGGCTTCCCCTCGTAACGCCACTCCGGCATCCAACCAAGTTGGTGTTTCTATTTACAACAAATCCTCCTCACTCTAGGAGTCGTTCGATAAAACCGTGCCAACTCTGACAAAGAGGGCTCGTCAGAGACAGCGCCAACGTCTCACTCGTCAGCTTGCCATGGTCTTGGAGCAGGTTGACGGGGTTCGCTATTACGTGGATCTGGAGTGAAGGAGGTATCAAATGACCCAGCCTCCTCAACGACAAGTTACTGATGTTTCCTCTAAGCCGTTGATTGATGAATGGGTCCGTGTCAAAAGAACTCGTTCAACTCTCAAGGAGTGCATCCTGAAGCATCACGCACATGCCGTTCACACTCATGCTCTTAAGCAAGAAGCATGAGAAATGAAGAAGGAGGAAGTGGCCAAAGAACCACCAAAGTCCCGCGAGATTTGGATGCCAAGTCCAAGATCATACAAAAATCATGTGCGAAGACATTGGAAGAGGTCCCTGACGGCCGAGACAGGGTAACCTATCTTGCAACCTAAGACACAGTAGGGTGTCTCGGCCAAGGCTGAAACACAAGGTAGGCCGAGACACCTTACCCTGTCTTACCCAACACAACTCCCCCACGGTCGATGTCTCACCTCCGTCGATGCTTACTCCTATTTCTTCTTCTGTCGTACCTCCGGTGAAGCCTCATGGCAGTGTTGACCTGTCAAAATTCAAGATCACGATAGCAGATTGCCTTGGTCCTCTATATGAAGATCGAGGCCAAGTTTTAGTGAAAGAACATTTAGGTCTGGTGAATAAATCCTAAGTGACTCTTCAGCCTGGGGGTCATGCACGTCCTCCTGTCAAGCCAAAATCATCCCTTCTTGGAAAAATTTCTGTGAGTGCCCACTTAGGGGTCCGTGTTGAAGTACAGGAGCCCGTTAAGACTCCACACTATCAAGGAGGTGGTTCCAAACGTGCGACTCCTAAGAACACCAACAAGGCTTCACGTCCCCAGAAGAAGATGCGTCCATCAAAAGATGACATTATACCTGGGGAGTCATACCAAACAGGGACAAGTTACTCTGGTCATCATATCGACGAGTTGTACTATCAGACTGAGGGTGTAAACAAAGCTTGGAAAAGAAGTATCCAAGAAATCACCTCTCACTATCTATGTGAGAGGCTTATGAGGGCAGTACTATCAGAATGTAGCTGCCCCAAGATCGCTCCACAGAGGGTCTCGGTATTCCAAAGGCTCTCCACCTAAGTGTCAAAGCTCAAATCAAGGTGCTTCCACAAGAGGAGATCGGTCGTTCAAGATGACGAATTCCCAGAAGTCACCATCAACATGGCTGATAAAGGAAAGTCAAAATGGCATTCAACCAACACCAGTCCTGACTTTTATTCAGGAATATCCCAGTGTATAACTCAGCCCCAGCTAGGAACTATCAGACATAGGGATTACCAGAGGATGCAGAAAGAAATATCCTCAGATGATAAAGCATCAGATATTTGCTCCGCAGTCGCTTCAGATAACACGATGTCTAGCATTAGGTGAGCTCGGGAGGCATTCACCATCACTCCAGATCAGTTATCTCAAACGCTCCATGAAGCTCTGGCTAAATAATGAGAAGAGCTTAGGGCTAAAATAAAGATGGAGATGGAGTTGACCATGCAACAGATGAGGGAATTGCACGCTCAACAACTGCTGGCTCAACAACGTCAGCTACCTGAGTCTAGTCAACAAGTTGAATCCAGTCATCACAATGCCACGGTTGTTCAAGCCAATACAGATTATAGTGATGCGGAGGTGAACGAGTACATTTTTGCCGACCCTGCTCTCAACAACAAGAACGCCGAGGGTGATCCTGTCAATCCTGGCCCTAACATTGGGGGTGGTTCCATCAACCATGGTCCAATCAATCCTCCTCAACATCCCCTTAAGAAAGACACAGACGAGGATAAGAAGATGAAAGACCTCGAAAGCAAGGTCAATGCCTTAATGTCTGTTCAAGAGGTGAAGAAGACTGACATTCCGTGCCCTTATCCGAGAGAGTGGGAGTTAATCTCGTATCCGAAAAAGTTTAATCTAATTAACTTCACGCTATTTGATGGGAAAGGTTTCACCCACTAAACATCTGATTTATTTCAAGCCCCATTTAGGAATGATCTCTGGATATGAACCCTTAATGGTCTGGTCATTTGTAGGCACCTTTCACGGGGCTGCCTTTGATTGGTACTGATGCCTCAAGTCAGGGAGCATCAACAGCTGGGATGAGATGGAAAGCCTGTTCCTCAGCAACTTCTTTGATGACAACACTAAAGTGTCTATCGAAACTCTACTAGATGAGAAGAAAAAAGGTAGAGTGTCAGTCGACAACTTTGTCAAGCACTTCCGAAACAAGGCGATGAACTACTGAGATCCGGTCACGGAGAAGTTCATCTTGCAGACTTACCATAACAATCTTTCTTTGGATGTTTCGAAATCCATGGGAGTGGTGCCATCCAAGACTTGGAAAGAATTGAAAGTGCACGGAGAACAAGCCGAACGCTTCCTCAAAAGGAAGAAGGCTGAGAGAGGTCAACTGATGACAAATACTCCGAAGCAGAATTTTGTTCCTTGCGTTAGGGGAAAGGCACCGATGACTGCAGTAGATGCAAATCAGATGTTCCAACAACAACTAAAACAGCAATCATCACAGTAATCATCGTGGCAGCATCAACAACAGCAACCTCAAATGCAACAAAGGACTTTAGAGCCAAAATTCTTGAAGTAATACTCCATCAAGGAAGATGAAGTTCCTGCTATCTTCAAGTATCTCCTGGAGAACAACAAGGCCAAGTTGCTGCCGATCACGGATCAAGAAGAAGCTAAGAGGACTACAAACCCAAAATACTATGCATATCATAGAAGGGTCCATCATCCAACTAAGGTTTGTTATGCCCTGAAAGACAAAATCTAGGCATTGATTAACGTCAGCATCATCACTGCGAAACAACCCAAGGAAAAAAAGATGGGTACGAATGCAGTGGCTATCAGATTCTACTCTGTCCCTCTATCATGGTTCCAACCAGAGCCCATGTCAAGGGTGGAAATGAAGCCATGGGAGTGGTGCCATCCAAGACTTGGAAAGAATTAAAGGTGCACGGAGAACAAGCCGAACGCTTCCTCAAAAGGAAGAAGGCTGAGAGAGGTCAACTGATGACAAATACTCTGAAGCAGAATTTTGTTCCTTGCGTTAGGGGAAAGGCACCGATGACTGCAGTAGATGCAAATCAGATGTTCCAAC
>NC_033796.1:96886235-96916842 GCF_001876935.1 Asparagus officinalis
GATCTCCCTCACCCTACAAGTGTAGGAAAATCTCATCTTGAAAGAAGGTTAGTTGGTCTTCAAATACGATGAAGGCCTATGGTGATGAGTCTCGCCCAATCGTCATTGAGGCTTCCCCTCGTAACGCCACTCCGGCATCCAACCAAGTTGGTGTTTCTATTTACAACAAATCCTCCTCACTCTAGGAGTCGTTGTAAGATGACAAAACAATGGAATGAGACACACTCAGGTGTCTCAAAATCTGAGACACTCAGAGGTGTCTCGAATTCCGAGACACCATAGTGTGTCTCGCAATTCAAGACACCAAAGGGTGTCTCGCACCCGGACACACAGGGTATCTCGCACAGTGAACTCTCAAAAGGCGTTTTTTTGATGTTTTCTCAGGATTTGTATGGTCCACTGGCTTCCTAACTACCTTGGGAACATCCTCAAACATGGGAAAGTCGTTATTAACTGAAGATACACCCAAATCACGAGTTCTTATCCTTAAACACAGCGTCCGAAGCCTATAAATATCCCCATGCACTTATGACGAGGACTGACGGTGGAGGCGAGGTGCTAACATTTTGAGAACAGATACCCACGAATTTCAGAGAGAAAGGTGAGATCTTGGTGAACTTCATGCATAAAGTGGAAGATTTCAAAAGATCTATAGGCCTTCACCCCTTTCCTTAAGATCAAAAATCACTTTGATCTCGCGAAGAGTACTTATATCACTTCGCTGAGATATTTACTTCTGTTCTTGTTTCTCAGTTGAAATAAGAATACCAAGCCTTCTTCACGATCAACCCGGATCTGCGAATCGGTCTTCCACGGGCTAACTAGTCCTCGACACAGGTAAAGATCCCACGCAAACAGCGATTGATAAACAATTTCTGCGTGCGTTTCTAGAAAATTCTCTTTTTGTTTCTTTAAAAAAAAAGAAGTCTTATAAAAAGGCTCACTCTTATGATTCTGTTGTATTGATAAACGATTGTAATTGATTCTGCAAAGAAATTAATTTTTGACGCAAACATACTGGCGACCATAGTGGGAGCTAACAGTCTCGTTACCGAGGCTAGTGTTGCAACCGATCAAGATCCCGGTTGATGCAGCGGTCAAGTACGAGTTCGACCAACAGAAGTTCGAGGAGTATCTTTTATCCTCCTCCTCCAGATCTCCCTCACCCTACAAGTGTAGGAAAATCTCATCTTGAAAGAAGGTTAGTTGGTCTTCAAATACGATGAAGGCCTATGGTGATGAGTCTCGCCCAATCGTCATTGAGGCTTCCCCTCGTAACGCCACTCCGGCATCCAACCAAGTTGGTGTTTCTATTTACAACAAATCCTCCTCACTCTAGGAGTCGTTCGATAAAACCGTGCCAACTCTGACAAAGAGGGCTCGTCAGAGACAGCGCCAACGTCTCACTCGTCAGCTTGCCATGGTCTTGGAGCAGGTTGACGGGGTTCGCTATTACGTGGATCTGGAGTGAAGGAGGTATCAAATGACCCAGCCTCCTCAACGACAAGTTACTGATGTTTCCTCTAAGCCGTTGATTGATGAATGGGTCCGTGTCAAAAGAACTCGTTCAACTCTCAAGGAGTGCATCCTGAAGCATCACGCACATGCCGTTCACACTCATGCTCTTAAGCAAGAAGCATGAGAAATGAAGAAGGAGGAAGTGGCCAAAGAACCACCAAAGTCCCGCGAGATTTGGATGCCAAGTCCAAGATCATACAAAAATCATGTGCGAAGACATTGGAAGAGGTCCCTGACGGCCGAGACAGGGTAACCTATCTTGCAACCTAAGACACAGTAGGGTGTCTCGGCCAAGGCTGAAACACAAGGTAGGCCGAGACACCTTACCCTGTCTTACCCAACACAACTCCCCCACGGTCGATGTCTCACCTCCGTCGATGCTTACTCCTATTTCTTCTTCTGTCGTACCTCCGGTGAAGCCTCATGGCAGTGTTGACCTGTCAAAATTCAAGATCACGATAGCAGATTGCCTTGGTCCTCTATATGAAGATCGAGGCCAAGTTTTAGTGAAAGAACATTTAGGTCTGGTGAATAAATCCTAAGTGACTCTTCAGCCTGGGGGTCATGCACGTCCTCCTGTCAAGCCAAAATCATCCCTTCTTGGAAAAATTTCTGTGAGTGCCCACTTAGGGGTCCGTGTTGAAGTACAGGAGCCCGTTAAGACTCCACACTATCAAGGAGGTGGTTCCAAACGTGCGACTCCTAAGAACACCAACAAGGCTTCACGTCCCCAGAAGAAGATGCGTCCATCAAAAGATGACATTATACCTGGGGAGTCATACCAAACAGGGACAAGTTACTCTGGTCATCATATCGACGAGTTGTACTATCAGACTGAGGGTGTAAACAAAGCTTGGAAAAGAAGTATCCAAGAAATCACCTCTCACTATCTATGTGAGAGGCTTATGAGGGCAGTACTATCAGAATGTAGCTGCCCCAAGATCGCTCCACAGAGGGTCTCGGTATTCCAAAGGCTCTCCACCTAAGTGTCAAAGCTCAAATCAAGGTGCTTCCACAAGAGGAGATCGGTCGTTCAAGATGACGAATTCCCAGAAGTCACCATCAACATGGCTGATAAAGGAAAGTCAAAATGGCATTCAACCAACACCAGTCCTGACTTTTATTCAGGAATATCCCAGTGTATAACTCAGCCCCAGCTAGGAACTATCAGACATAGGGATTACCAGAGGATGCAGAAAGAAATATCCTCAGATGATAAAGCATCAGATATTTGCTCCGCAGTCGCTTCAGATAACACGATGTCTAGCATTAGGTGAGCTCGGGAGGCATTCACCATCACTCCAGATCAGTTATCTCAAACGCTCCATGAAGCTCTGGCTAAATAATGAGAAGAGCTTAGGGCTAAAATAAAGATGGAGATGGAGTTGACCATGCAACAGATGAGGGAATTGCACGCTCAACAACTGCTGGCTCAACAACGTCAGCTACCTGAGTCTAGTCAACAAGTTGAATCCAGTCATCACAATGCCACGGTTGTTCAAGCCAATACAGATTATAGTGATGCGGAGGTGAACGAGTACATTTTTGCCGACCCTGCTCTCAACAACAAGAACGCCGAGGGTGATCCTGTCAATCCTGGCCCTAACATTGGGGGTGGTTCCATCAACCATGGTCCAATCAATCCTCCTCAACATCCCCTTAAGAAAGACACAGACGAGGATAAGAAGATGAAAGACCTCGAAAGCAAGGTCAATGCCTTAATGTCTGTTCAAGAGGTGAAGAAGACTGACATTCCGTGCCCTTATCCGAGAGAGTGGGAGTTAATCTCGTATCCGAAAAAGTTTAATCTAATTAACTTCACGCTATTTGATGGGAAAGGTTTCACCCACTAAACATCTGATTTATTTCAAGCCCCATTTAGGAATGATCTCTGGATATGAACCCTTAATGGTCTGGTCATTTGTAGGCACCTTTCACGGGGCTGCCTTTGATTGGTACTGATGCCTCAAGTCAGGGAGCATCAACAGCTGGGATGAGATGGAAAGCCTGTTCCTCAGCAACTTCTTTGATGACAACACTAAAGTGTCTATCGAAACTCTACTAGATGAGAAGAAAAAAGGTAGAGTGTCAGTCGACAACTTTGTCAAGCACTTCCGAAACAAGGCGATGAACTACTGAGATCCGGTCACGGAGAAGTTCATCTTGCAGACTTACCATAACAATCTTTCTTTGGATGTTTCGAAATCCATGGGAGTGGTGCCATCCAAGACTTGGAAAGAATTGAAAGTGCACGGAGAACAAGCCGAACGCTTCCTCAAAAGGAAGAAGGCTGAGAGAGGTCAACTGATGACAAATACTCCGAAGCAGAATTTTGTTCCTTGCGTTAGGGGAAAGGCACCGATGACTGCAGTAGATGCAAATCAGATGTTCCAACAACAACTAAAACAGCAATCATCACAGTAATCATCGTGGCAGCATCAACAACAGCAACCTCAAATGCAACAAAGGACTTTAGAGCCAAAATTCTTGAAGTAATACTCCATCAAGGAAGATGAAGTTCCTGCTATCTTCAAGTATCTCCTGGAGAACAACAAGGCCAAGTTGCTGCCGATCACGGATCAAGAAGAAGCTAAGAGGACTACAAACCCAAAATACTATGCATATCATAGAAGGGTCCATCATCCAACTAAGGTTTGTTATGCCCTGAAAGACAAAATCTAGGCATTGATTAACGTCAGCATCATCACTGCGAAACAACCCAAGGAAAAAAAGATGGGTACGAATGCAGTGGCTATCAGATTCTACTCTGTCCCTCTATCATGGTTCCAACCAGAGCCCATGTCAAGGGTGGAAATGAAGCCATGGGAGTGGTGCCATCCAAGACTTGGAAAGAATTAAAGGTGCACGGAGAACAAGCCGAACGCTTCCTCAAAAGGAAGAAGGCTGAGAGAGGTCAACTGATGACAAATACTCTGAAGCAGAATTTTGTTCCTCACATTAGGGGAAAGGCACCGATGACTGCAGTAGATGCAAATCAGATGTTCCAACGACAACTAAAACTACAATCATCACAGTAATCATCGTGGCAGCATCAACAGCAGCAACCTCAAATGCAACAAAGGACTTTATAGCCAAAATTCTTGAAGTAATACTCCATCAAGGAAGATGAAGTTCCTGCTATCTTCAAGTATCTCCTGGAGAACAACAAGGCTAAGTTGCTGCCGATCACGGATCAGGAAGAAGCCAAGAGGACTACAAACCCAAAATACTATGCATATCACAGAAGGGTCCATCATCCAACTAAGGTTTGTTATGCACTGAAAGACAAAATCTAGGCATTGATTAACGTCGACATCATCACTGCGAAATAACCCAAGGAAAAAAGATGGGTGCGAATGCAGTGTCTATCAGATTCTACTCTGTCCCTCTATCATGGTTCCAACCAGAGCCCATGTCAAGGGTGGAAATGAAGACCGTTAACGATGATCCTCATGGACAACGATAGAAAGGGCTTGTGTCACACACGACCCCTAATGGCAAGGTTCTTTATGTCCACTCAGATCTCCTCAATGATGAGCAATAGATAGGATCCTCTTCCAAGAAAAAAAATCCAAGAGCAAGGGGAAATCTTGTTGCTCCGCCACAGCAATTTCGAAAAAAAATGATGAAGATATCCCAACTTTTCCACTTTATGAAGATGAGCACGAAGTCTTCATGACCAACGAAGAACCGGTCTTTACCACCAGAAGTAGAAATGAATATCGGTATAATTACCCGGAAGCTTTCGATCAATTAGTTAGGCTGCGGGTGGTCACAACACCTCCTAAACCTTCAGAAGAGTCTCAACAGCAACCAAGTACTAGACATAAGGAAGCTGCGACCAAGCAAAAGGAAAAGGAACCTAAGCACAACGAGGTTCAAAATCCGAAGCAGCCTTATTTTAGTTGACCGATTGGAAGAGATAAACCGGGAAGTTCGAATGCGTCATACCGCTTCTATGTTATGACTCAACTAGCTAACATCCTGGTGAAGATAACTCTATATGAGTTATTTCGTCTTTCCAAAGACACCAGGGAGGCTTTACAATCTTGCAAGCCCCTGAAAAGCCGGAACCACCAGTTCAACACTGCAATCTTACGACGAAGTAGTTTTCTTGCATCACCTTCACCAGGGATGACATGCAAGTGCGAAATACGAAACATGATAGGCCTTTTTACTTCACCAAATACATCAGTTCAAGTGTTGTTAACCGGATCCAAGTCGATCTGGGTTCCGCAGTCAGTATCATGCCACTCCGATTGATTGTGTCCACATGTACTGTTATCTATGGATTCAACACTAGTGGGTCCAGACCAATAGGTAAAATTCAAGTGAAGTGCCAGCTGGAGATTTGAGGTCAGAGGTCACATGTTATGTGATTAATGCTGAGACCTCCTATAACTTACTATTGGGTTGACCTTAGATCCATGGTAATGTTATAGTACCTTCCACCCTCTATCAGTGTCTAAAGTATGTAGACATGAATAATGAGGTCAAGATGGTGGTCGTGGATAAGCAACCCTTTAAGGAGTTGGAAAATTATTTTACCGACTCCCTTCTATATAGTGCTAAATCAAATACTGAACCATCGGTCTAAGGCACAGACAGCGGAGAGGAAGCTAATACCGAAGCCGGGCTTGATTACGATGAAGGTATTATATTAAATGACATTGAACCCTTTGTAATCGATCTTGATGGTGGTGAATAGTCAGTTGAAAGTTATAACTAGCAACTTGCCGATAAGACAATAAATAATGATTTAGAGTACTCGCCTTGTCTTGATGATGTAATGCAGGGGCTGTATAATAACCCTGACATACACATGCCACTTCGATCATCTTACATGATAAAAAGTGTGTCAAAGACTCCTTCGGAACAACTCTTGTCCTTCCTGCCAAGGCATGGGGTGGAATGGAGATAATCTTCAGTAAAGGAGAGTTGTGTCTGCTACCAAATCCCTTCGTGAAGAATGACAGTGACGATGAAAGACCTGGTCACCATTTATTCAAATATAGTTCGTAATCGCACAACTACATGAGGAAATGGTGATACAACTTTGCGTTCGAAGAAGGCCTTTGCTTTGGTCGAGGTCCTCGAGTTCCGCCCCAGCCTACCTATGTGCCAAGAGGAAAGCCTGACAACTATTATAGACATAGAAGAGGTCTAGGCTACGTCTCTTCATCTGATGACGAATGCCGCTGGCAGGTCAATGATCAATCATCCAACCCGAACAATGACAGACACTCATCGGACTCTTCGGATTGGGACTCTAATGTTAGCCTCAAAAAAATATTCAAAGACCTAATGTCAAATATGGCTACGGTTGATCCTGCAACGATGGAGGGAGATGATTAGTTGCCAACTTGGGAAGATCCTTGGATCCACCACTTGAACATCCAATACAGTGACAAATTCGAGCAAAGAGAACCCCCTACCAAGGACAAAATAGTCCAAGTCAATATGGGTGACGAGTTAAATCCTAAGCCTATATTCATTAGTGATAGTCTCCCACCGGAAGAGAAGGAAGAGTTGATCGGTCTCATCAGAGAGTACATCGATGTCTTTGCATGGAATTATGAAGACATGCCAGGACTAGATCAAAATATAGTGATGCACTGCCTCAACATCAAACCAGAAGCTAAACTTGTCAAGCAACAAAAAATATGGTTTCATCCACAGATTATGGAGGCAATTGAAAGCTGATTGACTCATATTTTAGGGAGGAACAACATCCTGATTGGTTAGCAAATATTGTCCTGGTCCTTAAAAAAAATGGGAAATCAAAATCTGCATCGACTTTAGAGATTTGAACACCGCCTGCCCAAAAGACAACTTCCCTCTTACTATCATGAACATCATCATCGATAACACGTGTGGATTTGAGAGCATGTCATTCATGGATGGATTCTCGGGTTACAATCAAATCAAGATGTATCCGAATGAGGAAAAGCACACTTCATTCAGGATGTCACACGGTATCTTCTGTTACATAGTCATGCCCTTCGGCTTGAAGAACACTGGTGCTACATACCAAGGAGCTATGTCAAAGATTTTCCAGGATCACATACGCAAGACCGTCGAATATTATGTCGATGACTTAGTCGTGAAAAGTCATAGTAAAAATGACCATATCAAAGACTTGAGAACAATGTTCGATCTCATGCAGAGCCACCAATTGAAGATGAACCCTACCAAGTCTTTTTTGGGATATCCAGTGGCAAGTTCCTTGGATTCATTGTCACTACAAAGGGTATCTACATCAATCCCGATAAAGTGAAAGCAACCATGACTTGCAACCTTCGAGAAATCTCAAAGAACTCAGAGGATTATAAGGGCGTTTGGCTTACATTCGTCGATTCATCTCGAATCTCTCTGGAAAGTGATAACCATTTTCCAAGCTCACAAAGAAGGACATATCTTTTATCTGGGATAATGCCTTCTAGAAGGCATTCAAAGATATCAAAGCATATCTGGTGAATCCCCTGTCCTCGTTACACCGAAATCAGGGAAATCATTCCTGGTTTATGTTAAGGTGACGAATCATTCATTGAGTGCTCTGCTTGTGCAAGACAATGAAAAAGGTCATGAGCAGGCAGTTTACTACCTGAGTCGAACTTTAGTAGGCACTGAATCTTGATATTTGATGATCGAAAAAGAGTGCCTCACTCTGGTATTCACAATTCAAAATATGCGACACTACCTGGTTGGACAGATGATATATGTCATTTTAAACATCAATCCAATTCGAGTGTTCATGACGCAGACATCTTCCATGAATTGGCAGTTAGCGAGATGGGCCTTACTCTTGTCCCAGTATGACCTTCACTTCAAACAACAGAAGTTAGTTAAAGGAAAATCAATTTGTGATCATCTGGCGGTTAATCCTAAGAAGAATATGTCTGCATTATATGAAGATTTATCGAATGAAACCCATGAAGTTAACATTACCTCTCATCAGTAGGTGTGGCAATTGTACTTCGACAGTTCTTCATGAGCAACCAATGTGGCAAGCACTCCTGATGCTCCAAGATTTCTGCAGGAGTCGGAGTTGTCCTAGTTTCCCTGGAGAAACATGTTATACCTCGAGCCTATTCCTTGATCTGGCCGTGTTCCAACAACGTGGCTAAATACAACGCATTGCTCATTAGACTCAGTTTTGTTAAAGAGCTGGGGATTGAGTATCTTGAAGCTTTCGGTGATTCTTAACTGATAGTCAACCAATTTCAAGGAGAGTACGAGGTTAGGAATCAAGACCTGATCCCATACCATCAAGCGGCTATTGAGATGACAGATTCCTTTGAAGAATTCTTCATCAAGTACATCCTGTGCCTCCAAAATGCTTATGCAAATGCACTAGCGGCACTAGCAGTATCTTTGGCATAACCTCATGTGACAG
This sequence comes from Asparagus officinalis, assembly GCF_001876935.1. Taxonomy (NCBI): domain Eukaryota; kingdom Viridiplantae; phylum Streptophyta; class Magnoliopsida; order Asparagales; family Asparagaceae; genus Asparagus; species Asparagus officinalis. The sequence continues at coordinate 96,895,150 of NC_033796.1, forward strand.
AACAGTTGGTCACTGTGACGACTCACCAACTTAGACATCAAAGAGGCACATGCAGCTAGAATCGAGCTCAAAACTCAAGACTGGCATTTCCCCATCATTGATTATGTCTTGCATGGTATTTTACTGGAAGATATAAAAAAAAAGAGACTCGTCCGATGAAGAGCACCAAGATTCTACTACAACATAATGATTCAGATGCTTTATCACCGTGTGTATGATGACTTGCTACTCTAATGTCTTTCGATCAAAGAAGCAGAGAAGGCTCTTAAAGAAGCGCATGAAGGAACTTGCGAGGCACACTAGCCTGGTCCCAAGTTATGTGATCGTCTCAGAAGAATGAGATATTACTGGTTGATCATGGTCAAAGACGTTGTTGTGTATGCTCGACGATGCCATACGTATCAGATACATGCTAATTACACGCATCAACCCCCAAAGTATTTGCATCCTTCGGCAACATCATGACCATTCGAGATATGGGGAATGGACGTCGTTGGTCCTATTTTCCCTCCATCGACCAAAGGTGTTCGCTTTATTTTGGCAATAACCAATTATTTCTCTAAATGGGCTGAAACAATTCCACTCAAAGAAGTAAAGACGAGTGACGTCATCAAATTCATCAAACACCATATCATATACCAATATGGTGTTCCTAGGAGACTCATGCATGACAACAACCTTCAGTTTGTTAGCAACACCTTCATTAAATTTTGTGGAAAGTTTTGAATTCAAGACGTCTCATCGACGGCCTATAATCCCACCGCAAATGGCCTGGCTGAAGCCTTCAACAAGATCATCATCAAGATCCTGTTGAAGCTCATAAGAACAAACAAGCGAGATTGGGATGATAAACTTGGCGAAGCTCTCTGGGCTTATCGCACCACAGTATGCATGCCCACTGGAGCAACCTCATACTCCTTAGTATACAGATGTGAAGCAGTCCTTCCATTGGAGATCCAAATTCCCTCCCTTCACATTGCTCTTGTAATAGAGATGACGACGGAGGAACAACATCAGAAACATCTTAAAGAACTCAAGATGTTAGATGAGAAACGCTTGGAAGCTCAGCAATAAATTGAGTTTTACCAAGCCAGAATCTCCAGGGCCTTTGATAAGAAAGTCTGACAATGGAGCTTGAAAGAAGGAGACTTAGTTCTTGCCATCCGGCAACCAATGATACTCAATTCCAAGAAGAAATGTAAGTTTCAGCCTAAATGGGAAGGGCCATTTGTAGTAAAGATAGTCTACTCAAATGGTGCATATCGTTTAATCACTCAAGACAGAGACAAAACCATGATGCCAATAAATAAAATGTTCCTGAAGAAGTACTATCCCTAGTACACTCAGGATAACCTATTTTGACACGTGCAACCTAAGTTGTTGTACAGTGCTACCCCCAACGGGAAGTTCCTGAAGAATACTACGTATGGTATTCTTAAGGATAACCCAAGATCAAAGATTATTTAAGATGAAAACCAACCATCTGAATAATTCATTCTTAATCATTATAAAAGGATTAAGATTCCCACACTATGGCGATTTAATCATTACTAAGGTGATTAAAACTCTCTCAGTGTGACCCTAAATTCCTTCAAGGATAAAGCACATCTCATTTGCTTCAACCCACTAGGAACAAGTTGCTAAAACTCTTCTTGGTCATTGGCATCTTCCTAATAACCATGGTTTTCTTGCAATGTGAAAGATAACAACATACATTCTTTCCTTCATCCGTAATCGTGGTTACTTTCCATCGCCAGGATCAATTTCCTCAACCCTCCCACTGTGACTCGTTAAGCACTCTTGCATTGAGATGAGATTTAATAATTTTATCTGGTCAATCTTCTCTCACAAAATTCCCACTGGTATTCGATAATTTACAATCTTCCATCACAAAATCACTCACTGATCAAATCAATTGACGGTGGGTCCACCAAAATTATTTATGGTTAAATCTATCTGACCTCCTACTGTGTCTAAGCACTTAACATTCCCATTATTAAGACCCTGACATGGTGCTTGAAATTTTAACTAGTCGATCCATGGCGATTATCAAACCCCCTTCATGTTAATTTCTTGCGACTTGACACCAAAAGCTCTCACTATATTGACAAAGTGATTTGTACAAATCAACACTTCTACTGTTATTTGTATTACCCCACTCCCATTTGGTCAAACCTTCACACAATTAGGACCAAAACCAAAACCTCCTCTCGATTCCTTCCATGAACGAGAGGTCCACTTTTAAATTGAGTGATCAAACCTTCCTACAGTTAAGGTCGTCTCAAACCCATATTTGGTCAAACCTTCCGATAGTTAGGACCAAAACCAAAACCCCCTCTCAATTCCTTCTATGAATGAAAGATCCACTTTCAAATTGAGTGATCTAACCTTCCTACAGTTAGGGTCATCTTAAACCCACATTTGGTCAAACCTTCCGATAGTTAGGACCAAAACCAAAACCCCCTCTCGATTCCTTCCATGAATGAGAGATCCACTTTTAAATCGAGCGATCAAACCTTCATATAGTTAGGATCATCTCAAACCCCTATTTGTTCAAACCTTCTGATAGTTAGGAGCAAAACTAAAATTCCCTCTCGATTCCTTTCATGAACGAGAGGTCCACTTTCAAATCGAGCGATCAAACCTTCCTACAGTTAGGATCGTCTCGAACCCCCATTTGGTCAAACCTTCTGACAGTTAGTACCAAAACCAAAATCCTCTCTCGATTCCTTCTACAAAAGAGAGGTTCACTTTTAAATCTATCGATCAAACCTTCCTACAGTTAGGGTCATCTCAAACCCCTATTTGGTCAAACCTTCCTACAGTTAGGATTAAAACAGGAGTTTTCTTTCGATAAACGAGAGGTCTCCACTCAAATTGAGTAATCAAACCTTCGTATAGTTAGGGTCATCTCAAAACTTTCCTTTAGTCAAACCTTCCTACATTTTGGGCCAAAGTTGGAATTTCATCTCGATAAATGAGAAATCCACCTTCAGATTGGATAATCAAACCTTCCGACTGTTAGGGTTATCCAAATCTCTTTGATTCTTGGAGTGGAGATCCCACTCTTAGTTTCACCTTTCAGATTCTTGAATTGGAGATCCCACTTTAAGTTTCTTTTGAAGCGGGAGATAGAAAATAAATGTCTTCCTCTCTATCACATGGTTCATCTTTGCCCCAAGAGAAGACAATATGAGATAGAAAATAAATTTCTTCCTCTCCAGCACCGGGTTCGTCTTTGCCCCAAGGAAGACACAACACAACTTTTCAATACTAAAATCTGTGCCTTTCATGCATGGAGGATGTTATCTCGATCCGTTATTAGAGATAAGCATGCGCCTAACATGCATTGCCGGTTAGTCTTTTCCCGTGAAAATGACAACGTCTATGTATTCAGTGTCATATCACCTAGCCTAAGAGTTCATTCTTTTAGCACAATGTTACATGTGGTACGGACTTAGATAATCAACATGCTAGCTCGATTCAAATGGTAGTTGGTAACGTCACATCAAATCCGTTGATGACTGAGGGTTTGCCAAAAATCATATAGGTATTATGATTAATTATTCCAAACAGAATAAGAAATCATAATAAAAACACACTGAAAAAAAATTCATTTTATTAATAAAATCAAAATGAAAGATACAAGAGATAGTACTATCAATCTACATGGAGCTTATGGCTACAGACACGTTGCTCTAGTCTAGAGAGTTCTTCTACATAAGCCTGCTCGAGCTCAGTCTTCAACTCAGCCTTGAAGGAGTCTTCGGTAGTAGCCAATGACTTTGCTTCCTCTTTCTCCATCTTGGCTAGCTTTTCTCTTGAGAGCTCTAATTTCTCTAACACTTGGACTCGAGCACGCTCTGGACAAACCATCTCCATTTCCAAGATAACCTAAGCATCCTTCACTACCTTGAGTTCTTGTTCAAGTCGTGCTATTTCTACACTACTTGACTTGAGAGATGAGTGCAGGTCACGATGGGTTGCTAGCCTGCTGGCGTAAACTGCTTCCACTTGTCTTACGCGACCCCGTTATGTTTAAAGCTCAAGCCCAGCGAAGGCTCGGGTATTGCATCATGCCTGTAGACAGGATTCCATCTGAGCGTCCACATATGAGGAAGCACCCGTACCCTGAAACTCTCTCAACTTCTGAAGCTCGTGCTCCAAACGACCCAAATCCGTAGCAATACAATCCGCTAAGTTGGATATCCTTCGTCTCTGATTACCGCCACTTGGCGATCGAGAGATCACTGGAACTGGTTAAAGGAAAATCCTTGGTAAAGGAGCTCGTCAATCATCTCACTCATGAAGGAAAAGAAATGGCTTCCATGCAAAAGATGGCTCTATCCGGGTCGTTATCTGATATCAAGGCCTTGACAAGGCCATATAGAGTTGATAAGAGCTCTACAAGGAAGGAAGAAAGAGATAAATACTCTGAAAAAGTTGTTTGGAATTCTAAGGCGATCACAGGATAGGACTTATCGACACCACCGAGGATCCTTTGCTTTGACGCTCTATGCCTGGTCCCGCCGACCCAACCCCATGATTTGCCAGAGTGGGTGTGAATGTAATAATCACAGATGTACAAGCCTCAGTAGATGGTCTCAGGGTTAGAACAATGGGACTTGCCTTAATTCTGGCTGTGGCCTCCATAATCAATGGGTCCGAAGGAACGGTAGCCTCAAGTTAAGAAATGGACAGTTGAACCGTGGTAACGACTCCTTCTAACATTAAGAAACCGAAACCCTCGGGCTGGTATGAAACCCCGATAATTGTAGCCGTATCAGCTCCACTGGTTGGTCCTACAATCAAAACTCTCATAAGGTTAAGAAAGAGCTAACAAATGAATGACAGTGATGTCAGGATAAGATTCATACTTGTAGATGAACCAGCTTTAGCGGTTGGTCCTACGGCTTCACGATGAGCTTGCTCCGATAACATATCGGCAAGCAATTCATGATCCTCTTTGGCGAAACTCGTCACTTGATCAAGGGAATGCTCGTCAAAATCCCTGATATTAATGTCATGAAGGGCCTCCTCCACGATGGGCTCTTCTATCATAACATCTACAGAAAACCTGAGTATTAAGTACAAAGAAGGAAAGTGGAGTTCACGACAAGTGAGAATCAGATTTATCTTCATTAGCTGCAACAGGTTCTGCGGCCCCGACGCTCGTGCTCGCTCACTTCAATTTTTCTAAAAGAGAATGAAGCGCGGTCAGTAGGTATGTCTAACCGAACCACAACATCCCCTCTAACTTCAGGGTCGCGAACATCTTCACCCATGGCCTCGCGCATCTGTTGAGTGAAGCCTGACCTCTCAGAATGGGTAAAACCGGGAGAAGGAGGGTCGTATGTAAGCTCACCCTTGTTTTCGTCGAAAATCTTTTTCATTGCAGAATCCATTACAATTGTTTATTAATTACAGATTCAATAAGAAGGAGCCTTTTTATAAGACTTTTCTTACACAAATAAATGCTGACTTCCTAGAAACACACGTAGGATCGTTTATCGATCACTGCTTGCGTGAGATCTTTGCCTGTGCCGGGGACGCGTTAGTCCGTGGACCGCCAAAAATTAGGTCCGGTTGATCGTGAAGAAGGCTTATCATTCCTCTTCCCTTATAGAAACAAAAATGGAAGTAAATATCTCAATGATACGAGATAAATATTGTTTGCAAGATCAAAACGACAGTATGATCTTGAGGGAACAAGTGACAGGGTGCATATCTCTCGAAAAATTCTTCTTTATGCCGAAGAACTCACCAAGAACTTGCCTTTTGATCTGAAATTTGTGACTCTTTACTCTCAAAACGTTAGGGCTACGCCTTTGCTCCGTTAGTGCGTCAGTCCCCTCTCCTCCTCTTCATAAATGATGGAGGGGGGGGGGGGATTTATAGGGCTTCAGACGCTGTGTTCATGGATAAGAATGTATCTTTAGTTAATAACAGCTCTCCTACATTTAAGGATAGCCTCAAGGTAGTTAGGGAGGCCCCGAAATGAACGAATCCCATAAATCTATCGAAATACGTGTCATCGGGAGACTGATCTGTGTGAAACACCCCTGTGTGTTTCGCACCTGTGCGAAATACTCTTGGGTGTTTCACACATGGTGTGAAACACTCAGGTATGTTTCGCACATAGTGCGAAACACTCTTGGGTGTTTCGCACATGGTGCGAAACACTCTTGAGTGTTTCGCACTCTGGGTGTGAAACACAGTGTTGGATGTGTCGTTTCTTTGTTATTTCGCCATTTCGCGTGTTTCATACACTTCGTCGACTCGCTTTTCTTCTTCATAGCATCAGATGATCCTCATTGGACTCTGATAATGGTGTTCATCGTCTTCTCTTCGTCTTGAACTGCATGCGAGAACCTATAGGTAATTTTTGACGCCTACAGATATCCCTTCTAAAGTATTTCATTCTCATTCTTTTATAGAGAAGTCTGGAATACTTTAAATATGATAGGCCTAACCTTCAATTTTGTGACTTCTTTAGCTTTCAGTCTATTCAATATTTTGTCAAATAGTCTGAAATTCTTCTGGTGCTGCGTTTATCGTCTGACCGTTGTTGAAATCTTGAACTAGAACTGGTGTGTTGATACTTGAATTAGCTCGTGTCGTTGAATCGATGTTGAACTGGTTATCTTCATCGGAAGTTTGTATTTGAATTGCGATTGAACTCCCGGAGGTAATTTTAACTTGGAACTTCATCCTGAGCCTTATTTTGGTGAATTTATTGATGTGTTGCCCGGCGTTGACCTTAATTATAACGTGTTGATCGGCATCACTACGTGAACATAGTTTATACTCATACATTAACTGGAGTATATATAGTTTAAGCTCTTAAGGTGTTGGAGCACGAAGAAGCAGTTTATACTCATATACTTCTCGGAGTTTGGAAAAACAAGCTGAGAATGCATTGGACACTCGCCAGATTAAGCTCGTTGTGTGAGATTTGATTGTAGGACTAGCCGTTGGTGTTGATACAACTACTATCTTTAAAGCTACCCTAGATGCTCGAAACACGAGACCAACTGATGAAGCAGGTGCATCAGTGACTATTAAAGCAATGTTATGGAGGAGGAGGTTACCAAGGTCTTGACTACCACCGCAGACTCCATACAAGTTGAGAGTGAATCTATCATCGTGAGCTTCTTATTATAGGATTTTTGGCAAACCCTCAGCTATCAACGGATTTGATGAGCCTTTGCCAATTACCGTTTGAGTCAGGCTAGTATGTAGATTGTCTAAGTCCATTCTATATGTAACGTTATACTAAAAGAATAAACTTTTTTATACTTAGTGCTACGATACTGAATACGTAGACTTTGTTATTTTTACGGGATCGTACCATCCAAAAACGCATATTAGGTGTAGGTTTATCTCTAATTAGGGATCGAGATAAAGCTCCTCATGTGTGAAAGACATGGATTTTGGTTGCTATGATGTTGAATATGTAGACTTCGTCGTTTTTACAGGAACGGACCACTCAACAGTATGTGTTAGATGCATGCTTATCTCTAATAAGAGACCAAGATAAAGTCCCCTATGCCAGAGAGGCATAGATTCAGTTGTTATTAAGTTGATAATAACAACTGGCTACACATGTGGATTGACTACACGTATAGACTTTTGGAATTTGGTCTTCTCTTGGGGCAAAGACGAACCTGTTTTGTCTTCTCTTGGGGTAAAGACGATTCCATTTTGTCTTCTCTTATGATAAAGGCGAACCCGTTTTGTCTTCTCTTGGGGCAAAGATGAACCTATTTTTGTCTTCTCTTGGGGCAAAGATGAACCCGTTTTGTCTTCTCTTGGGGCAAAGAAACTCATTTTTGTCTTCTCTTGGGGCAAAGATGAACCTGTTTTATCTTCTCTGGGAGTAAAGATGAACCTATTTTATCTTCTCTTAGGGCAAAGACGAACCTATATTTGTCTTTTCTTTGGGCAAAGACGAACCCCGTTTTGTCTTCACCTAGGGCAAAGACGAATCCGTTTTTGTCTTCTCTTGGGGCAAATACAACCCTGAGCTGGAGAGGAAGAAATTTATTTTCTATCTCCTTCTTGTCTTCTCTTGGGGCAAAGACGAACACATTTTGTCTTCTCTTGGGGCAAAGATGAACCCGTTTTGTCTCGTTTTGTCTTCTCTTGGAGCAAAGATGAACCCGTTTTGTCTTCTCTTGGGGCAAAGATGAACCCGGTACTGGAGAGGAAGATTTTTATATTCTATCACCGACTGTCTTCAAAAGAAACTCAAAATGGGATCTCCACTTTAAGAATCTGAAAAGGTGAAACTAAGAGTGGGATCTCTATTCTGAGAATCAAAAAGATCAGATAACCCTAACTGTCAGAAGGTTTGATTATCCAATCTGAAGGTGGACTTCTCGTTTATCGAGAAGGAATTCTAGTTTTGGTCCTAACTATAGGAATGTTTGACCAAATAGGAATTTGAGATGACCCTAACTGTAGGAAGGTTTGATCAATCGATTTGGGTGAAAACGTCTTGTTTATCGAAAGAAAACTCCGGTTTTGGCCCTAACTGTAGAAAGGTTTGACCAAGTGAGGTTTGAAACGACCCTAACTGTAGGAATGTTTGATCGCTCGACTTAAAATTGGACCTCTCGTTTATGGAAGGAATCGAGAGGAGATTTTGGCTTTGATCCTAACTGTAGGAAGGTTTGACCAAATAGTATTTGGAATGACCCTAACTATTCAAAGGTTTGATCTCTTGATTTTAAAGTAGACCTTTCGTTCATGGAAGGAATCGAGAGGGGATTTTAGCTTTGGTCCTAACTGTAGGAAGAATTGACCAAGAAACAGTGGGAGTGGATATACAAATAACAGTAGGAATGTTGACTTGAACAAATCACTCAGTGGGGGTTTTGGTGTAAAGTTGTAGGGACTTAACACGAAGGGGGTTTGATAATTGCCATGGATCAACAGATTAAAATTTTAGAAGTTGTGTCAGGATTTCAACAGTGGGAGTGTTAAATGCTTGGACACAAGCGGGAGTTTGAATGGATTTAACTATGAAGAATTTTGGTGGACTCATCATCAATTAATTTGATCAGTGAGGGATTTTGTTGTGGAGAACTGTGAATCATTAAGCACTCCACAATTACATTATAGGAGTTTTATGAGGAAAGATTGACCAGATGAAGTTATTGAATCTCGTCTCAACAAAAGAATGCTTAAAAACATGGTGGAAGTGGATGATATTGATCCTGGCGATTGAAACCAACCAAGGATTGGATGAAGAAAAGTATAAACTTTGTTATCTTTCACTTCAAGAGGATCCTGGTTATCAGGAAGATGCCGGTGACCGAAAAGGGTTTTGGTGACTATTCCTAAGCAGGTTAAAACAGATGTGATGTGCTTCATCCTTGAAGTGTTTTAGAGTCACAGTGAGAGTTTCATGAGGGAAGATTGACCCGATGAAGTCATTGAATCTCATCTCGACGAAAGAGTGCTCGGAAAGTCACAGTGGAAGGGTTTTAATCATCTTGGAAATGGTTAAAAAGCTACAGTGAGAGGTTCTTAATCATTTTTTTATCATGATTAAGAATGAATTATTCAGATGACTGGTCTTCATCTTGAATAATCAGCTGATATCGGGTTATCCTTAAGAATACCATGCATAGTATCTTCCAGGAACTTCCTGTATCGGGTTATCCTTAAGAATACTACGTGTAATATTCTCCAGGAACATCCTATGTTGGGTTATCCTTAAGAATACAATGCGTAATATTCTCAAGGAATTTCCCGTTAGTGGGCAATGCTACCACGAAATCAAGTCTTGGTTCCTGACTTTGTATTCTCCTCAAACTTCGTATCGACCCCCAGCTTTTTCAGCGAAACTGAATCTAATAAGGAGCGTATTATTTTTAGCCATATTGTTGGGTTATTCTTAAGAACACCATGTGTAGTATTCTCCAGGAACTTCCCGTTGCTGGAAATAAGGGAAGTAGTTTAACCTCGTATACCCGTCAGAGGAACATGGAGAAGCAGTTTATACTCGTGTACTAATCGGAGTCTGGGAGAAGCAGTTTATACTCGTATACTCATCATAGTTTGGGAGAAGTATTTTATACTCTTATACTCATTAGAGTTTGGGAGAAGTAGTTTATACTCGTATACTCATTGGAGTTTTTACCATTCTCATTTGGCTTGTGTTTGGTAGAAAATTTGTAGTAAATAAAATGAAAGAAAATTGACTTATATTATCTTGATTTTAATTATAATTTGAATTCCTATTACAAAAGAGAGGAGAATGATCTGGATTCTCCCCTTTGTTTAATTCTGGGTTCTTCACAGTAGCGATGAGATGCCTCCCTCAAATGCTTGCGTCAAGTTTGCTTCTCGTTGACGATCCGAACGTCTTGTTTCACTAGAACAATTAGAGAACTCTTTACGAGTTTTATAACTCAGAACGAGTGCAAAACTCTGTTAAAAGAGTTTTTTTTAACCGAATAATCGGTTAATATGCCAAGTATATGAATTCTTTCGTTGCTGAAGAATGCCTTCCAAGCCCTAGCCCTTGATCTCGACTTTTTTGAAGTTTGATCTCCCAAGACCCTAGCCGAAAGAATCCTCCTCAGATCATAAAAAAAATCTGATCCCCTCAGATCATCCAAAAAGAAAAGATCCCCCTCTCTGTGGAGTTTGTTGGGATTTTATAGGAGGATAAGGGGTTGTAACTGCCCTCTTAATCCGCTCCTAAGTGGGGGTTTAGTCACCCTATTAATCGGGTGTAACAACCAACGTAAACCACTCCCCAAATTATGGGTGAAGAGCAGTTTCGGGATTGCTACGATTGCGTTTGAACAGGTCAAACGCAAGTCTTGCGTTACTGTGCATGAACCTGCGTATACCTTTGGATGATGCGTCAGCGCCTGAGCTTGAGTTGCGTTCGCGGTTGAATTGGTGCCGCGTTTGTGCTGCGTTCAGCGGTTGAAAACACTGCGTATATGCTGCGTTTGAGCTGCGTTGACAACTGAAGATGTGGTGATTGCGTTGCTTTGACTCTGGAACATAATCACTTGTATCTCAATCTCTGGGATGCAGGGATGAGTTCCACACCTCGATTTGAAAAAAAATGTTGCCTTGTAATCCCTTCTTAATTGACATGAAAGTCGTCTGATTGTAACCTTCTTAGTCAAAACTGTTGGTTGAAGTCTGACAGGGGTTAGCTATCTATTGTGATTTTTAGACAGCCTACAGAACCCCCTCTAAAGTTTTCGAAAGTTCGCGGATGACTGGGATGAATTTTCGGAATACTTTGGATCCCGAGATATTGTTGCTTGATTTTTCATTCTGTCTGATTTGAAGATGTCACGGACTTGGTTGTTGGAACGTAGTGATTCGACTTCCTTAAACCAGATGAGGGGACTTTTGTGACTTGATGATAATGCACTTAGTCAATTAAGCTAAAGCCTATTATGATGAAGATGATAACAGATTTGTCTGGATCCTTAAGATACTCCACTCGATCTACGATGAAGTGTATTCTTCGGATTTCGTATAGGTCTTTGAGATACTCCACTCGATCTGCGATGAGGTGCATTCAGTCGTCCAGAAAATTTTTGTAGGAATTAATGAACACTCCACGTGTGGCTATGGGCGCAATAACAAAGTTTATCGTAGAAACACCCACTGCGAACTTGTCAACGAGGTCTTCCTCAATGAAGTTAAACACCTTTTGGCTGAAGACAGATCCATCGTTGTGGTCGAGAAGGATTTTATCCAAGTTTGATAAGAAGACAACTTCATAGGAATCCACTTTGTCTCCTTTCTTGATCATCTCAACTGGGGTGATGATTTCAACAATATCATCACTACTCTTAGTTGGAATGTTAAGCCATTCGAAAGGATGAGTTGTGCGAATGACTGAGTCCGAGCACCAAAACGCATGGCTAAATCATGCGTTTGATCTATAAGAATGCGAGGGTGCGTTTTGGAGATTGAAACCACTTTCTTGAAAATGCGAAAATCACGTTTCGGGTGAGATTTTACCTAGAATCCCGCACCGACTTGATAGCTACAGCTGTATATAAATGGACCACTAAGGTCAAATCAAAAAGGCATTCGATTTTTCTCTTCTTGTTCTCCTGTCGAGCACTTAACAGGATCCCTGTTCATCTTCTCCGACGCTTCAACGAAGGAAAAATTCGTTCTTAAATCCTTCATTAACTGTTCTCTATTTTCTTCGCCATGATTAGAATGGCTCCCAAGAAGAAAATTGCTTCTAAATCGAAGATCACCCAAGCTCAGGGTGCTCTTTCGGCTAAAACCTCCGGGGATGTTCAAACCGCCGTGCCGTCGTCTCCGATTTCCTCGATTAACGGTAAGTTTGGGCAATCGTAAGTTGTTTTGACAGATTCCTTATCCTTTGGTTTAAGCGTTGCATAGTACCCACTAGGCCGATTGATGCTATCAAAGTAGATGTACTGTATCCAGCTGTTCTTCTGACTTATGGATGGTCCCTGAATCTCCTTTTGGCCATGGTATGTTGCCTGCAGAGTGGCCTACGAGAGCTAGCCTCTGAATTTGTTGCTGTCAAGAAATTAGAATCGGATGGGAAGACTACCATTCAGACTCTAACTCCTCGGATGCTGATGCCATATATCTACTTGGTATCCTGGTTCGTATTACATTGCCCTTCAATAATGTTAACACCTGAATCGAACGATACCTCGGTCCCTCTCGTTCAACAATTGGAGACCGCTCGATGGGTTGGTTGGTATCAGGTTAAATTTCATGAGATATTTAGGCGATATTATAATTACAAAATTGCTTGCAAATTTCCTATTTTCGAGGGCGGTGCATATGGAGAGATCCATCAAGATACTCCGGGGCATAACTCTTTCACTACACTTAGTAGAGGTGTCTTCTGGTGGCTTATAAATATTCGCACGGGCTATCTTATTTTCCAGCAAGAGAGGAAATGCTTCATTGAACAATATCAGCCTTATCGCTTTTCTCGGCAATTCGGCTATGATCAGATTTATGTTGGAAATCCAAACCCCGCCCTTGCGTACACATGTAATGTGTATGAAGGAGCAAGAGCTTGGTATTATTCGGTAGCGGGCTGTACCGGGGCACAGTTCAAGTTGCCACATAAGACGCCCAACGTTCATACCTCTTTAAGCTTTTGTACCTGGTATCAGGCTGCTTCTCAAATTTCAGCCTATAATATGAATAATTCCTACCTGAAAGCCATTCGAAAATGGTATGCTTCAAAGCGAAGTGCCAAAAAGTCTCGTGCGAGAGGGGTTAATGAATACTTATCATATGAAGAGGAGATTACCAAAGATGATGGGCGACAATCACCAGAGGGGTTCCAAGAAGATATTAGGATACCCGATGCTCATGAAGTAGAACCTTCAAGAGTTAAGACTCGGAGTAAAAGTGCTACCGGAAAAAGAGCACTTGACTCAACTGATGAAGCTGAGTATGATAAGCGGGCTCGATGAAAACTAACACTCGAGCCTCCTACATCTAAGCTTATGTCAGATGCTCATAAAGCATGACATGCAGAAGAGGAAGAGCGAGAGTCTATTACTATGGAGTTCTCACCTCATCCTGGTCTCCCCATAGTTGGTCCTGCTTTAGGAGGCCTAGTTTCTTCCACGTGTTCACTGAATGAGGAAGAGGGTGCAGACGAATCATTTGCGAGGGAAGTAGAGTCTGTCTCTGAAGACGCACCTCACGACGTTGCTCAAGTACTCCACAGTGGTCGCCCAAAAAAGACTTAGGAGCGGATGAATCTCCTTCTGCTTCTGCGTTGCTGCTTCCTGTAGGAGACACACACCCCAGCCCCACGACCGGAGTCATGTCCAAATCCACCACTGCTGAGAATCTACCAGCCTTTTCATCTATAGATGAAGAAGAGCCTACGAATTATGATCCTTCCTCTCATAGTGATGATGTGAACGATGTGGATGATGGTGGTGATCAAGGTGGGCATAATGAAGATGACGATAACTTGGGTGATAACAGTGATGATCTTAGTGAATGAGATATTCCACCGCCATCTTCTTCTGATAAGGCGTCAGCCTATGTTCCTCTACCTCTCACTGGTAAGTATTATTTATTACAAATTATGACTCCCTTTCTTTTTGCGCTTAAATTGTTTTCTCGTGCAGATTCTACGACACTAGAGGCGACCGCTATTGCTTCTCCTCCAACGCGACAACTTGTACCACCAACAGCTCACGCATTAGAGCAGCCTTGCTTGGAGCTCTCGATGGCAACCCTTCCACCGACGACTTTATTAACGATTTCTTTAGCCTCGACGGAGGTTGTAGACGTGCCGAGATCATCCAAAGCAACAGAATTTGCAGCTCTCCAATCGAGTCCATCTTAATTAGATGTCGACATCCCTTCTCAGGCCACTACGCCGAAGTCACCTACTGGCCTCTTACTTAGCTCGACAACTTCGGAACTTTTAGTGCCGTCTCCCATCGTCGTCTCGAGTCCAACGGACGTGCCTGATTTCCTTAAGATTTCTCTTGGTATTTTAGAGAGTCTAGCAAAGAAAGTGATTGAAGTTGTGCTGGCCGGTCGAGATACTTTTGAAACCTTCAAACCTATGCTCATGAATAGTTTGAATAACCTCAAATTCGTGGGTGATGTCCACGTTGTTAACCGTTGCTCGAAAGCCATCTCACACCTAGAGGCACAACTAAGGTTCTTGGAGGCCTTAGGTCGTGCTGATATCCAAGCGCAGATTGCATCCACATTTGAGAACATTTGAGCCAAAGAAATTAATAAGTATGAAGCAGCTCGACGTCATATAGCTGAGAAGGAAGTTCAGGTGGAACATCTGCAGAAGCTGAATGCTCAAAAACAGGCTGAACTAGCTCTCTCAAATACTTCTTTGGAAAACTTATGAGAGAAGATTATTGCCGCTAAAATAGAGTTGGCTAGATTGAAGACCCAGTTCAAGCAAGAAGAGACTATTGTTACTGAGCTTAACGTCAAAAGTACGACTTCTCTGATCAATTACCGCACAGAAGCTAGTGCTCTTGAGGAAGCTAGGAAAAAGGTCAATGTCATGTTGTCCAGCGAGGAGGAGCTTCGTAAGCGGGCTGAGATGCTGGTGCTCACTGACCATGAAGAGAAGCTCTCTGACCTTAAGTCCCAACTTGCTTCTTTCAGTTTAATGAAATGACGAACTTAGTTTTGTATCGTTCTTTTGGTAGGAGCAACATTTATCTTATATTGCTTCGTTTTCCCTTGAACAAAAGTAGTGTTGTTTTTTGGCTTTTCATCGTTTATTTTGCATATCATATTCTGACATGGAACAATGAAATGCCGTTTTAATACCATAGGAGTAATTATTTATTCTTCCTGTATTATGCTATTGCTTTAAGTACTGGAAGAAACCTATAAGTACCAGGGGTGTAATATTAACATGGTGAATTTGTGGCTTTATCGCTCTATTGATGAGAGTCGATAAGTTAGAAGTGTTACGATCGGAGCAACTTTAAGGACCTATTGCTCTATTGACCAGAGTCGATAAGTTAGAAGTGTTGCGATGGGAGCAACTTTGAGGACCTATCGCTCTATTGACGAGAGTCGATAAGTTAGAAGTGTTGCGATGGGAGCAACTTTGAGGACTTATCGTTCTATTGACGAGAGTCGATAAGTTAGAAGTGTTACGATCAGAGCAACTTTGAGGGCCTATCACTCTATTGACGAGGGTCGATAAGTGAGAAGTGTTGCGATCAGAGCAACTTTGAGGACCTATCACTCTATTAACGAGAGTCAATAAGTTAGAAGTATTATGATCGGAGCAATTTTGAGGACCTATCGCTCTTATTGACGAGAGTCGATAAGTTAGAAGTGTTGCGATCGGAGCAACTTTGAGGACCTATTGCTCTATTGATGAGAGTTGATAAGTTAGAAGTGTTGCGATGGGAGCAACTTTGAGGACCTATCGCTCTATTGATGAGAGTCGATAAGTTAGAAGTGTTACGATGGGAGCAATTTTGAGGACCTATCGCTCTATTGACGAGAGTCGATAGTTAGAAGTGTTGCGATCAGAGCAACTTTGAGGACCTATCGCTCTATTGACGAGAGTCGATAAGTTAGAAGTGTTATGATCGAAGCAACTTTGAGGACCTATCGCTCTATTGATGAGAGTTGATAAGTTAGAAATGTTGCGATCGGAGCAACTTTGAGGACCTATCACTTTATTAATGAGAGTCGATAAGTTAGTAGTGTTGCGATCGGAGCAACTTTGAGGACCTATCGTTCTTATTGATGAGAGTCGATAAGTTAAAAGTGTTGTGATGGGAACAACTTTGAGGACCTATCGCTCTATTGATGAGAATCAATAAGTTAGAAGTGTTACGATCAGAGCAACTTTGAGGACCTATCGCTCTATTGACGAGAGTTGATAAGTTAGAAGTGTTACGATCGGAGCAACTTTGACAAAAGAAATTATTATTATGTGCTGGAATGATATAGGCAAAACTCAAACTCACGTGGCCGTAGAGATTCAGCACCATATTTGGAAAACGCGAGGATAGAGGTACCCCCTGCGTTTGGGCCTTTGAACCCAAGGCTAAGCCTTTATTGAAACTGAGCTACGTATGTCTGGAACAGCGCTAGGTATTTGAACGCATCTCCAGATCATTGTGTTTGGCTTCGCCCTCATATCTTTTAAATGCAGGGTCTTGTCCCGAGTCTTATCAGAAGTATAAACGACTATAATGATGACGAAGAGACCACACTTGGCGGGAGTCTTGGAACTCCATATCATCCACATTGATTATTTATAAATAGACCTGATTAGTCTTGTCAAGAGCCTCAAAACGCTTAAACTTCCATCTTGAACTCATAAACGAGTTTCTTCTCGTTAATTCCAAAACTCTTCGACTATTTCGAATCGTCCCCGGCCATGGCTTTCAAGAGATCTTGCTCGAGAGGAGACGAAAGGGCGGTGCACACTATGCCGTCGTCGGAGAACGCTTTCGGGTCCACCTCTGGACCGACGTCGACGCCTCCCTCACTAATGCATGGTCATCAAGGTAAGTCATGCTGTCTTTTCTGTTTAGCATCCTTTTCGATAGGTTTTCTGCAAATCCCTTAAGTGAGTTCTGATTGACGATGACGAATATTGTTCGTCTCCTTAATCTTGAGCGCAGAAAGAAGCTTCTGCGTTTGTTGATGAAACTGTTCGTCTCCTTAATCTTGAGCGCAGAAAGTTGCTTCTGCATTTATTAGCGAAACGAAGGGTCGATCCCCTCCTTTCAACATGCTGGTTTAATCTTGCTATGTTTGGCGCAGAATTAAACCTCTTCATCTTGAAAGCTCGTAACGCAATTTTAATTCATTGTGTTCATAATGATTCAACGCGGGTCTAGATCCCTTGCGTTCAAGTTGATTTTGACGCAGGTCTGGACCCCTGCGTTTAAATTCATCAATTTTTGCTGACTCTGTTTTTATTTGTTTTGTTGCAAGGTAGGGCTTTCGCCTTTGAGCCCCTCATATCCCATGATTCGGGCTATGTCCCTTTCATTCCACCAATCTCCATGATTCTCCCAAACGAGGGTTTCGAGCAGGTGACTGATGAGGCTTCTTATCTAACACCCAGTTGTACTCTTTTCCTCCTTAGGCGCTTAGAAAATCAGGTGAAGCAAGCCTTCTCCATTATGATGCATGGCTGGGGCTCCTTCCCTGAATTTCAAGCTTCTATCGAGGAGGAGTTGAATAATCTTGCTGAAGTCAACCTCTACCATGCTCGATGTTGTGCCGAGAAGATCCACCGCTTCTCAGGTGTCGTTCATTTCTTGGAGGAGCTGAAGCATACAGATTTGGGGCCTAAGATACAATGGTCCATCAGTAATGCTAGGCTAAAAAAGAAGGTTACTGCCAGAGCCCGAGCTTTTGATATCTCGGAGCGGAAGGCCATCATCTGGAGCTTGCATAAGCAGCGTCGCCAAGCCAGGTCCAGACTTGTTGCAAGGGAAATAACCCCAGAAGAGTTCAACCTTGGGGATACCACCCTCGAGGCAAGAGTCCAAGCAGAAAAAGAGGTCATTCAAGCGTTGCAACAAGAAGCTTCTACTGCTGCCGTGGCTTCTGATGTCCAACTTCGTAAGAAGACTGAAGAAGAGGTGCTGGCGAAGCATGAAAAAGATGTATCTGAAACCAAAGCTTACCTTTTAAGCTTCTCTTTATTTTAAGCCCCAGTAACTCTTATTTTTGTTTTGGTTTTGTAACAACTTTACATTATTTCTCCAAACACTTACTATCTGCATGAAATGAACTTCTGTTGCTTGCATTTTCTGTGTTTTTCTGAGATGCTGTGATCTTGACTTTGGATTGGAGATCCTCTTTGCTATTGTTAGAGTAATCTTTGGAAATTCCCCTGTTATGGTTGAACTTCTGTGTTTGAATGAATTCAACGCGGGTCTGTTCCCTTTATAAAAGTCAAAAAACACAAGGTTGGGCCTTGCGTCTAAGAGACTTGAAACACAGTTATGGGACTTGCGTTCTGGAAGGCTAGACGCTTTCTCTTTCAACCTTAGGCGTGCATTCCAAGTTGTTGGGACTTTTCCACTAAATTAAATCACGCTGACAATCATCTGGTAGATTTTGGAAATTTTCTTTATTATAACAGTTCTCGACAACTTCAATCGTCAGAGGTGTAATGTTAACTTGACGACATACAAAGTAGGAGAAATAAATTACTACTCTTTGTTCAAACGAACTCCTAGTAGGCAACCTCCAGCTAGGCTTACCTAGGGGGTTTTGGTGAAAAGAGACTTTGTAATCTACGGGTAATATTTCTTGAGAAATTTCCCATTAATTGGCATCATGAGTCTATCGCCTTTTTTATCGATGAGACGGTAGGCTCCATTGGAATAGACTGTCTCTATCACAAAGGGTCCTTCCTATTTGGGATTGAATTTCCCTTTAGTTTTATGTGTCATCACCATAGGTCGTCGGACGGCTAAGACCAAATCACCTTTCTTGAAAATCTGTTCCATAACCTTTTTGTTGTAGGCTTTAGAAATCCAGGCTTGATATAACTCAATCTGCTGTTGGGCTTGAAGTCCCTTGTCGTCTAAGGCTTCAAGTTCCTGAAGGCATAGTCGATGTTTCTCTTCTTCCGTCATTCCGGTCGTGATGGTGATTCTCAAGGACGGGATCTGAGTTTCTAATGGTAGCACAACTTCGCAACTGTATACCAAAGAGAATGGTGTAGCTTTGGTGGGGGTCTTCACCGTTGTGCGGTAGGCCCACAGACATTCGTCGAGTCTTTCGTCCCAATCGCGTCGGCTATTTAAAACAAACTTTTTGAGAAGCTTCACAATGGTCTTGTTAAAAGCTTCTGCAAGGCTATTTGCTGGCGGATAATATGCCGTAGAGGCAATGCTTTGGATTCTAAATTTATCACAAAATCTCTGAAATCCAAAGCTGACGAATTGTGTCCCGTTGTCGTGAACTATTCATCTCAGGACTCCAAAATGATAGATGACGTGATGTTTGATGAATTTGATCACATTCAAAGTCTTGACTTCTTTTAGCGGGATTGTCTCCGCCAAATTTGGAGAAGTAATCGGTTACAGCCAAAATAAACCGGTGTCCTTTGAAAGTCGGAGGAGAGATTGGTCCCACAACATCCATACCCCACATTTTGAACGGCCAAGACGCAGATGTGGGATGTAAGTTCCCTGGCGCTTGATGGATAAAGTCACCATGAATTTGATATGCATGACAACGTTTAGCGTAGTCAACTGCATCTGAGAATATTTTTGGCCAATAATAGCTAATTCGTTGGAGGCGATCTCCCAACTTAGCCCCAGGTTGATGGGCTCCGCACATTCAGTCGTGAGCCTCCTTGAGAGCCTCCTTTGCTTCCTTTCGAGAAAGGCATCGAAGCAAAACTCCATCATGTGATTTATGATACAATATTTGGGAAACCGTACCATAATAGAATCAGAGGGTCTTTCGTTTGATAGCGGACGCTTCCTTAAAATTATCGGGCAAAATCCCGTATAAGACATAATCGATATACGGGAATCGCCAATCCCTGGGTTCAAGCTCCATGGAGGTTGTGCAGACTTCTCCTGCTGTTGTCTTGTCTGAACTTTCCTCTATAAGAAGCTTGGAATAGTATAGCTCGCGTCCCGTGATCGGAATCATTGTTTCAGCCCCAGGTGGCAATGCTAATGAAGTTACCAACGAGGCTAAAGCATCTGCATAAGCATTCTGAGCTTGTGGAATATATCCAATGAAGAAACCTTCGAACTTCTTTGCTTGCTTTAACACAGTATACAGGACTGACCTTCAGAAGCTTCAGGAGTCAGAGTGACTTGAGTGATAAAGCTTTCCGTGTTTGTTAAAGCTTCAATCAGAGCTTCCTTGGTGGTTTTAGACAATCTCGGAGCTCATACAGGGTAATTCTAGCTGGTATGTTGGCCAACTATGCCAAGACATTGAATTAGAATGGAGCACTTGGTTCCCCAACTTCTTGATGAAGATTCTTATTGTACTGGGTTTCCTTTTATTTCACTTTGTCAACTGACTTCTTGGGAACAGAACCCTCAGCATCTTGGTGTTGTTCTTCTGCTTCTTGAGCATTCTGATTGTAGTCCTTCAGGTAAGTTTTTCCTGACCGGGTGCCAGGATTGCCTCCCGGATATGCTACAAGAACAATCCTTTCTTCCTTTGAGTCGGTGAGGGGTTTGAGATGATCATCGGGCTAATCATGTTGGATGACTTAGCCTTGCCTCTTTTCTTTTTGGACGAGGTGTTCGTTCACTGTTGGTCTTCAACCAGATCAGGATGGACCCACATGATCTTCCTTTTTGGGGTAGTGAGGGGTACCAACCCCCTATCTTTCTGACTATGTAAGTCAGTATTTTTCATATATATTTCCCCTTTGTGGATGGGGATAACACCGTTTGTAGTTGCTATCAGAGGGAAATCACCGAATTGGACCGCTATCAAATTAGTGGATACGGTCTTCTGTTCGGGCTTCAGTGTGAGTACGTTAGCATTCACCAGATTTTGTAAAATGTCTTTGAAGACATAGCATTTTCTGGTAGGATGTCCCAAGAACCTATGGTAACGGCAGTAATTAGGGTTATCCACCTTCCCTGCCTCATCCGATTTCCTGATCTTGGGAAGCTACAGTTTGTTGTTCTTCCGAAGTAGTTGGAACAGGGTGTCCAGATGCTCTTCTTTGAACGAGTATTGCTTGGGCGCTCTTTGTTGGTTCGGTGCTTTGCCTTGTTTCACAGGTGGTGCGCGCGTGTTAGTGTCGGCAGTCAAAGTCTTCTTTTCCTTAGAGCACGGAGCATTATTCTGGTTACGTTATTGTTGTGGCTTGGGTTGAGTAACTTCTTCAGCCTTGACCCGAGCAACGATTTCTTCAGTTTGTTCTCCTTACGAAACCAGTTGTCTCCAGGAGTGACATTCTGCTACCCCCATTTGAGCAAGGAGCTGGGTCTGCAAGTTGTGCCTGCAAGTTTCAACTAAGGTTGATTGGGTCATACCTGACAGTATCGCAATGCCATGCTACAGAATCTTTCTACATAAGTCTTGATAGACTCTCCTTTCCTTTACTTGCTAGCGAGAAGAGTCGGGATCGAAACTTCTGTGTCGTTCTCGAAGAACCTGGCTAAGAAAAGCCTTTCCAAATCTACCCATTTCTGAATAGATCCAGCAGGCAGTTTC
>NC_033796.1:96917644-96934015 GCF_001876935.1 Asparagus officinalis
AAAATGAACCGGTGTCCTTTGGAAGTCGGAGGAGAGATTGGTCCCACAATATCCATATCCCACATTTTGAACGGCCAAGACGCAGATGTGGGATGTAAGTTCCCTGGCGCTTGATGGATAAAGTCACCATGAATTTGATATGCATGACAACGTTTAGCGTAGTCAACTGCATCTGAGAATATTTTTGGCCAATAATAGCTAATTCGTTGGAGGCGATCTCCCAACTTAGCCCCAGGTTGATGGGCTCCGCACATTCAGTCGTGAGCCTCCTTGAGAGCCTCCTTTGCTTCCTTTCGAGAAAGGCATCGAAGCAAAACTCCATCATGTGATTTATGATACAATATTTGGGAAACCGTACCATAATAGAATCAGAGGGTCTTTCGTTTGATAGCGGACGCTTCCTTAAAATTATCGGGCAAAATCCCGTATAAGACATAATCGATATACGGGAATCGCCAATCCCTGGGTTCAAGCTCCATGGAGGTTGTGCAGACTTCTCCTGCTGTTGTCTTGTCTGAACTTTCCTCTATAAGAAGCTTGGAATAGTATAGCTCGCGTCCCGTGATCGGAATCATTGTTTCAGCCCCAGGTGGCAATGCTAATGAAGTTACCAACGAGGCTAAAGCATCTGCATAAGCATTCTGAGCTTGTGGAATATATCCAATGAAGAAACCTTCGAACTTCTTTGCTTGCTTTAACACAGTATACAGGACTGACCTTCAGAAGCTTCAGGAGTCAGAGTGACTTGAGTGATAAAGCTTTCCGTGTTTGTTAAAGCTTCAATCAGAGCTTCCTTGGTGGTTTTAGACAATCTCGGAGCTCATACAGGGTAATTCTAGCTGGTATGTTGGCCAACTATGCCAAGACATTGAATTAGAATGGAGCACTTGGTTCCCCAACTTCTTGATGAAGATTCTTATTGTACTGGGTTTCCTTTTATTTCACTTTGTCAACTGACTTCTTGGGAACAGAACCCTCAGCATCTTGGTGTTGTTCTTCTGCTTCTTGAGCATTCTGATTGTAGTCCTTCAGGTAAGTTTTTCCTGACCGGGTGCCAGGATTGCCTCCCGGATATGCTACAAGAACAATCCTTTCTTCCTTTGAGTCGGTGAGGGGTTTGAGATGATCATCGGGCTAATCATGTTGGATGACTTAGCCTTGCCTCTTTTCTTTTTGGACGAGGTGTTCGTTCACTGTTGGTCTTCAACCAGATCAGGATGGACCCACATGATCTTCCTTTTTGGGGTAGTGAGGGGTACCAACCCCCTATCTTTCTGACTATGTAAGTCAGTATTTTTCATATATATTTCCCCTTTGTGGATGGGGATAACACCGTTTGTAGTTGCTATCAGAGGGAAATCACCGAATTGGACCGCTATCAAATTAGTGGATACGGTCTTCTGTTCGGGCTTCAGTGTGAGTACGTTAGCATTCACCAGATTTTGTAAAATGTCTTTGAAGACATAGCATTTTCTGGTAGGATGTCCCAAGAACCTATGGTAACGGCAGTAATTAGGGTTATCCACCTTCCCTGCCTCATCCGATTTCCTGATCTTGGGAAGCTACAGTTTGTTGTTCTTCCGAAGTAGTTGGAACAGGGTGTCCAGATGCTCTTCTTTGAACGAGTATTGCTTGGGCGCTCTTTGTTGGTTCGGTGCTTTGCTTTGCTTCGCAGGTGGTGCGTGCGTGTTGGTGTCGGCAGCCAAAGTCTCCTTTCCCTTAGAGCGCGGAGCATTGTTTTGGTTGTGTTACTGTTGTGGCTTGGGTTGAGTAACTTCTTCAGCCTTGACCCGAGCAACGATTTCTTCAGTTTGTTCTCCTTACGAAACCAGTTGTCTCCAGGAGTGACATTCTGCTACCCCCATTTGAGCAAGGAGTTGGGTCTGCAAATTGTGCCTATAAGTTTCAACCAAGGTCGATTGGGTCATACCTGACGGGCATCGTAATGCTATGCTACGGAATCTTTCCACGTAAGTCTTGATGGACTCTCCCTTCCTCTGCTTGGTGGCGAGGAGGGTCGGGAAAAAAACTTCCATATCATCTTCGAAGAATCTGGCCAAGAAAAGTCTTTCTAGATCTACCCATTTTTGAATAGATCCAGCAGGCAGCTTCATGAACCACTCAAAACCAACACCCTTAAGGGTGTCGATGAACAAATAGGTCAGAATGGCGTCATTTGCTACTACATCCCCGGTCTATGACTTGAAGTAGTAGATGTGTTGGTTTGGCAATCATGTGCCGTCAAACGGTTGCAAGGTTGGGGCCTTAAATTTCGGCGGATAGGGAGCTGTATCCCATTCGGCAGGATAAGGCCGTATCACTCCTTCCTCGCGAAACTCACTTCTGTTGGCGATCGCGTTAAGGCGGGCCTCTAACTTGTCTACTTTAGCTGACTGAGGATTCGGTTCTCTTTCCATCTCCCTCTCGTTTTTAGAAGAGGATTCCAGGTTGTGAGTTTCATGTTCTGAGTTCTCAGGTGACTTCTGTTTTCCCTTTGAAATTGTCCTCCGGGAAGACTCAGGCTTTTGGCCTTTCTCTGCAAGGAGCTGAGCCAACATCTCCTTCATCTGAAGAAGTGTCTCTTGCTGTGCCTGGAGCATGACATGATGTTCGTTGACTCTTTTTGCTAGGTCTTCGGGGCCTCCAGACATGTAAACAGGAGCCTCTCGTGCCACGACAGAGCTTGAGGATTGAGAATCAGCATTGGCTGAATTTTTATCATTCGAAGTAATCCCCTTGGCTAACTTTTGATAATTAACCGAATGGATAGCTCCTGTCTGAGTTCGAGTGTGGCGATATATCCCTTCAAACTCGTCACAGATATCCCGGACAGTTAGAGAGTGGCTTCTTTCTGATTCATCAGAATTAGAAGTCGAGGCTTTCCCTCTACCGATCACATTGATAGTGACCTCAGGATATTCAGTTTCAGAAACCTTCTTCTGGTGATGATGTTGTCGCTTGGTAAGTCAAGCGACGTCTGTCAATCCGTCGAACACAGATTTGCGAGTTTTAGGTGTATAGTAGTGACATTCTGAAGGATTGATGATATAAGCCGCTCACATTGGCAAGAATGAGCTGCTTGCGGTGTTGGTCTTCTTCTCGACAGCAATTCCCATAAATCAGACACTTGAGAAGAACCTTTCACCGAGCATGAATATGGAAATGGGACCCCCTTCTCTTGAGTGGGTAAGACTGATTCTTGTCAAACATGGATTTTAAGCCCATGTAGACCTTTTTGAACTTAGCGGACCATGTCACGTTCTTGAGAATAAACGCGAGGGTCGCGTTTGGATTTGTAAAGATTAGGCCGAGGCCTGCGTTTAAATGATGAAACAGACCCCTGAGGATCATATTCCACTTGAACGCACTCTTGAGATGTGTGTTTATCTCTGGCAGTGCCTTCCTGAGGGTTACGTTTTAGAGGAGCAACGCGCCACTGAGGGTCGCATTTCAGCTGTATCATACGAGGCTCATAATTGGGCTCATTGTCGTGAAGTGTGCATTCTAGAGTAGAAACGCCTTTTTCGGGCAGAGTCTCAAAAATGTGATCCTCGCATTGGGTAAGAGATCAGCTTTCTCAAAGATGCGCCCGTCGTATGGATCTTCTCTGTCTTCGAGCGGCGTTCTTTTTGGCTTGTTTCAAAGCCTTTGCAGCAACATCGTTGGTGTTTATAGAGCTCGCCTCCTCTATAGATCATTTGTGACCTGTGACAAATCGTGTTGACGCGGACTTGGAACGTTCAACTCGTTGGACGAGTTCAGCAGAGGCTAAGCCCGCTCCTTTAGCGGAGGGGCTGTTCCATGAATCTTGGCCAAATGAGAGGACTTTCTTTAGCATTTCAGCAATAGTTTTGATCTCTTTAGAGATCTTGCGGATGTTGCGCCTAGCCTTGGGGCTAAGCGATCCAGAGGAAAGAGCTTCCTTGTACTTGGCTTGATCAAACTCTACAACGAGAGTTTCCATAGTCGTTCCAGCGATATGGACGTCGGATTGAGCCACCACTTCGTCGTCAGAGTAGCTATTCCCCAGCGGAGTCCCCATCTTTTGTTTGGTGAAAAATTTGTAGTAAATAAAATAAAAAAAATTTAACTTGTATTCTCTCGATCTTAATTACAATTTGAATTCCGATTATAAAAGAGAGGAGAATGATCTGGATTCTCCCCTTTGTTTAATTCTGGGTTCTTTACAGTAGTGATGAGATACCTCCCTCGAATGCTTACGTCAAGTTTGCTTCTCGTTGACGATCCGGACGTTTTGTTTCACTAAAATAATTGGAGAACTCTTACGAGTTTTATGACTCAGAATGAGTGCAAAACTCTGTTAAAAGAGTTGTTTTTAACCGAATAATCGGTTAATACGCCAAGTATATGAATTCTTTCGTTGCTGAAGAATGCCTTCCAAGCCCCAGCCCTTGATCTCGACTTTTTTTGAAGTTTGATCTCCCAAGACCCTAGCCGAAAGAATCCTCCTCAGATCATAAAAAAATCTGATCCCCTCAGATCATCCAAAAAGAAAAGATCCCCCTCTCTGTGGAGTTTGTTGGGATTTTATAGGAGGATAAGGGGTTGTAACTTCCCTCTTAATCTGCTCCTAAGTGAGGGTTTAGTCGCCCCATTAATCGGGTGTAACAACCCACGTAAACCACTCCCCAAATCGTGGGTGAAGAGCAGTTTCGGGATTGCTACGATTACGTTTGAATAGGTCAAACGCAAGTCTTGTGTTGCTGGGCATGAACCTGCGTATACCTTTGGATGATGCGTCAGCGTCTGAGCTTGAGTTACGTTCGCGGTTGAATTGGTGCCGCGTTTGTGCTACGTTCGGCGGTTGAAAACACTGCGTATATGCTGCGTTTGAGCTGCGTTGACAGCTGAAGATGTAGTGATTACGTTGCTTTGACTCTGGAACGTAATCACTTGTATCTCAATCTATGGGATGCAGGGATGAGTTCTGCACCTCGATTTGAAGAAATTGTTACCTTGTAATCCCTTCTTAATTGACATGAAAGTCGTCTGATTGTAACCTTCTTAGTCAAAACTGTTGGTTGAAGTCTAACAGGGGTTAGCTATCTATTGTGATTTTTAGATAGCCTATAGCTTGTTTTGCCATTATGATACCAGCGTCAACTAAGACTTGAATACTATCTTTAAGGGCAAAATAGTTCTTGGTGGGATGTTAAACCCTCCTGTGATATGCACGGTATTTTGGGTCTGAAGTCTTGCTAGCTTCCTCTTGATTTGCAATAGGTGGTAGTTTGATTTTGTTGTTGGCGAGGAGGTACTTAAAGATGGGTGGAACTTCATCATCTTCGAAAGAATACTCCTTCTGGGACCTCAAATCGAGAGTCCTCTATTGCCTCTGGGGTTGCTGTTATGATGTTTGATTGGCATTCATAGTAGTTGCAGGTCCCGTCGATTGACTTCTCTCAGCTTTCTTTCTTTTGAGAAAGTGTTCAACTTGTTCTCCACATACCTTCAGTTGTTTCTAGGTTTTGGATGGCGTCACCCCCATGGCTTCCAACACATCCAGAGAAAGATTATCATGGCAAGTTTGGAGGATAAACTCCTCTGTGACCGAATCCTGACAATTCATCGCCTTATTCCGGAAGCGCTTGATGTAGTTGTCGACTGACTCTCCGCTCTTCTGCTTCTTATCTAGAAGAGTTCTGATTGATACCTCAGTGACATCGTCAAAGAAGTTATTGAAGAAGAGACTTTCCATGTCATCCCAACTATTAATGCTCCCTGACTTGATATGTTGATACCAATCGAAGGCGGCCCTACGAAGGGTGCCTATGAATGACCGTACCATCAAGGGCTCATTGCTAGAAATTATACTCAAGTGAGACTTGAAGTAGATCAAGTGTTCTGTTGGCTAGCCTTTCCCGTCAAACGGCGTGAAGTTAATCAGATTAAACTTTGTTAGATACGGGATTGACTCCCCCTCTCTCAGATACCGATAAGGAATGTCGGTCTTCTTCACCTCTTGAGTAAACATTAAGGCATTGACCTTGTTCTCAAGCTCTTCCATCATTTCATTGTCTCCGTCCTCATTTTTCTTTGGGGGACATTGGGGAAGCTGAGGAGGATTAACCGGACTACCCCCAGTGTTATTATTATTGATAGGACCACTCCCAGCATTTTTGTTTTCGAGGGGGTATCAGCGTTGTGATTTTCCTCCACTTCTGAGTCGCTATCTACGTGATTGATAGTGTTGTGATGACTGGACTCAACGAGCTGATTTGATAAGGCTTGAAGCTGTTGGTCATTTAACTTTCTCATCTGTTGCACGGTCAACTCCATTTCGGCTTTAAATTCTTCTTTCTACTTGGCCAATGCTTCTTGAAACAGTTGAGCTATTTGTTCAATAGTGACCATGAACGCTTCTCGTGTTCGTCTCACGTTAGACACTGTATTGTCAGAAGAAACTGCATAACAAGTGTCTAACGCTTCAACATTTAAGGATTGTCCTCTATTTGGCCTGGGTCTGATAGTTCCCAACCATAGCCAAGTGAGACACTGGGACGCCCCTGAAAAAGGATCGGGACTGGAACACCGTGTTGGCTTTCCTTTATCGGCCATGTTGATGGTGACTTCTGGGAGTTTGTCATCTTGACCAACTGATCTTATTTTGCAAAAACGTCTTGATTTAAATTTGGACGCTTCAGTGGAGATCCTTTCAAATACCAAGACGCTCTGTGGAGCAGTCTTGGGGTAATTACACTCTGATAATACTGCCATGATAAGTCTTTCACACGAGTAATGTGAGTTCATTTCCCGAATACTTCTCTTCCAAAACTTGTTCGCACCCCCAGTCTGATAGTAAAACTAATCAGTATGATTGCCGGAGCACCCTATTACTGGTTGGTGTGACTTCCTAGGTAGGCACGTTTTCTTCTAGGAATGTGACGCCTTGTTAGCATTCTCAGAAGTCGCCTGTTTAGAACCACCCCCTTACGAGTGTGAAATCTTAATGTACTCCTGGGCTTCAATACACACCCCTAAGCGGGTGGTTACAGGGGTTTTCCCAAACGGGGATGGCTTTGACTTGATGAGAGGACGTGTACGACCCCCAGTCTGAAGAGTCACTTAGGATTTATTCACCAGATCTAAGCGTTCCTTCATCGAAGCTTTGCCTCAATGTTCATGTAGAAGCCTAAGGTGATTGGTCATCATAATTTTGAATTTTGATAGGTCAACACTACTCTGAGGCTCCATCGGGGGTATAGAAGCAGACAGAGCAAGCACCAATATCGACGGAGGCGTGAAAGCGACCGCGGGGACACTTGTTGGTGCGAGACAGATGGATGTGTCTCAGGCTTGGCCGAGACATATTGTGTTGTCTCGGCCTTGGCCAAGACACATGACTGTGTCTCAGTCAGGGAGAGGACTTCTGACTATTTTTGGGTCTTGATTCAGCACAAGTTTGGATTTTGGCACCCATATCTTACGGTATTTTGACTGTTCTTTAGCCACCTCTTTCTTTTTCATGCCTTGCACTTGTCGCACAAGAGCACGCGCGTGTGCGACACATGCACGACGCTTCTGGATGCACTGCTTCAGGGTTGAACGAGTCCTCTTGATGAGAACCCATTCCTCCGTCGATGGTTTAGTAGAAGTGACAGAAAATTACCGTTGAGGAGACTGGATTACCTGACACTTCCTGAACTCCAAGTCTACGTAATATCGAACCTCATTGACTGTTTCTAGGGACTTAGTGATTTGACAAGCGAGACATTGGTTTGCCTCTGATGAGCCCTCTTCGTCAGAATTAGCAAACTTTCATCGGATAACTCCTTGACTGGAGAGGAGTTGTCGCGAGCAGAGATTCCGACTTGGTTGGACGTCAGAGAGGCGTTGCGAAGGGAAAATTCAACAATGATCAGTAAAACCTTTTTAAAAGATGAGATCCTCCTACACTTGCGAGGGGAGGAGGATCTGGAGGAGGAGGATGAAACGTACTCCTCGAACTTTTGTTGGTCGAACTCGTACTCGACCTCTGTATCAGCCGAGATCTTGATCTTTAGTTGTAACATGATAGCCTCAACAAAGAGGATGTTACTTCCCACTATGGTTGTCAGCGTGTTTGCGTCAGAAATCTTTTTCATTATGGAATACTATTACAATTATTTATCAATTACAGATTCAACAAGAAGGAACCTTTTTATAAGACTTTTCTTACACAAATAAATGAGGACTTCCTAGAAACACCCTCATGATCATTTATCGATCGCTGCTTGCGTGGGATCTTTGTCTGTGCCGGGGACGCGTTAGTTCATGGACCGCCAAAAATCAGATCCGGTTGATCATGAAAAAGGCTTATCATTCCCGTTCCCTTATAGAAACAATAATGGAAGTAAATATCTCAATGATACGAGATAAATACCCTTCTGAATATTAAAACAACAGTATGATCTTGAGAGAACAGGTGACAGGTTGTAGATTTCTCGAAAGATTATTCTTTATGCTGAAGAACTCACCAAGGACTTGCCTTTTGATCTGAAATTCATGGCTCTTTACTCTCAAAATGTCAGGGCTTCGCCTTTGCTCCGTCTGTGCATCAATCCCATCTCCTCCTCTTCACAAATGACGAGGGGGGGGGCTGTATTTATAGGGCTTCAGACATCGTGTTCACAGATAAGAATGTATCTTTAGTTAATAATAGCTCTCCCACGTTTAAGAATATCCTCAAGGCAGTTAGGTAGGCTCTAGAACGAACAAATCCTACAAATCTATCGAAATGTGCATCGTCGGGAGACTGATCTTGTGAAACACTCTTGGGTGTTTCGCACATGGTGCGGAACACTCAGGTGTGTTTCACACATAGTGAGAAACACTCTTGGGTGTTTTGACATGGTGTGAAGCACTCTCAAGAGTGTTTTGACATGGTGCGAAACACTCTCAAGAGTGTTTTGCACATGGTGCGAAACACACCTTAGTGTTTCGCACTCTGGGTGCAAAACACATTGTTGGGTGTGTTGTTTCTCCGTCGTTTCACTCGTTTTGTGCGTTTTATATGCTTCGTTGACTCGCTTTGCTTCTTCAGGACATCGGATGATCCTCTTTAGACTCTGATAATGGTGTTCATCGTCTTCTCTTCATCTCGACCTGCATGTGATAACCTATAAGCAATTTTGACGCCTACAACCCTCTTCAAGACTCCCTGCAAATTGACAACGAGATATATATTCAGCAAATTGCTAACCCGAAGTGTCTAGCACACATGCAAGGCGTGAGAGCCCATCTTGCACACGTGTGGGACAATCCCATGTGTCTCGCGTAGTGAATGGGCCCCATGGGTATTTCACGTGTGTACTCACTTGTTTTCGCCTGTTTTTGACGTAATCGAGGTACGTATTCACACTCCGATGAGTATACGAGTATAAACTACATCTCCTTGAACCTTCAACAGGTATTTGAGGATAAACTATTCTCCGAAACTCCAAGGAGTATATGAGTATAAACTGATTCTCCACGCTCCAATGCCTTAAGAGCTTAAACTGTGTAGACTCTAGTTACGTATGAGCATAAACTATGTTACGTTGCAACGAAGGTCAATGCCGGTTAACGCTTCAACAGTTTCACCAAAATCAGATTCAGGATAATTTTATGCCAAAATTATTTCGAAGAGTTCAATCATGATTCAAATGCAAGCTCCTGACGAAGAAGATCGGTTCAACGTTGACTCAACGACATGAGATAATTCACGTATCAACGCACCAATTTTAGTTCAAAATTTTGACAACGGTCCAGCGATAAACACAACACCAGAAATATTTCAGACTATTCAAAAAAATACTGAATAGGCTAAAAGCTAAAGAAGTTAAAGAATTAAAGCCACTCACGGGTCCTTCTGCACAATCTTCTCGACAAAATACTAAAGAGATTGAAGGCAGGGCCTATCTTGTCCAAAGTATTCCAGACTGCTCGATAAAATACTGAGGGCTGAAAACATTAGAGGGGTATCTGTAGGCATAAAAAATTACCTATAGGTTCCCGAATGCAATTCGAGGAAAGGAGAAAATGAAAAACGTTGTTATCTAAGTCAGAGAGCATCGTCCGATACAAAAAATGAAGCGCCGAAGCGACAAAGCAACGAATCGACGAATCGACAAAGTGGTGAATTGACGAAGCAATGAATCGACGAAGCAACGAAATGTTGAAGCCACGAAACGACAAAGCGACGAAGCACGTGAGGTGATGAAGCGATGGAACGAGACACACTCAGGTGTCTTGAAATCTGAGACACTCAGAGGTGTCTCAAATTCTGAGACACCATAGTGTGTCTCGCAGTTCGAGACACTAAAGGGTGTCTCACACCCAAGACACACAGGGTGTCTCGCACAGTGAACTCCCAAAGCATGTTTTTTTAATGTTTTCTCAGGATTCGTGCGGTCCACTGACTTCCTAACTACCTTGGAAATATCCTCAAACACGAGAAAGTCATTATTAACTGAAGATACACCCAAATCACGAGTTTTTATCCTTAAACACAGTGTCCGAAGCCTATAAATACCCCCATGCACTTATGACGGGGACTGATGGTGGAGGCGAGGTGCTAACATTTTGAGAATAGATGCCCACGAATTTCAGAGAGAAAGGAGAGATCTTAGCGAACTTCGTGCATAAAGAAGAAGATTTCGAAAGATCTATAGGCCTTCATCCCTTTCCTTGAGATCAAACATCGTTTTGATCTCAAGAAGAGTACTTATCTCACCTCGCTGAGATATTTACTTCTGTTCTTGTTTCCCAATTAAAACAAGAACACCGAGCCTTCTTCACAATCAACCCGGATCTGTGAATCGGTCGTCCATGGGCTAACACGTCCCCGATACAGGCAAAGATCTCACACAAGCAGTGATTGATAAACAATTTCCGAGTGTGATCTAGGAAATTCTCTTTTTGTTTCTTTTGTAAAGAGAAGTCTTATAAAAAACCTCGCTTTTGTGATTCTATTGCATCGATAAACAATTGTAATGGACTATGTAAAGAAATTAATTTTCGACACAAACAACAATCACATAATTTGGGGTTGGGCTGATGCGCACCACAAGTTCCGTCATGCGCTTCTTTGAGGGCTTCTTCCACTTCCTTGGTGGAAAAGCATTGAAGTAATAAGCCATCATATGCACGATGATAGAGCGTCTGTGTTGCTGCTGCATTGTAGTAAAACCTTAGCGCTCTTCGTCGAATGGAATCTCTTTCTTTTATCTTCTAGCAAGATACTGTGCAAGACATAATCAATGATGGGGAAACGCCAGTCTCGAGGTTCGGGTTCGTTTCTGGTTGTGTGCACCTCTTTGGTATCTAGGGCACAATCTGGTATGAAGAGTTGATGAGTCTTCACGATAACCAGTTGTTCGGCACAAACATGGTTGATTATCAACTGAGAATCACCAAAATCTTTAAGGTATTCCACTCCTAGTTCTTTGGCGAAATTGAGTCCAATGAGAAGCGCATTATACTCAGCCACGTTGTTGGAGCATGGCTCAATTAGAGAATAGGCTCGAGGTATCACATGTTTCTTTAGAGAAACTAGGGCAACTCTAACTCCTGAAGAAATCTTAGAACTTCTGGAAGTGCTTGCCACATGAGTTGTGCGCCGTCGAAGTACATGTTGGATATATTGTCCCCAATATATAGTTTTGATGATAACAATTTATATACTATGTCTATTATATATGCACTAACATATCAATACAGATATCAACATCAAATATGCTCAAGAAATGTGAACAAAGTGTAGGATGAGTTCAAGGCAACATGAAGCA
This sequence comes from Asparagus officinalis, assembly GCF_001876935.1. NCBI lineage: Eukaryota > Viridiplantae > Streptophyta > Magnoliopsida > Asparagales > Asparagaceae > Asparagus > Asparagus officinalis. Next base: position 96,929,413 of record NC_033796.1, read on the forward strand.
AAGAAGAAGATATGCGTAAATGTCAAAATATAATTTTTACATTTTTTTGCTTATCTTATGTACAAGCTTTGATCACTCACAACACATACACACACATAGTATTAGAACACACTAACACATGCTTAGTGTGTGGTTAACTATACAAATCTCTTATGTTAACCATTAGAGTTTATAGATAAAGAATAAGTCTCAAAATACTTCATATATCTTATATTTACCCCTTAGTAGTCGACCAATAACAATAGTAGTCGACTACTCAAGCTTTGGTCAAAATATCAAATTCTGTCGTTTTACAATATAGTCGACTAATACAAATAGTAGTCGACTAATTAAGCCTTAGACAGAATTCCAGATTCTGTGATTTTACAGTGTCGACTAATACAAATAGTAGTCGACTAATTAAGCCTTAGACAGAATTCCAGATTCTGTGATTTTACAGTGTAGTCGACTAATACACATTGTAGTCAAATTAAGCCTTAGACAGAATTCCAGATTCTGTGATTTTACAGTGTAGTCGACTAATACACATTGTAGTCAACTATTAAAGACTTAGAAAGAGTTCTAGAATCTGTGAAATTACAGTTTAGTCGACCATTAACAAAAATAGTCGACTACTAAGTAGTTATATGACTTCACAGAGTCTGTTTAGACTCAGTGTAGTCGACTACTAAGCCTTGTAGTTGACTACAGATATAGTTTTCTAGTTTCTCAGAATTTGAATTAGTGGCTGTTTTATAGCCATTTTTTGGATGTTAATTGAGTTTAAATTTGTGTATTTTCAGAGGTTATAAATAGGTATTAAAGTTTAGAATTTGCCACCAATGTTCATACCCATAAGATTTAATTTTTGTGCAAATTCACTCTCTTGTTTTCAGAATTTCAGTCTAAGTTTCCATAAAAGAGAGTTTCTGAAATAGCCATTGATCTTCATCATACATACAAATTGTTTAGACAATATTCAGAGATTAAAATAGTTCCTAAGCCACTGCTACACTTCACTACACATTCGAGGCTTATAGGAATTTGTGTTCTTTCTTCAAGGAGATTTCTCTCGGGAGTAAGAGAATATTTCTTAGTGTAGAGATTGTTGTAATTTGCATGGTCTTGCAAATTGGTCAGGTTTGGTTTTTAATTTTGAATTAGTTTTTCAAAATCGTAGTGAAAATCTCAAGCGTGATTTGCTTGGGGACTGGATGTACCCCCAGGGTGGTGGAACCAGTATAAATCTCTTGTGTTTGTGATTGTTCAAACTTTTGTGATTGCTATCATTTATTCTGTAATTTATAACTCATCTTGCGAATTTTTTAAAAGAAATACTATGCACCCCTCTCTAGTGTTTAGTGCGTGCTTTCGCAGATCCTACACTTGGTATCAGAGCAAGGTGAAACATGGCAACAATAAGTACATCACAATTCAAAGAGGGACATTCCATACAGCGACCACTACTATTTGATGGAGCAAATTACAATTACTGGAAATGTCAGATGAAGATATACCTTCAATCACTTGGCTACGATCTCTGGAACATTATAGAGATTGAATTTATAAAGCCAACCACTACATACACTGAATGGATAGTTGTTCAAAGAACAAATGTGAATCTGGACTCAAGGGCAATGGATGCACTATTTTTGTGCCTTGGACAAGAATGAATTCAATCGAGTGTCTACCTCTACATCAGCACATTAAATTTGGCATACTTTTGAGGTAACACATAAAGGAACTAACAAAGTTAAAGAATCAAAAAATTTTGTTCTTGTTCACAGGTTTGAACTATTCAAGATGAAGGACAATGAGACCATCACGGAGATGTTCACAAGATGTTCTTGTTCACAGGTTTGAACTATTCAAGATGAAGGACAATGAGACCATCACGGAGATGTTCACAAGATTTACAGATATTACAAACTCCTTAATCAAAGATGAAGGACAATGAGACCATCACGGAGATGTTCACAAGATTTACAGATATTACAAACTCCTTAATCACACTTGGCAAAGTTTACACTCAAGTTAAAATGGTGAGGAAAATACTAAGAGCACTCACTCCAGAATGGGAGAAGAAGACTACGGCAATTGAAGAGGCCAATAATCTCTCAACCCTTACCGTAGAGGACCTTATCGAAAATCTTATGACATATGAAGTTCGGAAATCTTATGACATATGAAGTTCAACTTGAAGATAGAAAGAAGGATGATGAACCAAAGAACAAGAAAATACTTGCCTTCAATGCATCCTTCAACACCGAAGAATCCGAAGAAGATTATGAGGATATTGCATTAATCACAAAGAAATTCAAACGATTTCTAAAGAAAGGTAAGTATAAATCAAACAAATTTAAAAATACTAATGATTCTTTTTTGTGTTTCAATTGCAATAAGCTAGGACATATAAAGAAGGATTGTTCGCTTCTTAAGTCAAGGTCAAAGTTCACCAATTCTAATAATTTCAACAACTTCATGAAGAAGAAGAAGAAGAAGAAGAAGGCTATGGCAATGACTTGGGATGATGGTGATAATTCATCATCTGATGACGAAGAAGAAGAAAAAGAAGAATATGCACATGTGCTTCATGGCACAAGAAAATGAAGAATTATTAGAAGCTTTTAATGAACTTTTTATTAAATTTAAGGATTTAAATGTCAATTATAAGATTTTGAAAAATAAAAATAAAAGATTAAATTTAGAATTATTTTCTTCAAACTCTTCACCAGTTAAAGAATTGAAAGAATTAAATAATAAGTTATTTTCTAAAAATAAATTATTAACTAAAAATAATGTTTATCTTAAATCTGAATGTAATATTATGAAAAATAGAATTACAGATTTAGATAAAAATATGGCTCCACTTAAACTCAAATATGAAGAGTTATTTTTAAATGTAAATAAGTTCAACAAAGGAAACGAAGATTTAACTGATCTATTATCTTTTCAAAAGTCTTATAATCAAAAGTTTGGTTTAGGATATGCTCATAAAAAGAATGATTATGTTACTAGAACATATCATGCATCATCTTCTTTGACTAAAAATATTAGTAAATTTCATGCACCTTTATCAAGGAATACTCATGCTTTATCTATGTTTATTTGGGTGCCTAAAAACACTTGTTTGTATTAAAGAAATATTTATATTTCAGATTTTAATAAAAATATATGCAATTTCACAAATTATATTTATGTTAATAAGGGGAAACCAAATTCCAAGTGGATTTGGACTCATAAAGACTAATCCAATGGACCCAACATAAAAGGGTACCAATGTTTACATGTCTATATTTCAGGTACCTCAAAAAGAAAAAGTGGATACTAGATAGTGGATGTTTCAAACACATGACACGATATCCTCAAATGTTGTCTTCAGTTCAATACATAAAGGGAGGAACTATTACTTTTGGAGATAAGAACAAAGGTCAAGTAATTGGTGTTGGAACAGTAGGTAACATTAACAAACCATTAATTGACAATGTTTTATTAGTAGATGGTTTAAAATACAATCTTCTATGTATTAGTCAACTTTGTGATAAGAATTTTAAAATTATTTTTGAAAAAGATTTATGCCTTATCTATGATAATATTTTAACTAATATTTTATTTAAAGGAAGTAGAAATAAAAATATATATGTTTTATCCATGAATTTAAAACGGTTTGACCCGAAAACCAAATCCTACATGGAATCTGCCTATCATCGGTCGACCGATTTGCTTAGGTCGGTCGACCGACCTATGTTCATCGCTCGACTGGTTTGCTAGGACCGGTCGACCGACTAGAACACAGAAGCTGACTCACAGGTTTTCGTATTTATGCACATTTACACTTATATACATACATATATGTACTTAATCGATCTCAAATCGATTTCTAACATACTCATTCATATCATAATAGTATCAATCATGATAAAAACTATTGTTCGCGGGGAAAATCGTTTTCATTGACGTCATTGTTTTCTTGAGCAACAGTTTATCGGTTACAAAAGATCCGGCCTTTTTATAAGATCTGGTTACAACAAAATCAACAAAAAGAAAATCTTAAAAGATTACAATTTTCCTTTTCTGGAACAAATCGCAAGATCCTGTTTTGCGGTCTCTTGCTTGTGTGGGTTCTTTGCCTGCGCCGGGGTTAATCCGTGGACCACCGCACGATCTTGATCCGGTCGGATCTACACGGTATGACGGATGTTATTTCACGAAAGAAATAACAGCCGAGGGGATTATTTCACCAAGGAAATAATAGCCCTAAGTAATCGAAATCGACCAAGCGAAATCGATACTCTTCTCGAGATCAAAAACCAAGTTTTGATCCGGAGGATGACCGTGTAGATCTCAGATCTGATCTCTCTCGAACTCCTACCTTATTTGGCGTGGATGATCGCCAAGAACCAGATCTGAAAAGTCCGAGTCATCAAAGCTCCAAAGCTCCAACCTTTTTTAGTCTTGAGCCTTTAATCCAACAGAGTTTCCCCTCAGAAGTTCCACCAAAAGTCCAACCCTTAAACAATGAGCCCTCCTTCTCTATTTATAGGCATCTCAATCCAGATCTGGGCTCAGATCTGGGCCCAGATCTGGGTGGCTCGACCAGTGGCTCGGCCAGGTGGCTCGGCCA
>NC_033796.1:96934028-96957104 GCF_001876935.1 Asparagus officinalis
TAGAGGTGGCTCGGCGAGCCACCTAGGAGTGGCTCGGTTTTGGCCGAGCCCTCCAGGTGCTTGCTTCTTCACCCGTTTTCCGGTTTCGTGGTTTATCAGAACTTTAGTGTTGATCTGGACTCTGATTCGGCAGTCCGGATCCTGATTTGGCAGTAAATCCGCTTTGATGTTGTGGTCTAACGATCCTGCTTGGATATATCGCCCGATGGTTGGTTTGTCGAATCACCGTGCCGAGCTGTGTTAAGGGATCTATAAGCAGTTTTATACGCTTACAGATACCCCCTCCAAAGTATTTCAGCCTCATTCTTTTATAGAAGAGTCTGGAATACTTTGGATATGATTGTGCCAACCTTCAATCGGTGTAACGGGACCTTGGAATGGCTTCTATTCTTGATTATTTTAATCCTTCAGGCTATTCGGTGCTTTGTCGAATGTCTGCAAGGGTTCCGGTGCTGCATTTATTGTCTGACCGTTGTCGGAATTTTGAACTTGAAGTCACTTCCTGATTTTCTGATCTTTAGCTCGTGTTTGTTGTTTCAACATAGAACCGACCATCGATTGTTGGCGTTGAGTCTTCATTTGTAACGCGTTGTCCGGCGTTTGACACAGTTTATACTCGTACGTCTGCTGGAGTCTTGAGAAGTAGTTTATACTCTTATACTTTTCGGAGTGTTGTTGAGTTATCCTTAAGAATATTTTTTAGAAAAATACTCTCCAGAAACTTCTCAACAAAAATAGGGAATAGTTTATACTCGTATACCTTATTGGAGTACTGAGAAGCAGTTTATACTCATATACTTTTCGGAGTGTTGTTGAGTTATCCTTAAGAATATTTTTTAGAAAAATACTCTCTAGAAACTTCTCAACAAAAATAGGGAATAGTTTATACTCGTATACCTTATTAGAGTACTGAGAAGCAGTTTATACTCGTATACTTTTCGGAGTGTGGCAATCCCAAATATTGGGCTGCAGAACCAACTATCAAAGCTGATTCATCTGCTCGTGTGGATCTTATTCCGAATTTGTTGGATGTTCAAATCACGAGACCAACTAATAAAGCTGATACGTTAATGACTCACGTTTATAGAATTTTTGGCAAATTCTCAGCCATCAACGGGTTTGATAAGCCTTTACCGACTACCGTTTGAGTCGGGCTAGCATGCAGATTGTTTAGACCCATTCTGCATGTGACATTGTGCTAAGAGAGTGAATTCTCTGAGACTTTGTGCTATGATGTCGAATACATAGGCTTTACCATTTGTTACGGGAATAGGCTACCCGGCAACACGTGTTAGGCGTTTACTTTAGGATTTTTGGCTAACCCCCAGCCTTCAACGGATTTGATTAGCCTTTACCGACTACTGTTTGAGTCGGGCTAGCATGCGGATTATCTAAATTCGTTTCGCATGTAACGTTGTGCTAAGAGAGTGAATTCTCTGAGACTTTGTGCTATGATGTCGAATACATAGGCTTCACCATTGTTACGAGAATAGGCTACCCGGCAACGTGTATTAGACGCTGACTTATCCCTACTTAGGCTTCGGGATAAAAGTCCCCAGAATCAGGTTCTGGTGTCTTCTTGGCCGGTAAAAGACTAACCCGGCGACGCGTGTTAGGCGTCGACATATCCTTTCTTAGGATTCAGGATGAAATTCCCCATGCGTGTAAGGCATGGATTTTGGTGTTATTAATAATAACCTGCCACAATGTTGAATATGTGGGCGGGTGTTCTTTTTAACGGTTAAGAACTAACCGGCAGCGCGGGTTAGACACAGACTTATCCCTGCTTAGGTTTCGGGATAGGATACCCCAGAATCGAACTCTGGTGTCTTCTTCCACGGAGAAAGACTAAACCGGCGACGCGTGTTAGGCGTCGGCATATCCTTTCTTAGGATTCAGGATGACATTGCCCATGCATGTAAGGCATGGATTTTGATGTTATTAATAACAACCTGTCACAATGTTGAATATGTGGGCGGGTGTTCTTTTTAACGGTTAAGAACTAACCGGCAGTGCGGGTTAGGCGCAGACTTATCCCTGCTTAGGTTTCAGGATAGGATACCCCAGAATCGAACTCTGATGTCTTTTTCTACGGAGAAAGACTAAACCGGCAGCGCGTGCTAGGCGCAGACTTATCCCTGCTTAGGATTCGGGATAAACTTCCTAGGATGAATCCTAGATTACTAAACCGGCAACGCGTGTTAGGCGTTGACTTATCCCTACTTAGGATTCGGGATAAAATTCCCCGTACTTGTGAGGCACGGATTTTGGGAGTTGAAAAAGGTGGTGTCTTCTCTTAGGGCAAAGACGAACCCGAAATGGGAGAGGAAGAATTTTATATTCTATCTCCCGACACTGAGGAAGAAGAATTTTATATTCTATCTTCAGCTGGAAAGGAGACTCGAGGTGGGGTCTCCACCCCCAGAATCCGGAAAGGTGAAACTAAGAGTGGGATCTCCACTCCAAGAATCGAAAAGATTCAGATAACCCTAACTGTCGGAAGGTTTGATTACCGAACTAAAGATGAATTTCTCATTTATCGAGAGTGAATTGTGGTTTTGGTCCTAACTGTAGGAAGGTTTGACCAAATGGGAGGTTTAAGACGATCCTAACTGTAGGAAGGTTTGATCGCTTAATTTATGGGCCTCTCGTTCATTGAAGGAATCGAGAGGGGATTTTGGTTGTGGCCCTAACTTTTATAGGTTTGACCTGAAAGCAAAGGGAGTGGAATACAAGTAGCAGTAGAAATACTGGTTTGTACTGGCCACTCGATGAAGGGTTTTGACGTTAAGTAATCAGGACTTAACACGTCAAGCTTTGGAAATTGCCATGAATTGGCGGACAGAAAATTTAGTGGACCCACCGTCAATTGACTTGATCAGTGGGGGATTTTTGTGAGGAAAGATTAATCTGTCAAAAGGATCGAATCTCGTCTCAACAAGATAACTCATGAGAATTAGTGAATTTGATAACAATAATGGAAAACATTCCGACATTTAGAGTTTAAATGTGGATGTTTTACTTATCACTTTCATAGTGATTGGGTTATCCTTAAGAATATCACCCGTGGTATTATTTCGGGAACTTCCCGATACATGAATAATGCACCCCCAGCTTCCCTTGTGGAACTGGGTCCGACATTGTACTCAGTTACATGACCGGGTTATCCTTAAGAATATTACATATAAAAATTCTCCAGGAACTTCCCGTGAAAGAAATGAAACAGTTTAGACTCATATACATGTTGGAGTATCAGGGAGCAGTTTAACCTCTTATACCGGTCGGAGGAGTGAGAAGCAGTTTATACTCTTATACTTGTCGGAGTAGTGAGAAGCAGTTTATACTCTTATACTTGTCGGAGTCTTGCCGTTCTCAATTGGCTTACCCTAGCATTATAACGCCGGCTTCAACCAAGGTTTGGATGCTGTTCTTTAAAGTGAAGCACGCCTTGGTGGGATGAAAGATCCTCCTGTGGTACGCGTAGTACTTCGGATCCGCAGTATTGTCAGCTTCCTCCTGATTTGAGATGGGTGGCAGCTTGATCTTGTTGCTTTGGAGAAGGGTCTCGAAGATGGCTGGAACGTCTTCGTCCTTGAATGAGTACTCTTTTTGGAGCCTCTGATCCGAAGTCTTCTGCTGTCTCCGGGGCTGCTGTTACGACGTTTGATCAACAGCCACTGTAGGTGCATTGCCCCTACCACGGGAGGCGAAGTTCGAGTTCGGAGGATTAGCCATCGGTTGGCTCCTCTCGGCCTTCTTCCTTTTGAGGAATCGCTCGGCTTGCTCTCCTCGGACCTTCAAATCCTTCCATGTTTTGGACGGTGTTGTCCCCATTGCTTCCAACACGTCCAATGCGAGGTTGTTGTGGTAAGTCTGAAGAATGAACTCCTCAGTGATCGGGTCCCGACAGTTCATCGCTGTTTGTTGGAAATTTGCAGTAGAAAGACAATGAAAGAAAAATTTGACTTGTATTCCTCTCAAAATCAATTACAATTTGGATTCCGATTACAAAAGAGAGGAGAATGAATTTGATTCTCCCCTTTGTTTAATTCTGGGTTCTTCACGGTGGCGATGAGATGCTTCCCTCGAATGCTCGCGTCGAGTTTGCTTCTCGTTGACGATCCGCACGTCTTAATTCACTAGAACATAGTCTTCTCCTCACGATTTGACGCTGTAGAGAACTTGCAAAGAAAGTTTGAAACTCTGGACGAGTTGATGACTCTGATCAAGTTCGAAACTCTTGAAAAAGAGTCTTAAAAACAACTCTTAACGAGTTAATAACTCAGAGCGAATTTTAGAAGAACTTACAGAGCAAGTTTTGAACTCTGATCGAGTTGATAACTCTGAACGAGTTTGAAACTCTATGAAAGAGTTGATTTAAACCGAAAGTTCGGTTAACAAGCCAAGGAAGAAGCTCCTGTTGCTGGTCTCCAAAACTCCAACAATTCCCCTCCAAAGTTAGCCGAAGATATCAAGGATCCCCAAAAAGTCAGCTCCCCCCCTCCAAAAAAGAGGATCCGAACTCAGTTGAGTTTTGAGGTATTTATAGGGGGTTAAGGGTATAACCGCCCCCTTAAATATCTCCTTAATGAGGGTTTAATGGGGTCTAACTGCTCCCCATAAATCTCTCCATGATAGGGTAGTGATCCCCTAAAATCTTGGGGAGAAAACGGTTCTGGAACCGTTCAAATCGTGCTTGAACGAGTTAAACGCTGAAAACAGCGTTCTGGGCTCGAACTGTGTCTGCGTTTTAGACTAAAAACGCAGAGTTGGGCCTATCTTGGTGGCTGAACGCACAGGCAGATTATCTGTGCTAGGGCGTTAGAACGCAGAGCTGAACTCTGCGTTCAGCAGTTCAAGCAACACAGGCGTACAGGCCACGTTTGGGCTTTAACTCTGCGTCCAAGGCTTAGGACGCAAAGTTAAATCTCTGTTGATGATTTGAGACGCACAGGCCGCATGCGTTCTGAAATTGGAAACGCACAGGTCAGTTAAATCTCTGTTGATGATTTGAGACGCACAGGCCGCATGCGTTCTGAAATTGGAAACGCACAGGTCATTGGTGCGTTGAGGATCAACTCTGCGTTCAGAGTTTGGGTTGCAGTCGAATCTGTCGAAGAACGCACGTTATGTGTGCGTTTCGTGATTTAACTCTGCGTTACAGAGTTCGACGCCTGCTAAGGAACGCACACTTGTGTACGTTTTGAACTTGAAAAACGCAGAAGTGAATTTCTACATTTGAGAGAGATTGTTGGCTTATAACCTCGTCCATTATAACATTACAAAGGCCATTGCTTATTGATCTTTGCCTGTTATAAAATATGAGAGTCGTCAGATTGTAACTCCCGATGTTGATTGTGAATGCTGTCGAATTAGAGCTTTCATCAGTTGTCGTGAAGGTCGTCAGATTGTAGCCTTCTACGTGAAAGTCCTCAAATTGTAGCCTTCTAGAATTCGTCAGATTGTAACTTCCATCATCGGTGTTTGATGGGGGACCAACTATCTATTGTGATTTTTAGACAGCCTACAGAACCCCCTCCAAAGTTTTCGAAAGTTCGCGGTTGACTGGGACGAATTTTCGGAATACTTTGGATCTCAACTCTGATCTTGGAGCTGTTGATTCCTTGTCACCAAGGAGTTGTTCTCTGCACTCACTTCGAAGGCAGCTTGGTTGAAGGGGTTTTCCATGCAGGACCTGTGTGAATGTATGCGCCATAATCCTGCTTCTGGAATGTGGGAGTGGACCCTGCATTTTGAACTTGAGATGCGGGTTTCACCCTTGCATGTTGAATTTGGAACACAGGTGTGACCTCGGCATTTTGTTTTTGCATCGCGGGTCTGATCTCGACGTTTTGACTTAAGACATGGAAGTAGCTTCCGTGCATTTTTGACTAAGTCTTTGAGACTTGTCTTTAGCGCATCTGTTTTAAGTCTCGACTCACATCCATTAAGTTGATGGGCCTGCAAACGTGCGTAGGATTTTTGGCAAACCCTCAGCCATCAACGGATTTGATAAGCCTTTACCGACTACCGTTTGAGTCGGGCTAGCATGTGAATTATCGAAGAGAATTAATCCTCTTAGACTTGATGCTATGATTTTGAATACATAGACTTTGTCATTTTCACGGGAAAAGACTAACCGGCAACGCGTATTAGGCGTAGGCTTATCTCTAATTAGGGATCTAGATAAAGTCCCCCATGCGTGTGAGGCATGGATTTTGATGTCCTTTTTACGGTAAAAGACTAACCGGCAACGTGTGTTAGACATTGACTTATCCCTACTTAGGATTCAGGATAAAATTCCCCATGCGTGTAAGGCATGGATTTTGGCGTTATTAATAACGACCTGCTACGATATTGAATACGTAGGCTTTGCTATTATTACGGGAATAGGCTACCAGGCAGCATGTGTTAGATGCAGACTTATCCTTACTTAGGATTCAGGATAAAATTCCCCATGCGTGTAAGGCATGGATTTTGGCGTTATTAATAACGACCTGCTACGATGTTGAATATGTAGGCTTTGCTATTATTACGGGAATAGGCTACCCGGTAGCATGTGTTAGATGCAGACTTATCTCAAATTAGGGAACGAGATAAATTCCCCCAGGCATGAAACCTGGTGTCTTTTTCACGGCGAAAGATTAACCGGCAACGCGTGTTAGGCGTAGACTTATCTCTAATTAGGGATCGAGATAAAGTCCCCCATGCGTGAAGGTATGGATTTTTGGTGTCGTTTCTTCCTGTGTGGCTTGAAATACCGAAAGAAAGTTAGAAGTGCCAGAGGTATAATTTAACTTGGCATGAATTCTCACCTAAAGTGAAATTCAAAAAATTTTCTTTATTATCCCTAGGATAATTCTAGAAAATCTTTAGTCCGCTGGGGAAAAACTTGTTATTCTTGTTGAGAAAGAATTAACAAGTTCATTAGGGGGGTTGACTGTTAGAGGTGTTATGTTAACATAACAGTATTTTATGGACCTATCGCTCTATTGAAGAGAGTCGATAAGTTGATTTGGTCATCAGAGGTGTGGTGTTAACTTGACGGGTTTGTGGACCTATCGCTCCATTGAAGAGAGTCGATAAGCGGATTTTGTCAGAGGTGTAGTGTTAACGTGACAAGAAAGATATTGCTATGGAAGCAATTTTGAGAACTTATCGCTCTATTGGAGAGAGTCGATAAGTGGATTCTTGTCAGAGGTGTAGTGTTAACGTGACAAGAAAGATATTGCTATGGAAGCAATTTTGAGAACTTATCGCTCTATTGGAGAGAGTCGATAAGTTGATTTTGTCAGAGGTGTAGTGTTAACGCGACAAGATTTGTGTTGCAATTGGAGCAACTTTGGGGACTTATCATCCTATTGACGAGGATTGATAAGTGGGTTTTGTCAGAGGTGTATTGTTAACGTGACAAGAATTTGTGTTGCGATTGGAGCAACTTTGGGGACTTATCATCCTATTGACGAGGATTGATAAGTGGGTTTTGTCAGAGGTGTATTGTTAACGTGACAAATTGGGAGTGATGCAAATTGAATGCATACTCTGTGGGGATGATGATCGTCAGAAGTGTAATGTTAACTTGACGATGCGAAAGTTTCGTTACTCTTAATCCAATGGATTCCAAGTAACCAACCCCCAGTCTTGATTAAGGCTTAGTAGGGGAAGAAAAAGAGGTAGGCAAGGCACATCACCTAGTGGGGCACTATCCATGAAGTCGGAATAGAGGCACATCACCTGGTAGGCCATTATCTAATGAGTTTGACTATCAGAGGTAACTGTTAACGTGATAGTTGTTGGACCCACCATCCTACTGAAGAGGATTGACTTCAGTGGCGGTAGTATCTTTCCCTTCCGACTGGGAAGAGTGAGCCTGGTCCAGTTGCTCAGGAGAAGATTGGGCTTGGTCTGATTGCTCAGGCTGATCCTGCCTACTTGGTTCTTCAGCTTTGATCCTGGCAATGATTTCTTAAGCCTGCTCGCCTTGAGAGATTAGTTGTTTCCAAGAACGGCATTCTGCAACTCCTATTCGAGCTAGGAAGTCGGTTTGCAAGTTGTGTCGACAGGTTTGTACTAGGGTAGACTGTGTCATACCTGTCGGACAACGCAGAGCCATATTTCGAAACCTTTTGACGAAGGCTTTGACTGATTCCCTCTTCTTCTGCTTAGTAGTGAGAAGGATATGAATAGAGACTTTTGTATCCTCTTCAAAGAATCTTGACAGGAAGAGTCTCTCTAGATCCACCTACTTTTGGATACAGCCCGCAGGCAGTTTCCTGAATCATTCAAAGGCAATTCCTTTGAGGGTGCCAATAAACAATCGAGCCAGTATGGCATCGTTTGACATTACATTTCCAGTCTGTGACTTGAAATGATAAATATGTTGGTTCGGTGACCCCGTGCCGTCAAAAATTTGTAGCGTTGGGACCTCGAACTTTGGAGGATCAGGGGTTGCATCCCATTCGGCAGGATAGGGCCTGATAACTCGCTCATCTTGGAGCTCGCTTCTGTTAGCAATGGCTTTGAGGCGGGCTTCCAATTCTTCCATTTTGGCAGACTAAAGATTCTGCTCATTCTTAGTCTCTCTTCCTTCCTCAGAGGAAGATTCCAGGCTGTGGGCTTCTTGGTCAGAAGCCGCATCATCAACCACTTTTCCCTTCCCTTTGCTTGTGTGAGGTCGGGATGAAGATGCTTTTCCTCTCCGGGAAGATTCTTGCCTAAGCGGCGAATCTGTCTCCTGAGATTTGGCCTTGTCTGTGACGATTTGAGTCAACATGGTCATGAGTTCATTGATGGCCTCCTGCTGTGATTTGAGCATGGCCTCCTGTTCATCAAGTCTCTTTGAAAGGTCATCAGAATGTTCTGCCATGTGGACGAAGCTCTCGTGCCCAACGAAAGAGCTTGATGATTGGGACTCCGCAATGGCTGAGTGTTCGTCATCGGAATTAGTTCCTCTGGCTAAACTCCGATAGTTGACAGGGGGAATGGCTCCTGTTCGCATCCGAGTGCGTTGGTAGACTCCTTCAAACTCGTTAGTGATTTCTCTGACGCTTGGAGAACGATCTGTCTCTGACTCGTCAGAACTAGGGGTTGATAGTCTGCCTCTACCAACCATGTTAGAAGTGACTCCAAGGTATTCATCCTCTAAAGTCTTCTTACTGTGAGGATGTCGTCGATTATTAAGCAAAACGACATTTGTCGGTCGGTTGAACATCGACAGCAATTCCCGCAAGTCAGAGACTTGGGATGAACCTCTCGCGGAGCGTGAGGGTAAAGATGGAACCCCCTGTCCGTTAAAGGATGGGACTGGTTCTTGGTAAACATGAATTTTAAATCCATGTTGATCATTTTGAACACGACGAATCACATCGTGTTCCAAAGAAGGAACACGAGGGTCGTGTTTAGCTTGATTAACGCAAGACCAAAGTCTGCGTTTTGCTAGTGAAACGCAGTCCTGCGATCTGCGTTCGGATTCAGAAACGCACTCCTGAGAGTTGCGTTCAGTTTGTGAAACGCACTCCTGAGAGTTGCGTTCAGTTTGTGAAATGCACTCCTGAGAGTTGCGTTCAGTTTGTGAAACGTACTCCTGAGAGTTGCGTTCAGTTTGTGAAACGCACTCCTGAGAGTTGCGTTCAGCCAGATCAACGCGGGTTTGATGTCTGTGTTTAAATGATAGAACGCACTCCTGAGAGTTGCGTTTGGGTTCTGAAACGCACTCCTGAGAGTTGCGTTTGGGTTCTGAAACGCACTCTTGAGAGTTGCGTTCAGCCAGATCAACGCAGTTTTGAGGTCTGCGTTTTGATGTTAGAACGCGCCTCTGAAAGCTGTGTTCTATCTGGGAAACGCACACCTGAGGGTTGCGTTTAGCTTGGCTTATGCAGATCTCATGTTGAGGCTCATAAACGCGGAGTTCACGTTGATTGGAGGATCGGCTTTTTTGGTGTTGTGCCGAAATCGAGTCTTCTCCTTTAGAGAGGGGACTGTATGAACAGTGCAACCCCCGTGGGAGATAGTCTTTAGATGATTTGGCTACAACTAGAGGTTTAGTCTCCTCAAAAACTGTATGGATCTTCCGCATAGCCTTGGGGCTAAGGGATCCGGAGAAGAGGGCCTCCTCGTACTTGGCTTGATCAAACTCGATAATCAGAGTTTCAACGGTCATTCCAGTGAGATGAACGTCGGATTGCGCCACCACTTCTTCGTCAGAGAAGGTAGTCCCCAGCGGAGTCGCCATCTTTTGTTTGTTGGAAATTTGCAGTAGAAAGACATTGACTTGTATTCCTCTCAAAATCAATTACAATTTGGATTCTGATTACAAAAGAGAGGAGAATGAATTTGATTCTCCCCTTTGTTTAATTCTGGATTCTTCACGGTGGCGATGAGATGCCTCCCTCGAATGCTCGTGTCGAGTTTGCTTCTCGTTGACGATCCGCACGTCTTAATTCACTGGAACATAGTCTTCTCCTCACGATTTGACGCTGTGGAGAACTTGCAAAGCAAGTTTGAAACTCTGGACGAGTTGATGACTCTGATCGAGTTCGAAACTCTTGAAAAAGAGTCTTAAAAATAACTCTTAACGAGTTAATAACTCAGAGCGAATTTTAGAAGAACTTGCAGAGCAAGTTTTGAACTCTGATCGAGTTGATAACTCTGAACGAGTTTGAACTCTTGAAAAAGAGTTGATTTGAACCGAAAGTTCGGTTAATAAGCCAAGGAAGAAGCTCCTGTTGCTGGTCTCCAAAACTCCTTGTTGCTGCAGAACGCGGCAAGATGCTCGATCAAGGATCCCCAAAAAGTCAGCTCCCCCCCTCCAAAAAAAGAGGATCCCCCCTTAATCCGCTCTTAAGTGGGGCAAAAATCCCTCAAATCGTGGGGAAAAACAGTTCCTGGAACTGTTCATTGCGTGCTTTGAACGAGTCAAACGCTAAAAAATAGCGTTCAGGGCCCAAACTCTGCGTTTTTAGACTAAAAACGCAGAGTTGGGCCTATCTTGGTGGCTGAACGCACAGGCAGATTATCTGTGCTAGGGCGTTAGAACGCAGAGCTGAACTCTGCGTTCAGCAGTTCAAGCAACACAGGCGCACAGGCCACGTTTGGGCTTTAACTCTGCGTCCAAGGCTTAGGATGCAGAGTTAAATCTCTGTTGATGATTTGAGACGCACAGGCCGCATGCGTTCTGAAATTGGAAACGCACAGGTCATTGGTGCGTTGAGGATCAACTCTGCGTTCAGAGTTTGGGTTGCAGTCGAATCTGTCGAAGAACGCACGTTATGTGTGTGTTTCGTGATTTAACTCCGCGTTACAGAGTTCGACGCCTGCTAAGGAATGCACACTTGTGTACGTTTTGAACTTGAAAAACGCAGAAGTAAATTTCTGCGTTTGAGAGAGATTGTTGGCTTATAACCTCGTCCATTATAACATTGCAAAGACCATTGCTTATTGATCTTTGCCTGTTATAAAATATGAGAGTCGTCAGATTGTAACTCCCGATGTTGATTGTGAATGCTGTCGAATTAGACCTTTCATCAATTGTCGTGAAGGTCGTCAGATTATAGCCTTCTACGTGAAAGTCCTCAAATTGTAGCCTTCTGGAAGTCGTCAGATTGTAACTTCCATCATCGGTGTTTGATGGGGGACCAACTATCTATTGTGATTTTTAGACAGCCTACAATCGCCTTGTTCCGGAACCTTTTAGTTCGCGGTTGACTGGGACGAATTTTCGGAATACTTTGGATCTCAACCCTGATCTTGGAGCTGTTGATTCTTTGTCAGGAATTTAGTCTCCATGTCGTCCCAGCTATTCACACTTCCTGGCTTAAGGCGGCGATACCAATCGAAGGCGACTCCACGAAGAGTGCCAACGAAGGATCGTACCATCAGAGGCTCATTACCAGAGATAACCCCTAGGTGTGATTTGAAGTAAATCAAATGCTGAGTGGGTGAACCCTCCCCATCAAATGGCGTGAAGTTAATTAGATTGAACTTCGCCGGATACGGGATTAATTCCCATTCTCTTGGGTATGGATAAGGAATGCCCGACTTCTTCATCTCTTGAGCGGAAATCAACGTATTGATTTTGCTCTCAAGGTTTTTAATCTTCAAACTTTCACCTGTGTTTTCGTTAGCATTCTCGTTACCACCCCCTGCATTGACGGGAGGATTATTGGTATCATGAGCTTCATTCGCACATGTGTCCTCATCTTCCTGATTAACCTGGTTACGACGACTTGGCTCGCCTTACTGGTTTGTCAGCGCTTGGATTTGTTGGTCATGCATTTCTCTCATATTCTGCATGGCCATCTGCATTTCGAACCTGAAGCTCTCCTGTTGTTTAGCCATGGCTTCTTCGAGCATCTTGTCCACTTGTTCCGCGCTTATCATAAGTGACTCGCGGGGTTGTCCTTCGCTGGATACTGTATTATCTGATGCGACCGCAGAGTAGGGATCCGATTCTTCATCTTCTGAAGGTAATCTTGTCTGAATCCTACCATAAGTTCCTCGTATGATGGCTCCAGACTGCAGACGGGTTACACGCCGGGGTGCTTCCAGAATCGACTCGGGATTATCCTGTGTCGATATCCCTTTGCTGGTCATATTTGTGGTGACCCTCGGAAATCCTCCATCTTCAACTACCGTCCTTCTTTGTCGGAAATGCCTAGGCCTTGGTTTTGACGTTTTGGTACTGAGCCTTTCAAAAACTGAAATTCTTTCGGGGACTGTCTTGATGCAGTTGCACTCAGATAATACTGCCCGAATGAGTTTGAAACAGGGGCAATGAGTTTCTAGTTCTCGAGGACTCCTTTTCCTGGTTTTACTTGTACCCCTACCACGATAGTACAACTCGTCGGTTTGAAGGTCGGAGTAACCTATCGTGTGTTGGCACGACTTCTCAGGTAGAACGCTATCGTCATCAGATGACAATGTTTCCTTCTGAGGGCGAACTGCCTTCCTTGGGCTTTCAAGAGTCACGCGCCTCGAAACATGCCTTTGTGGGCGTGAATTCTCAGCTGGCTCCTGGACTTCAATGCGCAAATTAGTGCGCCTAGCTGCCCTGATCTCTTTGTCATGTTGAGGGTGGCGGCGACTCCCAGCATGTTGAGTCGTTCGGGGCTTCTTTATCGGGCCCAAACGTTCTTGAACTGGAGCTTTGCATCGCTCATCGGGAAGTGGACCGAGGTGCTCCAAAACTGACCTCCTTCTTCGGGATGGTCCTGCGGGATCTTCCCGAGCAGCTATGGGAATTATCAGCGATTTAGGTTGGTTCGCCGGAGGTTGAACTTTTGCTGAAGGCTGCAAAGGTTGCTCTTTAGCCTGAATCGCCGCTTCAGACTTCGGCCTCCATACTTGGTGGGTTGGTGGCGGCTTTTTGGCCACTTCCTTCTACAGTCTTCTGCGGGCTTCTTGGACTTGAGCACGTGCTTACGCTGACAGTGCGCGGCGCTTGTGAATGCGCTCATCAAGTGTTGAACGATTCCGTTTGACACGGATCCATTCATTCGTTGGCGGCTTGGAGGAGCTGCCATTCATTAGTTGTTGAGGCTGTTTGCCTCCCCTATTCTTTAGATTCCCGTTATGGCGGATCCCATCAGTGGATTCCATTGCCTTCGCGAATTGTCGTGCCAAGCGTTGACGTCGCCTCTGACGGGCTCTCTTTGAAAGAGTCACTACTCCCTCAGTGACGGAGGAATTGGCAAGAACAGACTTGACCTGGTTGGAGGTCGGTGGAGCTTCACCCGATGCGACTTTGGCATCAATTGGGGTGAGATCTTCGTTGGTACTCTGCACTTTTTTGTACCAACGGACTTTCCTGGAGGAGAACTTCTTGGACTTGGGGGGGGAGGTGGATCCGGACGAGGCTGACAGATACCCCTCGAACTTTTGTTGGTCGAATTCATACTCGACCTCCTCCTCGACCGGGATCGAGATCCGCGGCTACGATGCAACGATCTCGGCAGCGAGATCGGTGGCTCCCACTGTGGTCGCCAGATTGTTCGCGGGAAAAATTGCTTTCAGGTCGCCAGATTGTTCGTGGGGAAAATCGTTTTCATTGACGTCATTGTTTTCTTGAGCAACAGTTTATCGGTTACAAAAGATCCGGCCTTTTTATAAGATCCGGTTACAACAAAATCAACAAAAAGAAAATCTTAAAAGATTACAATTTTCCTTTTCTGGAACAAATCGCAAGATCCTGTTTTGCGGTCTCTTGCTTGTGTGGGTTCTTTGCCTGCGCCGGGGTTAATCCGTGGACCACCGCGCGATCTTGATCCGGTCAGATCTACACGGTATGACGGGTGTTATTTCACGAAGAAAATAACAGCCGAGGGGATTTACAACGAGTGTAGGCTGTCTAAAAATCACAATAGATAGCTTATCCCCCATCAACCACCGATGATGGAAGTTACAATCTGACGACTTCCAGAAGGCTGTAATTCGAAGACTTTCGCGTAGATTGCTGAAGGTTACAATCTGACGACCTTCACGACAACTGATGGAAGCTCTACTTCAACAACCTTCACAATCAACATCGGGAGTTACAATCTGACGACTCTCATATTCTCAAGGAGCCAAGACGAAGATTACAAGACAATGATCTTTGCAACGCTATGACAAAAAGAGATTACTTGGTGATAATCTCTGCAAGGCAAGACGCGGAGGTCCTCCCCGTATTTCAACATCAAAACGCCATCCAAAGAGTACAAGAGTATAAACTGTTCCTCAATACTCCAAAGAGTACAAGAGTATAAACTGTTCCTCAATACTCCAAAGAGTACAAGAGTATAAACTGTTCCTCAATACTCCAAAGAGTACAAGAGTATAAACTGTTCCTCAATACTCCAAAGAGTACAAGAGTATAAACTGTTCCTCAATACTCCAAAGAGTACAAGAGTATAAACTGTTCCTCAATACTCCAAAGAGTACAAGAGTATAAACTGTTCCTCAATACTCCAAAGAGTACAAGAGTATAAACTGTTCCTCAATACTCCAAAGAGTACAAGAGTATAAACTGTTCCTCAATACTCCAAAGAGTACAAGAGTATAAACTGTTCCTCAATACTCCAAAGAGTACAAGAGTATAAACTGTTCCTCAATACTCCAAAGAGTACAAGAGTATAAACTGTTCCTCAATACTCCAAAGAGTACAAGAGTATAAACTGTTCCTCAATACTCCAAAGAGTACAAGAGTATAAACTGTTCCTCAATACTCCAAAGAGTACAAGAGTATAAACTGTTCCTCAATACTCCAAAGAGTACAAGAGTATAAACTGTTCCTCAATACTCCAAAGAGTACAAGAGTATAAACTGTTCCTCAATACTCCAAAGAGTACAAGAGTATAAACTGTTCCTCAATACTCCAAAGAGTACAAGAGTATAAACTGTTCCTCAATACTCCAAAGAGTACAAGAGTATAAACTGTTCCTCAATACTCCAAAGAGTACAAGAGTATAAACTGTTCCTCAATACTCCAAAGAGTACAAGAGTATAAACTGTTCCTCAATACTCCAAAGAGTACAAGAGTATAAACTGTTCCTCAATACTCCAAAGAGTACAAGAGTATAAACTGTTCCTCAATACTCCAAAGAGTACAAGAGTATAAACTGTTCCTCAATACTCCAAAGAGTACAAGAGTATAAACTGTTCCTCAATACTCCAAAGAGTACAAGAGTATAAACTGTTCCTCAATACTCCAAAGAGTACAAGAGTATAAACTGTTCCTCAATACTCCAAAGAGTACAAGAGTATAAACTGTTCCTCAATACTCCAAAGAGTACAAGAGTATAAACTGTTCCTCAATACTCCAAAGAGTACAAGAGTATAAACTGTTCCTCAATACTCCAAAGAGTACAAGAGTATAAACTGTTCCTCAATACTCCAAAGAGTACAAGAGTATAAACTGTTCCTCAATACTCCAAAGAGTACAAGAGTATAAACTGTTCCTCAATACTCCAAAGAGTACAAGAGTATAAACTGTTCCTCAATACTCCAAAGAGTACAAGAGTATAAACTGTTCCTCAATACTCCAAAGAGTACAAGAGTATAAACTGTTCCTCAATACTCCAAAGAGTACAAGAGTATAAACTGTTCCTCAATACTCCAAAGAGTACAAGAGTATAAACTGTTCCTCAATACTCCAAAGAGTACAAGAGTATAAACTGTTCCTCAATACTCCAAAGAGTACAAGAGTATAAACTGTTCCTCAATACTCCAAAGAGTACAAGAGTATAAACTGTTCCTCAATACTCCAAAGAGTACAAGAGTATAAACTGTTCCTCAATACTCCAAAGAGTACAAGAGTATAAACTGTTCCTCAATACTCCAAAGAGTACAAGAGTATAAACTGTTCCTCAATACTCCAAAGAGTACAAGAGTATAAACTGTTCCTCAATACTCCAAAGAGTACAAGAGTATAAACTGTTCCTCAATACTCCAAAGAGTACAAGAGTATAAACTGTTCCTCAATACTCCAAAGAGTACAAGAGTATAAACTGTTCCTCAATACTCCAAAGAGTACAAGAGTATAAACTGTTCCTCAATACTCCAAAGAGTACAAGAGTATAAACTGTTCCTCAATACTCCAAAGAGTACAAGAGTATAAACTGTTCCTCAATACTCCAAAGAGTACAAGAGTATAAACTGTTCCTCAATACTCCAAAGAGTACAAGAGTATAAACTGTTCCTCAATACTCCAAAGAGTACAAGAGTATAAACTGTTCCTCAATACTCCAAAGAGTACAAGAGTATAAACTGTTCCTCAATACTCCAAAGAGTACAAGAGTATAAACTGTTCCTCAATACTCCAAAGAGTACAAGAGTATAAACTGTTCCTCAATACTCCAAAGAGTACAAGAGTATAAACTGTTCCTCAATACTCCAAAGAGTACAAGAGTATAAACTGTTCCTCAATACTCCAAAGAGTACAAGAGTATAAACTGTTCCTCAATACTCCAAAGAGTACAAGAGTATAAACTGTTCCTCAATACTCCAAAGAGTACAAGAGTATAAACTGTTCCTCAATACTCCAAAGAGTACAAGAGTATAAACTGTTCCTCAATACTCCAAAGAGTACAAGAGTATAAACTGTTCCTCAATACTCCAAAGAGTACAAGAGTATAAACTGTTCCTCAATACTCCAAAGAGTACAAGAGTATAAACTGTTCCTCAATACTCCAAAGAGTACAAGAGTATAAACTGTTCCTCAATACTCCAAAGAGTACAAGAGTATAAACTGTTCCTCAATACTCCAAAGAGTACAAGAGTATAAACTGTTCCTCAATACTCCAAAGAGTACAAGAGTATAAACTGTTCCTCAATACTCCAAAGAGTACAAGAGTATAAACTGTTCCTCAATACTCCAAAGAGTACAAGAGTATAAACTGTTCCTCAATACTCCAAAGAGTACAAGAGTATAAACTGTTCCTCAATACTCCAAAGAGTACAAGAGTATAAACTGTTCCTCAATACTCCAAAGAGTACAAGAGTATAAACTGTTCCTCAATACTCCAAAGAGTACAAGAGTATAAACTGTTCCTCAATACTCCAAAGAGTACAAGAGTATAAACTGTTCCTCAATACTCCAAAGAGTACAAGAGTATAAACTGTTCCTCAATACTCCAAAGAGTACAAGAGTATAAACTGTTCCTCAATACTCCAAAGAGTACAAGAGTATAAACTGTTCCTCAATACTCCAAAGAGTACAAGAGTATAAACTGTTCCTCAATACTCCAAAGAGTACAAGAGTATAAACTGTTCCTCAATACTCCAAAGAGTACAAGAGTATAAACTGTTCCTCAATACTCCAAAGAGTACAAGAGTATAAACTGTTCCTCAATACTCCAAAGAGTACAAGAGTATAAACTGTTCCTCAATACTCCAAAGAGTACAAGAGTATAAACTGTTCCTCAATACTCCAAAGAGTACAAGAGTATAAACTGTTCCTCAATACTCCAAAGAGTACAAGAGTATAAACTGTTCCTCAATACTCCAAAGAGTACAAGAGTATAAACTGTTCCTCAATACTCCAAAGAGTACAAGAGTATAAACTGTTCCTCAATACTCCAAAGAGTACAAGAGTATAAACTGTTCCTCAATACTCCAAAGAGTACAAGAGTATAAACTGTTCCTCAATACTCCAAAGAGTACAAGAGTATAAACTGTTCCTCAATACTCCAAAGAGTACAAGAGTATAAACTGTTCCTCAATACTCCAAAGAGTACAAGAGTATAAACTGTTCCTCAATACTCCAAAGAGTACAAGAGTATAAACTGTTCCTCAATACTCCAAAGAGTACAAGAGTATAAACTGTTCCTCAATACTCCAAAGAGTACAAGAGTATAAACTGTTCCTCAATACTCCAAAGAGTACAAGAGTATAAACTGTTCCTCAATACTCCAAAGAGTACAAGAGTATAAACTGTTCCTCAATACTCCAAAGAGTACAAGAGTATAAACTGTTCCTCAATACTCCAAAGAGTACAAGAGTATAAACTGTTCCTCAATACTCCAAAGAGTACAAGAGTATAAACTGTTCCTCAATACTCCAAAGAGTACAAGAGTATAAACTGTTCCTCAATACTCCAAAGAGTACAAGAGTATAAACTGTTTCTCAAAACTCCGACGAGTATACGAGTATAAACTGCTTCTCAACACTCCGATAAGTATAAGAGTATAAACTGCTTCTCACTCCAAAGAGTATACGAGTATAAACTGTTTCTCATTCCTCCTACCGGTATATGAGGTTAAACTGCTCCCTGATACTCCAATAGGTATATGAGTCTAAACTATTTCCTACCATTGACGGGAAGTTCCTGGAGGATATTACGCTAATATTCTTAAGGATAACCCGGTCGGACAACCAAGTCAAACCCAGTTCCAAGAGAGAAACTGGGGGTGGATTATCCAATGCATCGGGAAGTTCCCGAAAGAATACCACATGGGTATTCTTAGGGATAACCCGGTCTTTGTGGAATTGACGAAGGAGAAATCTACATTCGAACTCTGAAGGTCAGAATGTCTCTTCTTATTCTCTAACTCTTATGAGTTATTTTTGTGAGAAGAGATCCAATCTTCTGGTAGGTTAATCTTTCCTCACCAAACCATCCGCTGATCAAATCAAACGACAGTGGACCCACCAACATTCCCATCTGCCAGTCATTGGCGTTTCTCAGACTCAACGTGCTAGGTCCTAAACGCCTAACATTAAAGTCTCCCTTTGAGTGGTAATATGGGTTGGCACTTTCTTTGCTACCCGTATTCCACTCTCTTTGCGTTCTGGTCAAACCTATAAAAGTTAGGGCCAAAGCCAAAATCCCCTCTCGATTCCTCCAATGAACGAGAGGTCCACCTTCAAATCGAGCGATCAAACCTTCCGACAGTTAGGTCGTCTCAAACTCCTGCTTGGTCAAACATTCATACAGTTAGGGCCACAGCCAAAATCTCCTCTCGATTCCCCCAATGAACGAGAGGTCCACTTCCAAATCGGGTAATCAAACCTTCCGACAGTTAGGGTTATCCGAATTGTTACGATTCTCGGAGTGGAGATCCCACTCTTAGTTTCATCCTTCCGGATTCTGGGGGTGGAGATCCCACCTCGAGTTTCCTTTCCAGCTGTAGATAGAATATAAAATTCTTCCTCTTCAGCACCGGGAGATAGAATATAAAATTCTTCCTCTCCTCGGACCTTTCCGATGCTCGGAGTGGAGAACCCACTCCCAGTTCATCATTCCGGATTCTGGGGGTGGGGGATCCCACCTCAAGTTCCCTTTCCAGCTGTAGATAGAATATAAAATTCTTCCTCTTCAGCACCGGGAGATAGAATATAAAATTCTTCCTCTCCCGTTTCTCAATCTGTCTTTGCTTTTAGAAAAGACACGATTGTCAAATCCGGGCACTCGATGCACGGGGAATTTTATCCCGAAGCCTGAGTAGGGATAAGTCAACGCCTAACACGCGTTGCCGGGTAGTCTATTCCCGTAAGAAAGACGAAGTCTATGTATTCAAAATCATAGCATTAAGTCTAAGGGAAGTAATTCTCTTAGCACAACGTTACATGTGAAACGGGTTTTAATAATTCACATGCTAGCCCGATTCAAACGGTAATCGGTAAAGGCACATCAAACCCGTTGATGGCTGGGGGTTTGCCAAAAATCCCAAAGCCTATGTCTAACACGCATTGCCGGTTAGTCCTTGACCGTAAAAAGGACAAAAGACCACATATTCAACATTGTGGCAGGTTGTTATTAATAACACCATAATCCGTGCCTCACACGCACGGGGAATTTTATCCTGAATCCTAAGTAAGGATAAGTCAGCGCCTAACACGCGTTGCCGGGTAGTCTATTCCCGTGAGAAAGACGAAGTCTACGTATTCAATATCGTAGCACTAAAAGGGTTAACTCTTTTGGCTTAACATTACATGGGAGCGGACTTAAACAATCCGTATACTAGCCCGACTCAAACGGTAGTCGGTAAAGGCTAATCAAATCCGTTGAAGGCTGGGGATTAGCCAAAAATCCTAAAGTCAACGCCTAACACGCGTTGCCGGGTAGTCTATTCCCGTGAGAAAGACGAAGTCTACGTATTCAATATCGTAGCACTAAGAGCGTTAACTCTCTTAGCACAACGTCACATGCGGAACGGACTTAAACAATCCGCATGCTAGCCCGACTCAAACGGTAGTCGGTAAAGGCTTATCAAATCCGTTGATGGCTGAGGATTTGCCAAAAATTCTATAACTGCGAGTCATTGACGCATCAACTCCCCTAGTTGGTCTCGTGACTTGAGCACCCAACAAATTCAGGATAAAATCCACACATGCAGATGAATCAACTTTAACAGTTGGTCCTGCAACCCCAACATTCGGGACCGCGATGCTCCAATACCTTAAGAGCTTAAACTGTGTATACTCCAGCAAACGTACGAGTATAAACTGTGTTAATGGCGATCCGTAAACCCTAGGGTCAACGCCGGTCAACGCGTAACCCTAGGTCAACGCCAAGCAACGCGTTGCAACAAAAGTCAACGTTCGACGATTCGAAACCCTAGGGTGGACGCCGGTCAACGCGTAGCCCTAGGTCAACGCCAAGCAACACGTTGCAACAAAAGTCAACGTTCGACGATTTCAAACCCTAAGGGTCAACGCCGGTCAACGCGTAGCCCTAGGTCAACGCCAAGCAACGCGTTGCAACAAAAGTCAACGTTCGACGATTCGAAACCCTAGGGTGGACGCCGGTCAACGCGTAACCCTAGGTCAACGCCGGTCAACGCGTTGCGATAAAAAGCCAACACACGGGGATCCGAAACCCTAAGCCAGCACAATGTGGCGGAGGTAGTTCAAAGTCAACTCAATGACACGAGCCAAACTCAATTCATCAGCTGCAGACTCGAGACTCCGACGACGGCCAGACGATAAACGCAGCGCCGGAAGAACCTCGGCTATTCGTCAAAGCATCGGATAGATCGAAAATCGAAAGAGTCAAGAGTTGAAGCTAACTACGCCGACTGAAGGCCAGATCAATCACATCCAAAGTATTCCAGCCTCTTCTATAAAAGAAACGAGTCAGGAACACTTTGGAGGGGGTATCTGTAGGCATCAAAAATTGCCTATAGTTCTCCACAACCGGTTCAGTGTTAACGAGCGACGATGGACGTCACCACCCAATCCACATGAGCCTAATCGACGTCGACGAACGACTGAAGTGAATCGACGAGTTACATGAGCGGATAGGACTTCGGAATCACGAAGACCCGGACCAATCGGGAACCCGGCACTGTTCACAAAAAGGACAACGCCCTTCATGCCTCGACCACTCTACAGATAATCCAATCACCAGAGCGGGTCAAACTCTTCGTCGCGCATCCAACGCACCCGGAATCACTCAAATCCGAGTTGGGACGGCGAATCAACGGCAAACACACCCGGAAGGCCTCGGACCAGACTGAGACACCCGGGGGCATCCCGGCCAGGACGAAACACCCGAAGGGTGTCTTGGCGAAGCCAAGACACCCCAGGTGTCTCGGCCAGGCCGAGACACCCCCAAGGGGGTGTCTCGGCCTTGGCCGAGACACCCCATGGGGGGTGTCTCGGCCATGGCCGAGACACCCCAAGGGGTGTCTCGGTTTTGGAGCCGAGACACCCCCCTAGGGGGTGTCCTCAACCAGCCCCTACCCCCCCTTTGTTTTCCTATAAATAGGCCCCTAGGGCCTCCATTCTCTTGGCCTTGGTTTTGGGAGAGAAATTTCAGATCTAGAGCTTTAGCCTTTAAGATCTGAAATTCCAGAGAGGAGCGGCGAAGCCCTGCCGGAGGAAGGAGTCGGGGTTTTCTAAGAGAGCGGCGAAGCCCTGCCGGATCGAGGAGTGAGCGAGCCTTCTGCAGCAAAGGAGTCTTCTTCTTCATTCCCCATCTTCTTTTCCCTTAGTGTTGCCCTTAGCGGTGATACAAAGGAGAGCTAGTGCCTCGTCTTAGCCGAGACATAAGCTTTACACCTCTGAGATCTCACGCGGATCGACGGGGTTCTGTTTCCATATCCCTTCGCGGATAGACGAAACTCTGCCCAATTTTCTCAGACCAGATCTGAGTGCCCCGGTGGTCCACGGTTCTCGGACCAGATCTGAGTGCCCAGGTGGTCCACGGATATCAACATCCCCGTCACAGGCAAAAGACCCACGCAAGCAAGAGATGATGAACAGATCTTGCGTTTGTTTGAAAAGAGTTGTATCTATTTTGTTTTCATTGTGTACCGGTCTTATAAAAAGGCTATCTTTTTATTTCATTGTAACGATTGAAGTTGTAATGAATGCAGCAATGAATACAGCAACTTTTTCCGCAAACAGACTGGCGACCACAGTGGGAGCCAACGGCATCGCAACCGACGCCGTCGTGACGCAACCAGCACTCAAGATCGGGGTGAATGAAGAACACGAGCTCGATCAACAACGGTTCAAAGACAGGCTGCACTGGTGCTAGGTTTAGTCTCCCGGGTACTGAGCGACAGTTGAACCTCACTTTCTTGAGTTGCAGGTGTTTGCGGAAAAAGTCGCTGTATTCATTGCTGCATTCATTACAACTTTGATCGTTACAATGAA
>NC_033796.1:96958104-97040421 GCF_001876935.1 Asparagus officinalis
AGATCCAAAGTATTCCGAAAATTCGTTCCAGTCAACCGCGAACTTTCGAAAACTTTGGAGGGGGTTCTGTAGGCTGTCTAAAAATCACAATAGATAGTTGATTCCCCATCAAACACCGATGATGGAAGTTACAATCTGACGACTTCCAGAAGACTGCAATTTGAAGCTTTCACGTAGATCGCTGAAGGTTACAATCTGACGACCTTCACGACAGCCGATGAGAGCTCTAGTTCAACAGCATTCACAATCAACATCGGGAGTTACAATCTGACGACTCTCATATTCTCAAGGAGCCAAGACGAAGATTACAAGACAATGATCTTTGCAACGCTATGACAAAAAGAGATTACTTGGTGATAATCTCTGCAAGGCAAGACGCGGAGGTCCTCCCCGTATTTCAACATCAAAAAACGCCAGGGTCGAAACCCGCGTTTCAACATCAAAACGCCAGGGTCGAACCCCGTGTTACAACATCAAAACGCCGAGGTCGAACCCGCGTTACAACATCAAAACGCCAGGGTCGAACCCCGCGTCACAACATCAAAACGCCAGGGTCGAACCCCGCGTTTCAACATCAAAACGCCAAGGTCGAACCCCGCGTCACAACATCAAAAACGCCAGGGTCGAAACCAGCGTTACAACATCAAAAACGCCAGGGTCGAAACCCGCGTTACAACATCAAAACGCCAGGGTCGAAACTTAAAACGCCAGGGTCGAAACCCGCGTCACAACATCAAAACGCCAGGGTCGAACCCCGCGTTACAACATCAAAACGCCAGGGTCGAACCCCGCGTTACAACATCAAAACGCCAGGGTCGAAACCCGCGTTACAACATCAAAACGCCAGGGTCGAACCCGCGTTACAACAAGCCAAAACGCGAGTGACCCTCGCGTTCATTGGTGTTCAGCCAACACCCAACCTCGCGTCTCAATTCAAAGACGCGAGGTTAGGGTCCTGAACGCCAACGTTGGCGTTTGACTCATTCAACATGAGTTGAACGGTTCTAAAACCGTTTCACACGATTTGAGGGCGGTTACACCCCACTTAGGAGAGATTTAAGGGGCGGTTTCATCCCCTTAATCCTCTATAAATAACTGAAGATCAATTCAGTTCAAAGGCTTCTCTTTTCGGTTGGAATTTTTGGCTCGGATCGACCACCGAAGGTTGGCATTTATTCGGAGCTGAGACTTGGCAGCAAAGGGAGAGATCGGCAATAGGAGCTTCTTCAATCATCGGATCTGGAAGCATTCTTCAGCAACCGAGATCCAGAGGCTTTGATCCTTGGCTTATTAACCGGACTTTCGGTTCAAATCAACTCTTTCATAGAGTTTCAAACTCGTTCAGAGTTATCAACTCATCAAGAGTTCTAAAACTTGCCACGCAAGTTCTCCACAACGTCAAATCGTGAGGAGAAGACATCGTTCCAGTGCGATCTTAATCCGGTCGGATCTACACGGTATGACGGGGGTTATTTCACGAAGGAAATAACAGCCGAGGGGATTATTTCACCAAGGAAATAAAAGCCCTGGGTTAATCCGTGGACCACCACGCGATCTTGATCCGGTCGGATCTACACGGTATCGCGGGTGTTATTTCACGAAGGAAATAACAGCCGAGGGGATTATTTCACCGAGGAAATAATAGCCCTAAGTAATCGAAATCGACCAAGGGAAATCGATACTCTTCTCGGGATCAAAAACCAAGTTTTAATCCGGAGGATGACTGTGTAGATCTCAGATCTGATCTCTCTCGAACTCCTGCCTTATTTGGCGTGGATGATCGCCAAGAACCAGATCTGAAAAGTCCGAGTCTTCAAAGCTCCAAAGCTCCAACCTTTTTTAGTCTTGAGCCTTTAATCCAGCAGAGTTTCCCCTCAGAAGTTCTCCTCTCTTTAGCCTTCAACCTCTCAAAAGTCCAACCCCTCAAAAATCCAAAAGTCCAACCCTTAAACAATGAGCCCTCCTTCTCTATTTATAGGCATCTCAATCCAGATCTGGGCTCAGATCTGGGCCCAGATCTGGGTGGCTCGGCCAGGTGGCCGAGCCACCTAGGTGGCTCGGTGAGCCACCTAGGTGGCTCGGCTTTGGCCGAGCCACCTAGGAGTGGCTCGGTTTTGGCCGAGCCCTCCAGGTGCTTGCTTCTTCACCCGTTTTCCGGTTTTGCGGTTTATCCGAACTTTAGTGTTGATCTGGACTCTGATTCGGCAGTCCGGATCCTGATTTGGCAGTAAATCCGCTTTGGTGTTGTGGTCTAACGATCCTGCTTGGATATATCGCCCGATGGTTTGTTTGTCGAATCACCGTGCCGAGCTGTGTTAAGGGACCTATAAGAAGTTTTATACGCCTACAACTATTTAATATTATTTTTTTCATAATTTTTTCAAATTTACGGGGTTTTACAATTTCTATCTTCTAAATATTACTATGTGTCTAGGTAGGCCTGTCCATCCGGGCCCGGGCCGGGCAAAACCGGAGCCCGAACCCGGGTACCCCGGGCCGGCCCGGTTTTTTCTTTTTTTATCAAATTTTTAAAATTTTATTTAAATTTTAAATTATAAAAAAAGACAAAAAGATAATAAAAAATAATAAATTTATTAATCACTTAAAATGACATAAATTACAAAAAAAAAATTATTAAAATGAATTCTTTATTAATAATTAATAAATCATTTACAAATTACAAGTATAAATTTATTTTGGAATTCATCGCATCGCAATAGATAAGTACATCCCAACTAGGTTTTTTTTAAAAAAAAATCTTTTTTTATAAAAAAATACTAAAAATAGTTTAATATTATTATATTTTATATAATTATGTATTAGTATATACTTCCAAATTATTATGTAACTATATATTATATATACATATATTATACGTAAATATATTGTATATATTTATAACTTATAACTTGAGAGAGAGAATCGTATAAGTAGCTGTTGCCCGTTGGGCCAATGGGGAAGAAGTAGCCGTTGTAATATACTATACTTATATATACTTATATGCTAAGAGAGAGAGTATACACACACACACACATTATACATATATAAGAGAGAGTATACTTATATAATAGGGAGTATACATATATAAGAGATAGTATACTTATATATACATATATACTAAGAGAGTGAGTATATTAGTGTATATATATATACACACACATATATTATACATATATAAGAGAGTGAATACTTATATATACTTATATAAGAGAGAGTATACATATATAAGAGAGAGTATACTTATATATACATATATACTAAGAGAGAGTATATATATACATACATACATACATTATACATATATAAGAGAGAGTATTCTTATATATACTTATATAAGAGAAAGTATACTTATATATACTTATACATATATATACTTATATAAGAGAGAGTATACTTATATATACTTATATACTAAGAGAGAGTATATATATACACACATATCGGGCTCCGGGCTGGCGGGCTTTTTGGACACCCTTTGTTTAGGTGTATATTTTTTGAGGAAATGGTCCATTAACGTAACTAGTAATTTCGTTCATTTATTCATTTGGGCACGTGGGTGAATCTTCCCTTATGGTATTTTGTCCTATTTGTTTGTGATGTCTAATGCTTCCAAGATTTAACACACACATAACTGTCATCCATACGCATTTGAAGTGATCACCCCCAGAAATTTCACGTGAAGCTTTCCTACGAAACTGTTTTTGGCTAACGGCAGACATAATTGATCAGCTCTCTATGATTTCTGTCGCTTTCGTGTAAGGTTCGTACGTAGGGCATTAGCATCTCAACCCATGACATTAAATCAACATGCAATATCACACGAGAATTCCTTTGTACTCAATGGATGAGCACCTATATTATTTCTCATCCTCTGTTGCATGAATCACGAGAAGAGACACTGCACAAACTGGCAGCAGCAGCTAGCACAGCATCTAGGCTTGTCGTCTAGGTTAGCAACAGATCTTGTTTTGTCACTCTCTTCTCCTTTCTCTTTTCGTTGTTTATTACTAATTGGTAAGAAGAACAACCTGCTGAAAATTAGTAAAAAGAAAAAAAACTGAAAGAGCTTGTTAATGGGGAAAGAGATCGTGAGACAAGACTTTAGGAGATAATTAAGGGGGGTGTCTGGAAAATAAAACTGAAGTGATCGAATATGTATAAGCCAGGTTAGAGATTCTGCTTGTCTTGACTAGTAAGGGCCAGTTTAGTTGGTTTAAATAAATTATAGTAAATAGTTTGCTAATTAACAACCTTGTTCCAAGCTTTTAAACCCAAAATCTGTTAGCTGCAGCTCCAGCCCACCTTATTTGACAAATGAGCCAATTTTGTTGACTAACAAAATTCGGTGGGCTGCAGCTCCAGCCCACCTTATTTGACAAATGAGCCAATTTTGTTGACTAACAAAATTCGGTGGCTTGACAGATTTGAAGAATTGACAAATGAGCCAATTTTGTTGACTAACAAAATTCGGTGGCTTGACAGATTTGAAGAATGAAAAAGGTAGTGGGTCCCACAAATATTTTATTATTAGTGACAGGTCCCATTGATAATATTTTATTTGTGCATAGTATTTTCCAAACACTATAAATAGGGTCCTAAACTCTTAAGAAAATCTCATCCCAGAAACAACTCCTCTTATAGAAGAGTAAGAGAGAAAACACAGAGAGAGTTTGTGAGAGTTCTTGGAGTGTATCTGATCAAGAGAGGGTGTTCTCTTTGATCTATTCTTTTGGGATATAAAAGAATTTGGCGTCGTCGTTTCACCGTCGAGTAGCTCTGAAGGAGTGAACCACGTATATCTGTGAGTACTCTGGTTGATCTTGTGCCTTTATTTTGTGTATTGTGTCTCCGTTAGAGGCTTTATTGTTGGTGTGTATTCTAACAACTGGTATCAGAGCCTGACTTAGAGTATATATATCTGCTTATCGTATGCTCTGTGGCTACCACTAAAAGTGGATCATCCACATCAGAAAATAAGTTAGATTAATATTTACTCTTTTAAAGCATTAGGCACTATTCACGTGTACGGTACTATTCACGTGTATGACACTATTCACGAATATAGTACTATTCACAAATACGGTTCGGGAAAGACGTAATCTTTCACCATGGGATCTACAGTTGAAGATAACAGGCTTCAAATTGAGAAATTTGACGGCCAAAATTTCAGGTATTGGAGGATGCAAATAGAAGACTATTTGTAGCAGAAGGATCTCTTCCTACCCCTCTAAGGAGAGGCGGGGAAACCTGAGAAAATGGACGACGATAAGTGGAAGGTGCTCGATCGTAAAGCACTTGCCACCATCAGGCTCAACCTTCACCAGCATGTGACTTACAACGTCTCGCATGCGACCACCACCAAGGAGTTGATGGAGGCCTTGGAGGCGTTGTATGAGAAGCCGTCTACTTCAAATAAGGTGTACCTGATAAAAAAGCTGTTCAATCTAAAGATGCAGCAAGGAGCTCGCGTGGCGGACTTCTTGAACGAATTTCAGGCTGTGGTGCAACAGCTTGCTGCAGTAGATCTCAACTTCGACAATAAGATCCAAGCTCTTCTACTACTTTCTTGTCTACCAGATTCATGGGAGAATATGGTGATGGCGGTGAGCAACGCCAATGGCAATGACAAGATAAAGCTCGACATGGTGATTGGGGCAATTCTAGATGAAGAATCTCGTCACAAAGTCTCAGAAGCTGAGGCCTCTAGCAGTGGGAGTGTTCTGCATGTCGAGGCACGAGGGCGTGCGCAGAAGAAGGGTAGGGGACAACGAGGCCAATCAAAATCCAGAGGGAAGTCTAAAGGGCCTGTAGGCAATAAAAATTGCCTTTAATCCTTATCAGAGAAGTTCAGAACAAAACTGCTAAAACCTCGCCCGAAATAGCAGAAAAAGGGGAAAACGCAGATGTCTCCCAAACCGTAAGGAATTTGGCGAAACGGAGGAAGCGAACCGAAGCCTTCGGCTAGGTTCGGATGGCCCCATCTCGTCGAGATAGGCGATTTTCACATATAATTCGTCCAATTCCGACTTACGGTTTGAAAGTTACGGCCTATTCTTCGATCCATGCTATAGAGCTCGCCTAACGGCTTGAAGATCGCCTGCAGACCCAGGTTCGTTTGCAGTCCCCAGCTTCGCCTGCAGTTGAAGCTCGCCTACAACTCGAAATTCGCCTGCAGTCCCAAGCTCGCCTACAGACCCAGTTCGCCTGCAAGCTCGCCTGCAGACCCAAGTCTGCCTGCAGTCCTAAGCTCGCCTGCAGACCCAAGCTGCAGACTCGCCAGCTCACTGTCAACTGCCCACTTGGAGTATGGGAACAGTTACATCAGTGGTCAAATCCCACAAATCAAGGGAGAGGGCACAATACTCCAGGCCCGTCAGATGGCCGTCCACAGTACGAATGAGCGGACAGGCGCCGAAACAGCCTGCACCCTCATAAATGCGGCTCACCTCAGTTGTCCAGGTGAAGGGACGAGAGCCGCCAACGCTCGGTGGTTGGTCAGATCCACGCAAGCATCTGACAGCCGTTGTCACGCATACGAGGAGGGGCTTTCCCACTCCTATGTAGCGTGATGCAGAGCACAGCTCTTCGAATGACCATTGACGGTACGAATGAACAGCAGGACGTCTCCGAACAACGTGTGGTCACATCCCATAATTCAAGGAGCAGTCAAGCTATCTCCCTCACCTCTATTAGTGGTCAAATCCCATGAATCAAGGGATAGCCCATGCCATCCCTTGCCTGTTAAAACCCATCTTCAGCAGCATGAAGAAGGGGGATTGGCCGTTGCATATTCTGCTGGCTAATCTCCCAAAGGTTGAACCTGGACCTTTGCCAAAGGCTCCCTCATTTGAGAACCGAAGCTCCGGCAGCAACTTCGATCGGATCGTCCAAGGGAAGCAGACTCGGCACGAGCACCGAGCGAGGCATCCTATCGCCACCTAAAGTCCCCACACAAAACAAAGAGGGCCTTCCCTCTGCTTCTGTTGTAAACATTTGATTTGTTAGTTTGTAATAAGCTTTCTTATAAATACAAACGAAACTCCTTTCTTCGGAAGAATCAAATTTTCACCCTACAGAAGATGGCGACCACAGTGGGAGAATCCGTTCATTCAGATGAATTGGTGGTGGCGCAGTCTGACGAAGTTGCTGCAGGGACTACTGTTGAGTCCCTTGTGATCAAATTCGAAGGGTACTTACAATCGTCCTCTTCTCGCAGCAATACATCTCGCGATGGTTGCAGAGTCGTGCGGGTGGCCCAGCCCCAAGAGGCTGAGGCAACCAAGCCTGAGGGATCTACCCAAGCCGAGGCAGGGGGTTCTTTTCCCCCCGAACCAGTTGAGGCCGAGCCGAGATTCGAGAATGCAGGTCTAGGGGCTGCTGAATGGGTCGATGAACGATCCTCGCAGACCCCTGTGCAAGAGGAATCAACCATTTGTGTCGACGCAGAATATGCCTCCGTCGTCGACATGAACGCTCCTCGTTCAAAAAGATCCAAACAGCGGCGACGAAAAGCTCTCGCTCGTCTCGAGGCGCAATCCCTCATCCCCCACGACAGCCTGAATTATTATTCAGGCTTGAGGCGAATCAACCTCTTGAGCCAGGTTCCCATTTTTGGCGAACCGCTCGAATCGGGCGAGCCTAGCAGTTTAGGCGAACCCATCTCTTTGAGCCAGGTTCCCAGCTTCGGCGAACCGCTCAAATCAGGCGAGCCTAACGGCTTAGGCAAGCCCAATCTCTTGAGCCAGGTTCCCAGTTTTGGCGAACCGCTCAAATCAGGCGAACCAAACGGTTTAGGCAAGCCCCACTTCTTGAGCCAGGTTTCCATTTATGGCGAACCGCTCAGACCAGGCGGAACTAGCAGTTCAGGTGGGCTGCATCAAACTCCCACTTGGTCAAACCTTTAGATAGTTAGGACCAAAGCCACAATCCCCCGCCAATCCTCTTCAATAGGATGGCGGGACCCCCAAATCTGTCACGTTAACAGTCACCTCTGACAAAACAGCTTACCAGTCCTCTTCAATAGGATGGTAAGTCCATAGAGTTGCTCAAATCGCAATAAACTCCCACTGTCATGTTAACTCTGTGAGCAAGGTGCTCAATTTTGGCGAACCAAGGGCACCTGGCGAACTCTGCAGTTTAAGAGGGCTTCGTCAAACAAGCGAACTTCACCAAGCTCGCCTGACGGCCCAAGATCGCCAGAAAGGCGAAGCAACAGCTCGCCAGACAGGCGCAGGCACACTGTGCCAATCTCGCCTGACGGGCGAACCTCGCCAGCATGAACCTCGCCAACACGCTCACGCCCAAATGGGGGTGGCCACCTCGTTTGCCTGCACGGGTCTGACGTCCGTCTCTGACGACGACGACGATTGCTCAGCAGTGGCAATGTCGGAGACTTCAAGCTCAGTTCAGGGCAAGCACACAAATGTGCACATGACTGACATCCCTGAGGAGATGTCTAGGAGGCTCGACGAGCAACAAGCAACCATCGACTCCCTGAAGGAGATGTTGGAGCAGCTCCTGAGCGAGAAGAAGAGGAAGAGAGAGAGGACTTCGCGGGCTTCGCATAAATCCTTGAAGCACAAAGAGCGGGTGCCTACTCCTTCTCACTCCTCATCCGAGTCATCTAGAGGAGCGTCATCTTCGGGCCATAACCCAAGAGACAAGAGGTTTGACGATCTCCAAAGTCAACTCGACGCCTTGAAGCTCCAGAAGCATGCGAACAAGCTGGGGGTTGTCAGACCGTATCCAATTGAATGGGATGCGGTCTCCTACCCGGCAAAGTTCGAGCCGCTGGACCTCCTGCAGTTCAATGGAAAGGGTTCTCCTACCCAGCACATCTACTACTTCCAGGCGCAAACTGGACACATAGTGGGAAACGATCCCATTATGACTCGACTGTTCATTGGTACCCTCAAGGAGGTCGCTTTTGAATGGTTTCGCAGATTGGAGCCTGGGTCCATCACCTGCTGGAAGGACATGGAAAGGCTCTTCGTGGCCAGATTCTTCGATGATGACACAGAAGTATCTATGGCCACCCTGCTAACTGTGAAGCAGAGGAAGACAGAGTCTGTAAGCAGCTTTGTCAAGAGATTCAGAAACCGATCGTTGCATTCCCGCGATCGAGTTTCCGAGGCCACGCTCATCGAGATGTGCCGGAACAATCTCTCCATCAGCGTTCTGTCCAATATGGGCGCTGTTGAAGCTCGCTCATGGAAAGACTTACTCCGCCAAGGAGAACAAGTCGAGAGCATGCTCAAGCATATGGGTGACGAAGACCCGCATGAATTTCGAGGGGATGATGACCAAGATGCCTTGGTAGTGGAGACCGATCCCTCATATCCTCCAAATTTCCCCCGTTGATCCTCTTCAACAGGACGGCGGGCCCACATAGTCGCTCTAATCGCGACAATCTTGTCAAGTTAACACTACACCTCTGACAATCTCCCGTCGATCCTCTTCAATAGGACGACGGGCCTACAAAGCTATCACGTTAACAATCACCTCTGATAGTTCTTCGACACTCCAACTGGTGCATGAGTTTAAACTGCTCCCTTAACACTCCGACAAGTACACGAGTATAAACTGCTTCTTCTGACACTCCAACTGGTGCATGAGTTTAAACTGCTCCCTTAACACTCCGACAAGTACACGAGTATAAACTGCTTCTTCTGATCCTCCAACTGGTATAAGAGGTTAAACTATTCCCTATACTTCCACTTCTTGAGCCAGGTTCCTAGTACGGGCGAACCGCTCAAATCAGGCGAGCCTAACAGTTAGTCGAGCCCCACTTCTTGAGCCAGGTTTCCATTTATGGCGAACCGCTCAAAACAGGCAATACTAGCAGTTCAGGTGGGCTGCATCAAACTCCCACTTGGTCAAACCTTCAGATAGTTAGGACCAAAGCCACAATCCCCCGCCAATCCTCTTCAATAGGATGGCGGGACCCCCACTGTCACGTTAACAGTTACCTCTGACAAATCAACTTACCAGTCCTCTTCAATAGGATGGTAGGTCCATAGAGTTGCTCAAATCGCAATAAACTCCCACTGTCATGTTAACACTACACCTCTGACAAAATCAACTTACCAATCCTCTTCAAAAGGATGGTAGGCCCTCAAAGTCGCTCCGATCGCGGCAATTCCTATCACGTTAACGATTACCTCTGATAGCCGACACCGTCATTCCCGCAAATGACGTTGTCCGATCAGTCGTCATACTCATACGTCCCTGAACGATTTGATTCTCCCAGCACCATAGCCGACACCATCATTCCCGCAAATGATGTTGTCCAATCAATCGTCATACTCATACGTCCCTGAACGATTTGATTCTCCCAGCACCGTCTTTCCCATAAAAGGCGTTGTTGTTTGATAGTGGCCTACTATGCGATGTGCTGATATTTCAGGGTTCGTCTTTGCCCCAAGAGAAGACAAGTTTCCCCCTTATCCTCCAACCGGTGCATGAGGCTAAACTGTTCCCTTATACTCCGACTGGTGCATGAGTCTAAACTGCTCCCTACACTCTTAATCCAAATGCCTCGAAAGGCTAGGGATAGAGGAGAAATTTTAGCATTGAGCCTAAAAGAAACTCCTCGACAACTTACCATGCTAAGGGCAAGAGCATGGCTAGTCCAACTCAAACGGCAGTTGGTAAAGACAAATCAAGTCCGTTGATAGCTGAGGGTTTGCTCAAAATCCTAGAAGGCGATCATCAGCTGCGAGTGAAGAGCAGGGATCACTTTACGGGACTTCATATCCAAAGTGTTCCAGACCCCATGCGGCCTGATTCAGGTCTGAAAACTTTGGAGGGGGTTTTGTAGGCAATAAAAATTGCCTTTAAATCCTTATCAGAGAAGTTCAGAACAAAACTGCTAAAACCTCGCCCGAAATAGCAGAAAAAGGGGAAAACGCAGATATCTCCCAAACCGTAAGGAATTTGGCAAAACGGAGGAAGCGAACCGAAGCCTTCGGCTCGGTTCGGATGGCTCCATCTCGTCGAGATAGGCGATTTTCATATATAATTCGTCCAATTCCGACTTACGGTTTGAAAGTTACGGCCTATTCTTCAATCCATGCTCAGGAGCTCGCCTGCAACTCAAATTCGCCTGCAGTCCCAAATCCGCCTGCAGACCCAAGTCTGCCTGCGCACCTGAGCTCGCCTGCAAACCCAGTTCGCCTGCTAGCTCGCATGCAGACCCAAGTCCGCCTGCAGTCCCAAACTCACCTGCAGACCCAGTTCGCCTGCAAGCTCGCCTGCAGACCCAAGCTGCAGACTCGCCAGCTCACTGTCAACTGCCCACTTGGAGTATGGGAACAGTTACATCAGTGGTCAAATCCCACAAATCAAGGGAGAGGGCACAATACTCCAGGCCCGTCAGATGGCCGTCCACAGTACGAATGAGCGGACAGGCGCCGAAACAGCCTGCACCCTCATAAATGCGGCTCACCTCAGTTGTCCAGGTGAAGGGACGAGAGCCGCCAACGCTCGGTGGTTGGTCAGATCCACGCAAGCATCTGACAGCCGTTGTCACGCATACGAGGAGGGGCTTTCCCACTCCTATGTAGCGTGATGCAGAGCACAGCTCTTCGAATGACCATTGACGGTACGAATGAACAGCAGGACGTCTCCGAACAACGTGTGGTCACATCCCATAATTCAAGGAGCAGTCAAGCTATCTCCCTCACCTCTATTAGTGGTCAAATCCCATGAATCAAGGGATAGCCCATGCCATCCCTTGCCTGTTAAAACCCATCTTCAGCAGCATGAAGAAGGGGGATTGGCCGTTGCATATTCTGCTGGCTAATCTCCCAAAGGTTGAACCTGGACCTTTGCCAAAGGCTCCCTCATTTGAGAACCGAAGCTCCGGCTCCGGCATCAACTTCGATCGGATCGTCCAAGGGAAGCAGACTCGGCACGAGCACCGAGCGAGGCATCCTATCGCCACCTAAAGTCCCCACACAAAACAAAGAGGGCCTTCCCTCTGCTTCTGTTGTAAACATTTGATTTGTTAGTTTGTAATAAGCTTTCTTATAAATACAAACGAAACTCCTTTCTTCGGAAGAATCAAATTTTCACCCTACAGAGGGCCAAACCCGAATGGTTACGGTGAAGGAAAGTGCTTCAGATGCGGAAAGAAGGGTCACTTTGCACGGGACTGCAGAGTTTCTGTTCTAGCATCAGCAGGGGATGATCGGGCTGACGGTGCAGCCAATCTCATGCACGAGACGGATTCAGATGCGCTTCTCCTATCCCTAGAAGACAAAAGTGATGTGTGGGTCATCGACTCTGGCGCATCTTTCCATGCAACCTCACAACAAAAGCTGCTTTCATCGTTCGTGAAGAAGGACTTGGGAACAGTTTATCTTGGTGATGATCAACCTTGCAAGGTTTCCGGGAAGGAAAATTGTACCCTCAAGATGGAAGGCGGACCACCTTGACGCTGAACGACGTTCGAAATGTACCAGATCTCAGGCGAAATCTTATATCAGTCGGGCAACTGACTGACTCCGGTTACAGAGTATCCTTCGAGCAGAGAAGCTGGAAGGTGTCCAAGGGTGCCCTGGTGGTGGCACACGGCAAACGCGAGGGGTCTCTCTACATCGCCAATGGGAAGATCGACCACTTGCATGCCGCAGGACAAGCATCATCATCATCATCCGTCGACTGCATGACTTGGCATCGACGACTTGGCCACATGAGCGAGAAGGGGATGCAGATTATGGCCCCGGGAGAGAGGCTTACGGGTCTGAACAAGATCAATCTGACTTTCTGTGAGGACTGCATCCCAGGCAAATAAAAGAAGGTGAGCTTCAACAAGACCGGACCGGCTCCAAAACTACAGAAATTGGAGTTGGTACACACCGATGTGTGGGGACCTACGCAAGTCCCATCTGTTGGCAACTCTCTTTACTTTATCACTTTTATTGATGATGCTACTAGAAAGTTATGGGTGTTCTTCTTGAAGCACAAGTCAGGTGTTTTCATCATCTTCAAGAAGTGGCTTGCCTGTGTGGAGAATGAAACAGGCAATAAGCTGAAGTGCCTAAAATCCGATAATGGAGGCGAGTATTGCAGCCAGGAGTTCGAGAACTTCTGCTCGTCCCGTGGGATTCGGAGACTGAAGACCGTCCCAGGCACACCTCAGCACAACGGAGTGGCGGAGCGCATGAATCGTACTATCTTGGAGCGCGCCAGAAGCATGAGGATCCATTCCGGATTGCCCAAGAGCTTTTGGGCTGAAGCTATCAATACTGCTGCATACTTGATCAACCGCGGGCCATCCGCGGATCTCAGTTATGGGATATGATAATTACATTTTATTACAATTTTATACCCTCATTATCTATTTTATATGAATAAATATGCCATTAATAATTGTTTTTATCTTTAATTGCAGGTTAGTGAAGAATAAAACCCAAGATCTCTTATCTTAATAAAAACCCATGAATTAAATGAAGAACACAAGCAAGAGTCAAAAAGCCCAAGCCCAGAATCAAGCCGAGTAGCCTGTAGAAGCCGGAGAAAATAAAAAAATTAAATATGAAAAAAAAAATGTATTCAAGATAGTTGGCCGCAAAGAAACGACGATATCTTCCAATCCGGGAGGCGGAATTTAACATATAATATATGAAAATTGCCTATCTCGACGAGACGAAGCCAACCGTGAAGTCAGATAACATATAATATATGAAAATTGCCTATCTCGACGAGACGAAGCCAACCGTGAAGTCAGAATTCTTATTAGAGCATCGATGCAGGCATCGATGCGGGCATCGATGCCTGTATCGATGCGAAGTCATCCAGATTTCATCTACGACCGAATTTGCATTCTTGGGGCTCAAGTTTGATCCAAGGGCTCTCATTCACTGATATTTACTATCAATAGGGGTTGAGAGTGAGGGGTTAGGGGTGTGAAAATTTTTGTAACTCCTTTTGGAGAGGAGGACTACTCTTAATTGAGAAGGCCTTCCAAATTTGTAACTTTTTGTTACAATTAATAATAATAATTTTTTCACCACTTTAAATATTTCTTCTCTTTGTTGGATGATGAAGATGGAGATGAAGAATTATTTAGAGGTTTGCATTTCTTTCCTTTTTCTCTTTTATTTCTCTTTTATTGCTTATTAGTTAGATTTATTTTCATGCTTGTAATTAGATTTTATTTTCTTGTTTAAATAGCCAAGAGGCTAGAACCCTCTTGCCTTAGATTTATTTTATGCTCATAGATTAGATTTATTTCATGTTTATAGAGTAGATTTATTTTCTTGCATTTTTGCAATTTATTTTGTAGTTTAGATTTTACAATTTATTTTGTAGTTAGATTTTAATTTCTTGCACTATTCACCTTGAGGCTAGAACCCTCTTGGATTTAGTTTTTCTTTTTGTTTATTTTCACTTTCTTTGATTCGCCTTTAGGCTAGAACCCTCTAGGGAATCACCTTTTTCTAAGAAGAGGATTCAATTCTAGATTACGCATATCTTTAATTGAAACCGATATCTTTACATTCTTGATTTTTTAT
The DNA here is from genome assembly GCF_001876935.1 of Asparagus officinalis. Classification (NCBI taxonomy): domain Eukaryota; kingdom Viridiplantae; phylum Streptophyta; class Magnoliopsida; order Asparagales; family Asparagaceae; genus Asparagus; species Asparagus officinalis. The sequence continues at coordinate 96,972,624 of NC_033796.1, forward strand.
TTGTTTCTCGATTTTATTCATTTTCCTTCTTGCCTTGTTGATCACATTTATTTTTTACTCACTTCCACTCTCAAATATATTCATTTACACAATCACAATCATTCTCTCCACAATCACATTCACTCATCACTCCTATTTGTCACGCACACAACATAAGAACCGATTTTATATTTTCTCCTACAAAAACACCTTCCTCGTGGGATCGATATCTTTATACTATAACTTGACACGGTTGTACACTTACAACCTTTTTGGTACATGTTTATGTTGCATCATGTTTTTGGCGTCGTTGCCGGGGAAGGTGCTTAAGTAGGTTTTAATTATTTTGGTTCTTTAACTTGTGTGTTTTTTGTGAAGGAAACGCTTGGAGCTTGAAGATCGCGGATTGGAGAATTAGGATTTGAAGATTTGCTTCGGGTAAGTCCTCTTTCTAGTTTTTAATTCCACCATTTAGCTACTTTTTCACATTTAGAGACAATTAGGACTTAAAAAAAAGATTTTATTTTTGTTGACCATAATAAAATTCACCCTCCACTTTGACATTTACTAACAAGATAATAAATTCAAACATATTCCCCCCTTCTCATTTGTTTGATTGTTAACCTTAATTAAAAAAAAGATTTTTCTTTTTCATCCTTTTTAGTTGCTTTTAATTCATAGGGTTGCATTTCATATTGATAGTAGGAATTCACCAAGTGATTTGAGCATCTTGATCTGGCACATACTTAAAAATATTTTTAAGGGCAAAACCCTATAATCAAGATAAGGTGAGGGATTTCATCACCCTTTTCTTAGCCCAAAAATCACTAATTCCTCACTTCACAAACCCAAGCCTAATAAAACTCATTAGACATTGGCCCCTAAGGATTCGAGCTTAATAAGGAACAAGAAATCCTTAAGTGAGCCGGTTTAAGTTTTCTCAGATTAGTTGGTGTCTAAGGCAAGGTTTAGGGGTTGCGTAAAGCACTCCGATAAATAGTTTTGGTGTATGCAACAGTGGATTAGGGATAATACACGTCGATTAATTCGCTTTGAACCAATCATAGAAATGGAGTATCCTAATCCACCCGTTCTTCATGATATGTGCTATCCCATTAGGAATGCGATCCCTTAGTGCATTAGGCTCCCCGAAACAAATGGAATAAATTTTGAGCTTAGACCGCAATACATAAACATGCTTCCCAAATTCCTTGGTAATGAAACAGAAGATGCATATATTTTTATTTCGGAATTTGAGGAAGTGTGTATTATGATTAAAATGAGAGAATTAAACAAAGATGCGGTTAAGCTTAGATTTATTCCATTTGCTCTTAAGGATAAAGCTAAAAAATGGCTGTACAGCTTACCAACAAATTCCATCTCAACTTGGGATGAATTTGTCACCGTTTTTCTTAAGAAATTTTTTCCTATTCATAAAACGGTAAAGCTTAGGAACAGCATTCAAAACTTTAAAATTATCCCGGGAGAACCTTTTTGGAAGTATTTTGACCGATTTAAAGATCTTCTCATCCAATGTCCTCATCACGGTTTAGAGAAATGGCGATTGTGCCAAATAATTTATGAGGGATTAGATTATTCTGCAAAAACTTCCTTAGAATCAATGTGCCACGAGGATTTTATGAGGAAAACGCTGATGAAGCTTGGGAGTTTTTGGAGAGTCTTTCTGAAAAAACAATGCAATGGGAACACTGCGATGATAGGGTTTCCCAATTTAAGTCTTGTGGTCTTTCCTTAGAGTCAAACATTGCTTCTGAAGCGAAGATGGTGACGATTCTACGGAGGTTAGAAGCTTTAGAAATTAAGGAATGAGCTCCAGCTCAAATCAATCATGTTTCTGCCTTAGGATGTCATAATTGTCAGTCTCCTACCCATGTTTCAGAGGAATGCCCTCTCCTAGGAAACAACAATTCATTAGAACAGATGAACGCTGCATTCCAGCACCCTAGAAATGATCTATTTTCTCCAACCTACAATCCAGGTTGGAGAAATCATCCCAACTTTGCATGGAATCTAGGAAATTCTCCCGAAACTCAAAACTTCACTCCCGCTTCGACCCAACATTATTCTAGGGGAAACACAGTTCCGTTTAATTCTCATTCATAATTTTAACAACCCAATCTGCCGTATCAAAATCATTCTCCTCTTCATCAAGCTGTAATTCAGACTCATCACAATCCAGATCAGGATAAACGTCTCAACGTCTTGGAAAGGGGTTTGGAAACCATAATTAAGGCCTCCACTCAAACCACGAATATGTTAACTCAAACGTCTAGCACTCTGAATTCCTTCATGCAATCCACTGGACAAATGCTCAACTCCAACACTCAAGCTATAGCTAGATTGGAATCCCAACTTGGTCAACTAGCTAGTACCGTGAGTGAAAGAGAGAAAGGAAAATTTTCAAGTCAACCCGTGGTCAACCCTAAGAACACAGGATGCAGTTCATCCTATGAAGCCCAAGTGAATGCAATCCATTCACTTCGGTCAGGTAGACAGGTCGATAATCAAGTGAGAACTCCTCCAAGTCAAACTCTTGATCCTGTACAAATTCCTTCTCCTTCTCCTTCTGATGAATCTATTCAACAATCACCCTCCTCAGATGACCAAGAACCTGAACCGGAACCTGAGCCTACTTTTGATAGGTTTAGACCAGTTGCTCCTTTTCCAGATAGACTCAGGCTTAGGAAACACTCTCCTCAAGAGGAGAAGATCCTAGAAACATTCAAGCAGGTTAAGGTCAATATTCCTCTCTTAGATGTAATTGAATAAATTCTATCTTATGCTAAATTCTTAAAAGAATTATGCACTAAGAAGAGGGGAATAAATGTTCCAAAGAAAGTCTTTTTAGCCGCCAATATCAGTGAAATGCTATCAAATCCCATACCTTTGAAACGTAAAGATCCAGGTTCCCCCATCATTTCATGTATCATTGGTAATACTCACATTGATAATGCACTTTTAGACTTAGGGGCCAGTGTCAATTTGCTTCCATATTCAGTCTATCAGCAATTGGGTCTAGGTGTACTGAACCCAACCAAATGCACCTTACAGTTGGCTGATAGATCTGTCAAGGTCCCTATGGGTGAGTTAGAGGATGTTCTGATTAAGGTTGGAGATTTTATTTTTCCAGTAGATTTTGTAGTCTTGGAAACACATCCTGTTTCCAATCCCAAAGGACAGACACCTGTCATCTTAGGACGACCTTTCTTAGCCACTTCTAATGCTCTCATCAACTGTAGAACTGGTCAAATGATGCTGCCCTTTGAGAATTTGACTGCTGATCTCAACATTTTTAATCCAAGGGACCAACCAAATAATCATCCTCTAGAAATAAATTATATTCAGGAAAGATCAGAAGAAGAAGAAGAAGAAGAAGAGTCTGATTTGAGTTTTGAGGAAATTTTTGATGAAGAGTTAGAATTTTTAGAAGAAGCAGATCAAGTCCTTGAGAATAATGAAGCTGTATTAAACATTTGCTGTTTTGAATTAAATTTTGAAGAACTCTTTCTTGATGAACTTAGATTCTTGGAAAATAATCAACAACCAAATTTTCAGAACTCTACAGAAGAATTGGTTGTTAGAAAACGAAACTTCACAGTACAAGAGTCTAAGTTCAGTAAGAAATGCAAAATGCATGACACCAATAATACCTGTAGGCGTCAAAAATGCTGAAAGATATCCAAATGCAGCTCAAGAGGAGATCATCCGAAGATCAAAAGAACACAAGGAACAGTGTAGACTGTCTCGGCACGCGAGACAGTGTTTACTGTCTCGCCGTGCGAGACAGTGTTTACTGTCTCGCCGTGCGAGACAGTGTTTACTGTCTCGCAAGTGAGACAGTTTTGAAATGGTCAGAAACCACCTTGAACAACTGCTACACACGTCCATTAACTGTTCAAGAACGTGGGAAACATCGTGGGCGAGAATCACGTGGATAACTGCCAAACCGAGACAGTAAACACTGTCTCGGAAGCACTATTTGTCCAGGGGCTATAAATACCCCCCTTAGATCATTTTGAAGGGGTGGAAGGCTGAGCATTTTGGAGCAGACAGAGCAGAGTACTTGAGCTTCTGGCCATTCCTTGATATTCGAGCTTTGACTTGATCTTAAGAAGAACGATCGTCTTACTTTGATAAGATCTTCGTTTCAAATTCTCACTTCGATAAACGAAGGAAGAATCATTAAACCCCTCACGACCTGTGATTTGGTGGTCCACGAGTCAAAGCGCTCCCAGCACAGGCAAAGATCCCACGCAAGCAGCGATCCAAACAACGATCCTGCGTTTGTTTCTAAAAAGTTATAATTTTCATTTTGTTGTGTAAAAGAAGTCTTATAAAAAGACTATCTCTTTTGAATTTGTTGTAATCGACCGAAGATATAATGAATTCCATAACGAGACCAACTTTTGATGCAAACAAACTGGCGACCACAGTGGGAGCCAACGATCTCGCTGCCGAGACCGTCGTGTCGCAGCTGATCAGGATACCGATTGAATCCACGGTCGAGTACAAATTTGACCAAGCAAAGTTTGAGGAGTATTTATCATCCTCATCTACAAAATCTTTCTCGCCTCGCAAATGCAGGAAGATTTCATCTTTGTTGAAATTGTCAAAGGCTACGGATGAAGACTCTCGCTTGATTGTTGCTGAGGATTTTACTCGCAACACCTCTGCTCATAATGACTCTTATATAGTTAAAGAGTCATCGAATCAAAGCCCTCCGGCACTGACGAAGAGGGCTCGTCAGAGGCAACGTCAGCGCCGCGCTCGCCAAATAGCTAAGGCCTTGGAACAAACCGACGGGGTTTGTTATCACGCGGACTTAGAGTCGAGGAGGCATCGAGTGGTTCAGTTGTCTCAACGATCAATCACTCATATCTCTGTTAAACTAACGACGGAGGAATGGACTCTTGTCAAAAGGGCTCGCTCGACCCTCAAAGAACGTATACAAAAGCGTCGTGCAAACGCAGCTCATGCCCATGCTCTCTTACAACAAAGACGAGAAAGAAACAAGGAAATAGTGGCCAAAGAACCACCAAAACTCTGCAAAGTCTGGATTCCAAAGTCAGGAATTGTGCAAAATCAGCATTCAGAGCCCGTTAAGGCTCCGCACCCGCAAGGGGGTGGTTCTAAACGTGTGACTCCTGACATAACCTTGGATCGCTCAAAGGACTCCGCACCCGCAAGGGGGTGGTTCTAAACGTGTGACTCCTGACATAACCTTGGATCGCTCAAAGGTAACAATAATTTGTCCTGAGAATGCCAACAAGGTTGGATCGCTCAAAGGTAACAATAATTTGTCCTGAGAATGCCAACAAGGTTTTACACCCCCAGAAGAAGATGTGTTCACCGAAAGACATCGTTATGCCTGGGAGGTCATACCAACAGACGATAGGATTTTCCGGCAATCATACTGATGAATCGTACTATCAAGCTGTAGGTGTGAATAAATTTTGAAAGAGAATTATTCGAGAAATAAGCTCTCATTGTTCCTGTGCACGACTCATTAAAGCAGCATTGTCGGAATATAACTATGCAAAATGAGAAGCCATCCCACGAAGAGTCTCGGTATTCCACAGTCTTTTCACTGAAATGTCGAAGCCTAAGCCGAGATATTTCCGCAAGAGAAGATCAGCTGTCCAAGATGACGAATTCCTTGAAGTCACCGTCAACATGGCTGATAAAGGAAAATCTAAATGGCATTCAAGTGAATCAAATCCCGACTTTTCTCCAAGAGGAAAAGTCACTTCAAGAATTGCCCAACGGATGTCCCGACTCCAGTTAAGAGCCATCAGACATAAGGAAAGTCATCAGAGGACGAGCTCTCGGACACTTGTTCTGCGATCGCTTCGGATGATACAGTATCTAGTACAGGGCAAACCAGAGAAGTACTCACAATCACCTCTGATCAGTTTGCTCAAATACTTCAAGAAGCTCTAGCCAAACAACGTGAAGAAATTAGAGCTGAGATGAAGACAGAGATAGAGTTAGCTATCCAACAAATGAGAGAATTACTAGCTTAACGGCCTCAACCTCCTGAGTCCAGTCAGCGAGTTAAATCCAGCCGCCACACTCGGAATATTGTAGATAACAGTGATCCAGAAGTGGATGAAGTCATTATGGCTGATACACCTCCCAATAGCAATAACGCTGGGGGTGGTTTAACGCATCCTCCCAATAACGATATTGGGGGTGGTTCAATGGCACCTCTTATAGGGGGTGGTCTAACTCACTCTCCTCAACGTCCTTCGAATGAAGACATAGACGATGACGAGAAAATAAAAAAGCTTGAAAACAAAGTCAACGCTTTGATAACGGCTCAGGAAGTAAAGAAGACGGGTATTCCGTATCCCTATCCAAGAGAATAGGATTCAATCCCGTACCCGGCAAAGTTCAATATGATTAACTTCACACCGTTTGATGGAAAGAGCTTGCCTATTCAGCACTTAATTTATTTCAAGTCTCATTTAGGCATGATCTCTGGAAACGAGGCTTTAATGGTCCGGTCATTCGTTGGCACCCTTCGTGGGCCCGCCTTCGATTGGTACCGACGTCTTAAGCCAGGGAGCATCAATTGCTGGGATGACATGAAAAGTTTGTTCCTCAGAAATTTCTTCGATGATGACACCGAAGTGTCAATCGGAACCCTTTTAGATGAGAAGCAAAAAGACGGAGAGTCAGTCGACAATTTTGTCAAACGCTTCCGTAACAAAGCAACGAATTGCAGAGATCCTGTTACAGAGGAGTTTATCCTGCAAACATGCCACAATAATCTCTCCATCGATGTCCTGGAAGCCCTGGGGGTCGTACCATCCAAAACTTGGAAAGATTTGAAAATGCACGGTGAACAAGATGAATACTTTCTTAAAAGAAAGAAAGCTGAGAGAAGCCGGCCGACGACATCTGCAATCGCTGGGAACGCGACTCTCGATCCGAAGTTTCAAAAGGAGTATTCTTTCGAAAATGATGAAGATCCAGCCATATTAAAATACCTCCTCGCCAATGACAAAATTGAGCTACCATCTATCAAAGATCAGGAGGGAGATAAGAGGATTACGGATCCAAACTACTGTGCATACCACAGAAGGGTTCTTCATCCCACCGAGATTTGCTTTTCCAAACTACTGTGCATACCACAGAAGGGTTCTTCATCCCACCGAGATTTGCTTTGGACTCAAAAACAAAATCCAAGCCCTTCATCCCACCGAGATTTGCTTTGGACTCAAAAACAAAATCCAAGCCTTAATTGACTCCGGCGTCATAAAGACAAAACAAGCCAAATAAAGATGACCCCTTACTCCATTGGGTACACGAGTATAAACTGTTTTCCCTAACTCCATTGGGTGCATGAGTATAAACTGTTTCCCCTCACTCCAAAGAGTATACGAGTATAAACTGATCCTCGATACTCCAATAGGTATATGAGTCTAAACTGTTTCCCACTCTTGACGGGAAGTTCTTGGAGAATTTTTACATGTAATATTCTTAAGGATAACCCGGTCATGTAACTCAGTATGATGTTAGACCCAGTTTCGCGAAGGAAGCTGGGGGTGGATGGTTCATGTAACGGGAAGTTCTCAGAAGAATGCTATATGTAATTTTCTTAGGGATAACCCGATCATTACAAACAAAGTGATAAACACTACATCCCCACGATGATTTTCGAATACTCTTTTGCTGAGATGAGATTCGATCACTTCTTTAGATCAATCTTCCCTCACAAAACTCATATTTGGTCAAACCTTTAAACAGTTAGGACCAAAGCCAAAATCCCCTCTCGATTCTTTCCATGAACGAGAGGTCCACAAATTGAACGATCAAACCTTTAAACAGTTAGGATCGTCTCAAGTCCCCATTTGGTCAAACCTTTAAACAGTTAGGACCAAAGCCAAAATCCCCTCTCGATTCGTTCCATGAACGAGAGGTCCACAAATTGAACGATCAAACCTTCCTACAGTTAGGATCGTCTCAAATCCCTATTTGGTCAAACCTTTAAACAGTTAGGACCAAAGCCAAAATCCCCTCTCGATTCGTTCCATGAACGAGAGGTCCACAAATTGAACGATCAAACCTTTAAACAGTTAGGATCGTCTCAAATTCCCATCTTGGTCAAACCTTTAAACAGTTAGGACCAAAGCCAAAATCCCCTCTCGATTCGTTCCATGAACGAGAGGTCCACAAATTGAACGATCAAACCTTTAAACAGTTAGGATCGTATCAAACTCCCACATGGTCAAACCTTTAAAACAGTTAGGACCAAAGCCAAAATCCCCTCTCGATTCGTTCCATGAACGAGAGGTCCACAAATTGAACGATCAAACCTTTAAACAGTTAGGATCGTCTCAAATTCCCATCTTGGTCAAACCTTTAAACAGTTAGGACCAAAGCCAAAATCCCCTCTCGATTCGTTCCATGAACGAGAGGTCCACAAATTGAACGATCAAACCTTTAAACAGTTAGGATCGTCTCAAATTCCCATCTTGGTCAAACCTTTAAACAGTTAGGACCAAAGCCAAAATCCCCTCTCGATTCGTTCCATGAACGAGAGGTCCACAAATTGAACGATCAAACCTTTAAACAGTTAGGATCGTCTCAAATTCCCATCTTGGTCAAACCTTTAAACAGTTAGGACCAAAGCCAAAATCCCCTCTCGATTCGTTCCATGAACGAGAGGTCCACAAATTGAACGATCAAACCTTTAAACAGTTAGGATCGTCTCAAATTCCCATCTTGGTCAAACCTTTAAACAGTTAGGACCAAAGCCAAAATCCCCTCTCGATTCGTTCCATGAACGAGAGGTCCACAAATTGAACGATCAAACCTTTAAACAGTTAGGATCGTCTCAAATTCCCATCTTGGTCAAACCTTTAAACAGTTAGGACCAAAGCCAAAATCCCCTCTCGATTCGTTCCATGAACGAGAGGTCCACAAATTGAACGATCAAACCTTTAAACAGTTAGGATCGTCTCAAATTCCCATCTTGGTCAAACCTTTAAACAGTTAGGACCAAAGCCAAAATCCCCTCTCGATTCGTTCCATGAACGAGAGGTCCACAAATTGAACGATCAAACCTTTAAACAGTTAGGATCGTCTCAAATTCCCATCTTGGTCAAACCTTTAAACAGTTAGGACCAAAGCCAAAATCCCCTCTCGATTCGTTCCATGAACGAGAGGTCCACAAATTGAACGATCAAACCTTTAAACAGTTAGGATCGTCTCAAATTCCCATCTTGGTCAAACCTTTAAACAGTTAGGACCAAAGCCAAAATCCCCTCTCGATTCGTTCCATGAACGAGAGGTCCACAAATTGAACGATCAAACCTTTAAACAGTTAGGATCGTCTCAAATTCCCATCTTGGTCAAACCTTTATTTCGGGTTTATCTCTACCAACAAACAAGAGACCAGGAGATAGAATATAAAATTCTTCCTCTCCATCATTGGGTTCACCTCTACCAACAAAAAAGAGACCAGAATACTCCAATAGGTACACGAGTCTAAACTGTTTTCCTACATTCGACAGGCAGTTTCTAGAGAATATTATTCTGAATATTCTTAAGGATAACCTGACGAACTCTCGAAGGACATACAAGTATCAATAACAATCCAGTATCAATTTGATGACAAAAGCTAAATTCACAAGTACAAATTCCAGCTTCGATTCAAGATCTCGACAACGGTCAAACGATAAACGTAGTACCGAAAGAATATTAGCTATTCTACAAAGAACTGAATAGACTAAGGGGTGAAGAGATCAGGAGTTGAAATCATTTACGGATCCTTCTACACGATCTACTCAACCAAGTATTGAAGAGATCGTAAGTAAAATCTATCTTATCCAAAGTATCCCAGACTCCTCTATAAAAGAATGAGTATGGAATACTTTGGAGGGGGTATCTGTAGGCGTCAAAAAATACTGAAAGATATCCAAATGCAGCTCAAGAGGAGATCATCCGAAGATCAAAAGAACACAAGAAACAGTGTAGACTGTCTCGGCACGCGAGACAGTGTTTACTGTCTCCGCGGAGAAAGAGCGAGACAGTGTTTACTGTCTCGCATGCGAGACAGTGTTTACTGTCTCGCACGCGAGACAGCTCTCAAAGGATCAGAAACCGTTTTGTATAACTGCTGACACGTGTCCATTAACTATCAAAGAACATAGGGAATGTCGTGGGCGAGAATCATGTTGATAACTGCTAAAATAACGGAGTTTTAAAACGTGGGAAGGCAGTTACAAGAAAACTGTCGGACAGTTGAAGTTTTCCGAGACAGTGTTTACTATCTCGGAACCCGAGACAGTCTTTACTATCTCGGAACCCGAGACAGTCTTTACTGTCTCGGCCACCGAGACAGTAAACACTGTCTCAGAAGCACTATTTGTCCAGGGGCTATAAATACCCCCCTTAGATCATTTTGAAGGGGCGGAAGGCTGAGCATTTTGGAGCAGACAGAGCAGAGTACTTGAGCTTCTGGCCATTCCTTGAGATTCGAGCTTTGACTTGATCTTAAGAAGAACGATCGTCTTACTTTGATAAGATCTTCGTTTCAAATTCTCACTTCGATAAACGAAGGAAGAATAATTAAACCCCTCATGATCTGTGATTTGGTGGTCCACGAGTCAAAGCGCTCCTAGCACAAGTAAAGATCCCACGCAAGCAGCGATCCAAACAACGATCCTGCGTTTGTTTCTAAAAAGTTATAATTTTCATTTTGTTGTATAAAAGAAGTCTTATAAAAAGACTATCTCTTTTGAATTTGTTGTAATCGACCGAAGATATAATAAATTCCACAACGAGACCAACTTTTGACGCAAACAATACCTACCTTATTTTGTTACAAGAATTATTAAACACCCCGAAATGCTTAGAATTTTACATTATTGATTATATCATTCTGAATTTATTTAAAATCCGGGGAAGAATTTTCAACAATAAGGTAGGATTCAATGTAGAATACGAGCTCTTCGTGTTGAACACTTCATTCTACATTAGTTGTTTTGTTTATTTCAGAATAATAAAAAGAATTTATTCTTCTCTCATTCGAGAGTTTCTTATTCAGTTGAAAAAAAAGAAAAAAAGGAAAAAAAAGAAAAAAAAGAAAAAAAAGAAAAAAAAGAAAAAAAAAGAAAGAAGAATAAATTTTTGATTCCATCCTCCTCAGACCAAAGGTAATTGCAGATTTTTATCAGCCGACCAAATGTAAGTATTTCACTTCTTATCTGCTTTACTTTGTGCATCATAGAGTTTGCATTGAGGACAATGCAAAATTTAGGTGTGGGGGTGGGAATTAGTTAATTTTTCTCTTTGTTTCACATTTTTTGTTGCATTTTTGTCATTTTTTTCCTTTTCTAAAAAAATTATAAAAATATCGTCACTTGCCAAATTGATAGAGTTATGTAATAATTGATTTATTTGATAAATTTTAAATTTTCTAATCTGTTATTTACTCAAGTTCACCTTTTATGATAACTCTAAATAAATTTCTTAAGAAATGATTTTCAAAGTAGTATACTTTACTTAAGCCTTAACTTAGATTTTTATTTAAAATAATAGAATTTATGCTTAGCTTAGAGTTAAAAATAATTTTTCAAAGTGGCTTGACTTACATATTTTTCAGAATATATACACATATACATATAAAAAAAATTTACAAAAGAAGAGTGCGAAAAATGGGCACAAAAAAAAAACTCTTGAATTCCTTGAATTCAAGGTGATTCTATCTTATAAAGCCTAAGCTGACCGAGTAATTAAGCCCAAGGAGTATTTCCATACTTAATGACCTAAGCCCATTTGGGTTGGGATCCATTGGCCCAAAACTCGTTAAAAGGTCACTTAAAAAACCCGTTAAAGTAGAAAAAAAAATCACCAAGGAAGAAAGAGTTAAAAAAAAACTAATAAATGTTTTATAGTTGTATATATGGTCTTGGAAAATATTTTAAATCAAGCAACTTGAAAATTATTTAAAACAAAGAGTTAGCATGTTCTTTTCAAAACTTTTAAATTAAATTTCTAAGTTTGGCTTGGTTTTGTATTGCTACAATGAGAAGATTTTCTAGGAAATATACCTTAGAGTTATATATAAAAATGTTTTCTTGAGTAATAACTAGCTTCAATTATCAAGTAAATTTAGTTATTTACTAACTTCTTTAATTTGGCAAGATGACCAAATTTTATGGGTATATTCACTGCAAACCCTCACGAGACTACAACTCGTCCACTAGGGTAACCTAGGGGTTTAAAGGCTTGTTGTATGCACTAAATACAACCGCGATTCCTGCGAAAGTGAGTTAGGTTTTCTTTTAGTTTTTTTTCTTTGCTAGAGGACTAGCAAAAGTTTAGGTGTGAGGGTATTTGATAATCACATTTTATTATAATTTTATACCCTCATTATCTATTTTATATGAATAAATATACCACTAATAATTGTTTTTTATCTTTAATTGCAGGTTAGTGAAGAATAAAGCCCAAGATCTTTTATCTCAATAAAAACCCATGAATTAAATGAAGAACACAAGCAAGAGTCAAAAAGCCCAAGCCCAGAATCAAGCCGAGTAGCCTGTAGAAGCCGGAGAAAATAAAAAAATTAAATATGAAAAAAAATGTATTCAAGATAGTTGGTCGCAAAGAAACGACGATATCTTCCAATCCGGGAGGCGGAATTTAACATATAATATATGAAAATCGTCTATCTCGACGAGACGAAGCCAACCGTGAAGTCAGAATTCTTATTAGAATATCAATGTGGGCATCTATGCGGGCATTGATGCGGGCATCGATGCCTGTATCGATGCGAAGTCATCCAGATTTCATCTACGGCCGAAATTGCATTCTTGGGGCTCAAGTTTGATCTAAAGGCTCTCATTCACTGATATTTACTATAAATAGGGGTTGAGAGTGAGGGGTTAGGGGTGTAAAAATTTTTGTAACTCCTTTTGAAGAGGAGGGCTACTCTTAATTGAGAAGGCCTTCCAAATTTGTAACTTTTTGTTACAATTAATAATAATAATTTTTTCACCACTTTAAATATTTTTTCTCTTTGTTGGATGATGAAGATGGATATGAAGAATTGTTTAGAGGTTTGCATTTCTTTTCTTTTTCTCTTTTATTTCTCTTTTATTGCTTATTAGTTAGATTTATTTACATGCTTGTAATTGGATTTTATTTTCTTGTTTAAATAGCCAAGAGGCTAGAACTCTCTTGCCTTAGATTTATTTTATGCTCATAGATTAGATTTATTTTATGCTTATAGAGTAGATTTATTTTCTTGTATTTTTGCAATTTATTTTGTAGTTTAGATTTTGTAATTTATTTTGTAGTTAGATTTTAATTTCTTGTACTATTCACCTTGAGGCTAGAACCCTCTTGGGTTTAGTTTTTCTTTTTGTTTATTTTTACTTTCTTTGATTCGCCTTTAGGCTAGAACCCTCTAGGGAATCACCTTTTTCTAAGAAGATGATTCAATTCTAGATTACCCATATCTTTAATTGAAACCGCTATCTTTACATTCTTGATTTTTTTATTTGTTTCTCGATTTTATTCATTCTTCCTTCTTGCCTTGTTGATCACATTTATTTTTTACTCACTTCCACTCTCAAATATATTCATTTACACAATCACAATCATTCTCTCCACAATCACATTCACTCATCACTCCTATTTGTCACGCACACAACATAAGAACCGATTTTATATTTTCTCCTTCAAAAACACCTTCCTCGTGGGATCGATATCTTTATACTATAACTTGACACGGTTGTACACTTGTAACCTTTTTGGTATATGTTTATGTCGCATCAGGATACCTGAAGAGGCTTGGACCGGAAAGAAGCTGAAGCTAGAACACTTACGAGTATTTGGTTGTGACGCCTATGTCATGACCAATCCTACAGACCGGTCAAAGCTTGATCCAAAGTCAAAGAAGCTCTCTTTCATCGGCTATGGAGGAGATGAGTATGGGTACTGTTTCTGGGATCACGGTGCGCGCAAAGTGGTGCGTAGTCGTGACGTCGTGTTCCATGAGAATGCGGTGTATAAAACCAAAGAGGTGAGTGGGAGTCAGCTATCTCCCCCTCTTTTTCCAGATATTGCTGACAGTGAGGATGACAGTGAGATACCAATCAGCATAGAAGACGGAGACCAAGAGAACGTGCGGGATGCACAGCAGCAAGATCCAGCAGAGTTGCCGATCGCAATTCGCAAAGCTCCAAGAAATCCAAGGGTGCCAGAGAGGTACCTTTCCACCATGAATTATATTCTCCTGACTAACAGTGGTGAGACAGAGAGCTATGAGGAGGTACTGCAGACCGACAAAGCTCGGGGTGAGTGGGAGTCTGCCATGGAGGAAGAAATGAAGTCCTTGATGAAGAATGGGACTTGGGAGCTCGTAAAGCTTCCAAGAGGGAGAAAGGCTCTTCACAATCGGTGGATTTATCGGGTCAAGGATGAAGCCGATGGACGGGGACGCTACAAGGCGAGACTTGTAGTGAAGGGCTATGAGCAAAAAGCAGGGATAGACTATTCTGACGTTTTTGCTCCCGTCATCAAGTTGACCACGATCCGAACTGTGCTAAGCATTGTGGCAGTTCAAGATCTCCATCTAGAGCAGATGGATGTGAAGACAACATTCCTTCATGGAGATTTGGAGGAGGAGATCTATATGCATCAACCTGTGGGCTTCGAGGAACGAGGCAAGGAGGGCCTCGTGTGTCGCCTGCTCAAGAGCTTGTATGGCCTGAAGCAAGCTCCGCGACAGTGGTACATGAAGTTCGAGAACTTTATGGAGGAGAACGGTTTTCTCAAATGCGACACAGACCATTGCTTCTTCATCAAGAGATACGACGAATCCTATGTGATACTCTTGATTTATGTTGATGACATGTTAATTGCAGGGCCCGACTTGGCCCGCATTGAGGAACTCAAGGGGCGTCTCTCCGAGTGCTTCGAGATGAAGGATCTGGGTCCAGCAAACCAGATTCTGGGAATGAGGATCATCATAGATAGATCAACACGGAGGCTGAGGTTGTCTCAGAAGGCCTACATTGAGAAAATTCTTGAAAAGTTCAGCATGGAGAAAGCTAAACCAGTGGGCTCTCCATTTGCGAGTCATTTCAAGCTATCAAAGACCTAAGCACCAGAGACTGCTGAAGAGCATGAGTTCATGGCCAACATACCATACGCATCTGCCGTCGGGAGTTTGATGTATGCGATGGTGTGTACAAGGCCAGATATTACACAAGGAGTGGGAGTTGTGAGCCGCTTCATGAGCAATCCAGGGAAACAACACTAGGGTGCGGTCAAGTGGCTTCTACACTACTTGAGAAGCTCGTCCGACCGTTGTCTTGAGTATGGCGGGGCAGATTTGCAGCTAGAGGGTTTTTGCTACTTGAGAAGCTCGTCCGACCGTTGTCTTGAGTATGGCGGGGCAGATTTGCAGCTAGAGGGTTTTTGTGATGCAGACTACGCAGGGGACATAGACTCAAGAAGGAGAACGAACGGCTACATCTTCATCTTGGGTGGTGGAGCGATAAGTTGGAGATCCAAGTTATAGGATATTGTGGCTTTGTCAACAACCGAAGCCGAGTACGTATCTGCAGCAGAGGCAGCAAATGAGTTGCTATGGTTGAAGGCTTTTCTTCTCGAGCTTGGAGTAAGCTTTGAGAAATACTTCATCCACTACGACAGTCAAAGTGCCATTCACTTGTCAGAGAACGACGCATTCCATGCTTAGACCAAGCATGTTGACGTGAAGCACCATACCATACGGAGATGGCAAAGCAGGAACGAGTTCAAGCTTGTGAAGTTTGATACAAGGTACAATCCAGCCGATATGCTAACCAAGCCAGTTCCGCTCGAGAAGGTGAGGCTGTGTGCAGCCTCATATGGCCTCCGTTGAGAATGTTGAGGGTCGTGCAAGACGCCAAAGATACAGGACATCCGGATGATGCAACTAAGAAGGGTGTGAAGATATGATTGATACTCAATCAAATCTTCAAGTGGGAGGTTGTTAGCTGCAGCTCCAGCCCACCTTATTTGACAAATGAGCCAATTTTGTTGACTAACAAAATTCGGTGGCTTGACAGATTTGAAGAATGAAAAAGGTGGTGGGTCCCACAAATATTTTATTATTAGTGGCGGGTCCCATTGATAATATTTTATTTGTGCATAGTGTTTCCCAAACACTATAAATAGAGTCCTAAACTCTTAAGAAAATCTCATCCTAGAAATAACTCCTCTTATAGAAGAGTAAGAGAGAAAACACAGAGAGAGTTTGTGAGAGTTCTTGGAGTGTATCTGATCAAGATAGGGTGTTCTCTTTGATCTATTCTTTTGGGATATAAAAGAATTTGGCGTCGTCGTTGCACCGTGGAGTAGCTCCGAAGGAGTGAACCACGTATATCTGTGAGTACTCTGGTTGATCTTGTGCCTTTATTTTGTGTATTGTGCCTCCGTTAGAGGCTTTATTGTTGGTGTGTATTCTAACAAAATCCACATTAATTAAAGCAGTCAATGACCACAGTAAGAACAATGGACATTTAACAACCATAGAAGACTTATCAAAGACTCCTAATTATCATTCTTTATTTAGAAGCCTTTTAAGACATCACAACCAAAATACTGAAATAAAGGCACCAAAACGCAACTCCTACGACTAGATATTCAAGATGGAATATCATAACTTGCAAGATGTAGTAGGGCCACTTGTAACTAAATTTTAAAAAAAAATATCCACTATTGTCTGTCGTTTGATTGGCAACCCAAAAATAAAAAAAAACAAATTGAACATGAAATTAAAATGAGTTGTTTTAACTTTCCAAATTCCAACGTTTGGATGATAAAAAAGAAAAAAAAAGAATCAAAACACCTTGCTGAGCTTATATCCCTAACATAACGAATATATCAAACATATCACATGAATCACAACACCTTGGTGAACTTACCTCCCATAATATGACAAATATATTAAGGGAAAATTGCTTGGGGGAACCAAATTTAGTTGGGCTATGCATCCCCACCCTCATACTAGAGTCATATATTAAATAAGATAGACACATCTTATGACTCCGAAATGAGTTTATAATTATACCTGACCTAGACGGAGTTCTTAGAGGGACCTTTACATATTTCCATGAGAAAACCAAACTAAAGAAATGTGATTTTTTTTTTTTTTTTTTTTTTTTTGGGGGGGGGGGGTAGGGTTCAGGGTTGGGTGGCTAGTTTAATTTTCACTCTACAATGATGTCAGAGCATGGAAGTAGGTTTCCACCCTATGTTAATGCCAATCAAACAGTCCCTAAAGGGGTAGGATCCTCTCATTCTTACTTGAAGACAAACTCTGCAATTCACTAATTAAATCTTCTCATTCGGTGGACCTCATGAATGACATTAATTATCTAAATTGTATAAACTCCTAAATAACTTTTAATTGTCGAGCCTACTGAGATAAACCAACAACATTAGTCCATGTAACTAATTGTAGGCATTCCATATGTGATCAAAATGGTAGAGAATCCGGACACAACTAAATGTGAAGCCATTTATTTTACATAAAATCCAATTGATGATGGTATCAGTGAAATGACATATAAGCTAACGTCATCTTATTTTCACAATTATTAAAATCAATATATGCTTTATCCTTCCTCCGTTTATTTTTTTAGTTTTCCTAGTGGTGAGGTAAGAGAACTTTTCATAGTAAAAAAATCTGTTAAATTAAAAACAAAGGGGAAATAGTTGTAGAAACCTGACTTTAATCAACAGTGAATTGTAACCATTCCTTGTGGGAACAAAAGCCGTACTTTCTTTGGTAGAAACTTGACTTTTCAATAGGGAATCGTAACCATTTCTTGTGGGGACAATTGGACGAAGGCCGTATTTTTTTTAGCGAAAATGCTTTTAGAACCTAGTCCGGAATTAAAATTTGAATTTAAAGAGATTTCACAATTTTGATGGCGGAATTTGGGCAGTCAAGGCTGAACAACGAGAAAAGGAATAAGAAAACAAATAGGGTTGACTAGTCATATTAGGATAAATTTAAAATAAGAACCCCTTCACTTTGGGCATTTCCGAATTTTGTTAATTCCATTTTAACTTTTGCAAACGATCCTACTATCCCTGAAAATTAGCTGTTTGGTACACTGCGATTTTGTAAATATTATACGAGGGAAATATTGCATGAGATATTTAATTGTTGCAAACCTCAAATTTTTCATTTGGATATCTCCATTTCTATTCGGGTATAAATATATTTTTAGAAACGTTTCTAATGTTTGGTTACTTGCAAAAAGTGTTAAATTTGATCATTTTTCTGTGAAATTCATATTCATTGCAAATCAGATGTTTATTTCTCTCCAAATATAAAAATGTCTGCATTTTTAATCTAGAGTTCACTAATTTGATGAGATGACGTTAGTTTTTTTTTTTTTTTTAGTTAATGCAAGCTTGTAATATTTGTTGCATCCAAGTTGGTTGTAGTAAATGTTGCAGCTTTCATTACAAAATGTAAATCCAATTATCATTGTTGAAAATAGTGTTGATAATAGTGTTAGTAGTGGGTTCTAGTCCCACATTGGTTGTGAGAACACATATCACCCTCCTCTACTTATATAAATATATGTGCACACTCAATATTCAACTTAAGGGAAATTTACCCAAGACTCTCTCTCTCTTACTTTAACATGGTATCGGAGCTAGGTTATTATTTCTCTTTCAATAATTTTTTTTAACGCTTCTGCGTTCTTTTGCCAAATCTCCTTTGCCAGATTTTTGGCCTTGCCACTTTACAGCCTCTTAACGTGTTTTGTGTCATCGTATTCAAGATCATTTCTCGATCTCAAATTTACGGCATCACCGTTTCAAGACCATATATTAGTCTCAAATTTACGGCATCTTCATTTTAAGATTACTCTCGGTCTCAAATTAACAGCATCCTCGTTTCAAGCCGTCTCTCAGCCTCAAACAAACGGTATTGTCTTTTCACAGTCAGTAACGGCATCGCTGTTTCAATCCATCTCGACGTCTCAACGTCTCAACATCGACATTAATCCGTTGTAGGTCTCCAGCGTGAGCATCAGATCCGGTCGATCTTCGGGCCACCTTGGTCGGCAGTTGCTTCTTTTTTCTCAGATTTGACAGTCATGTATAACCTTCGGGTTCAAATTTAACCTTCGGGTTTAAATTTAACCTTCGGGTTCTTACATTTTAACCTTCGGGTTTCTACATTAACCTTCGGGTTCTACTTTAAACATTCGGGTTTCGTTCAAGAATTATTATCTTGAACTTTGAACTGCTGCTATTATGGTCTCTCAGGCTTGGTCTAAGCTCTTTTGCACCTATTGCAAGAAAGAGGGTCACCGCTTTGAGACATGTTTCCAGCTTCATCTTGAGTTACGTTCCTCAGGAACTAGTCGTAGTCAACGATACCCTCAGTCCCGATTGTTGGCCTTCTTATTTTGATGATGTTTAACAAACAATTTACCACTAATATTGTTTGTCTAGTATTTGTGTATTTCTATTTATTATAGATAAACAACAAGTTGAAGGTTGGATGTATTGCGTCATAACAATCATATCAAATGGAGGTTGGCGGATATAGTGGTTGAAGCAATGCAATTCAAGTTCAAGATCCAAGTTCAAGCTTCATCCACAAGATTACCAAGTCAAGCTTATTGAAGATCAAGATCAAACTTGGGTAATTTAGTTTAATTTTTATATTATGTGTGTTAGTACCTTAAGCTCAATCATATATATACACACATTTTATTGGTTTCTATATATATATATATATATATATATATACACACACACATACACACACACACACACACACACACACACATTTTGTCTTTTTGTTTATCCACAAACAAAGTTTTTACTAGCATATAAATAAATATTTATATTCATACATGTTTGTTTTTACGTGGATAAATTTGTTTGGTTTAATTACATAGATATGAAATAAATATATATTCATATTCATACTCATATGTTTCATATTCTAATGTATTTGTGAAAATACTATATTTATTGTTTATAGACTTCATAACAAATCACTCATATACACACATTTTATTTTTTTCTATATATATATATATATATATATATATATATATATATATATATATACACACACACACACACACACACACACACACACACACACACATTTTGACTTTTTGTTTATCCACAAACAAAGTTTTTACTAGCATATAAATAAATATTTATATTCATACATGTTTGTTTTTACGTGGATAAATTTGTTTGGTTTAATTACATAGATATGAAATAAATATATATTCATATTCATACTCATATGTTTCATATTCTATTGTATTTGTGAAAATACTATATTCATTATTTATAGACTTCATAACAATAGTTTACATCTTTCTTCAAGTCTATAAAATCATGTTGTATTATTTCAAAACATGGTTAAGCTAAAATGTCAAAATTCATATGTTTACATTTTTATGTTTTGGACTATTTTACAAAATGATGATATTTTTTATTTGAGAGGTCATTTTTGAAAACTAGTTTTTGTAGCATGTTTATTATCATGTCTACAATCATTTTCCAAATTTTTACATTTTTTGGAATTTATTTGATATTTTTAAACAGGGTTTCAAAATTATCAAACTGCTTCTAAACATGTTATTTCATATATCTGTTTGCGGTCGACCGCCACGGTCGACCGTGACTGTGTTTTTCCCTTAGTAGCCAGTAGAGACTTTCGCAGTCGACCGTGACGGTCGACCGTCAGTCTGAAAAATCCCACGATCGACCGCCACGGTCGACCGTAAAACTAAATGGCTCGCGGTCGACCGCGAAAATTCCACGGTCAACCGCCGTTCACCCCAACGGTCATTTTGGTACAGAATCAGATTTCTGATTCTTGGGCTTTTTAGTCTTTTCCTTTGGGATTTTTGGCTGAGGTTTTGGGAGGCTATAAATACTCCCCTTGCTCTCATCTTTCAAGTAACCAAGAAGTTTTTAAAACAAAAGTTTAATACGGGTTTAAGCTTGGTTAGTTTGTTTTAAGTTTGGGGTTTTACAAAGAGGAGCTTACATCAGTTGTTGAAGAGTTCATCTTTAATATTTTATCATCATCTCTTTGTGTTTATAAAGAAGTTTCCTTAACTCTATTTTCTAGCATTTTTACTATTGTATTTCATATCAATCTTATTGTTAGTTCTTCTTGAGTTAAGTTTTATTTATTCTCATTATTACACACACCCACATGAGCTTATCGTATTTTCATACATAGTATATTTAGGTTGGTGAGAGTTATAACAATTGAGTGTGAGCTTTCATTGTGTTCTCATCCATATTAGAGAACAATCATTTGTTGTATTATGCTTATTGTGAGATTCACTTTGTAATATACTTGTACACCGAGAGAAGTGTGTGGTGTAAGTCGGGGATCGTCCGAAGAGGAGTGTGGTCGGTTGACGAACCTAGGTAGAGGTTGTATCCGAGCACTTGAGGGAGACACGTCTAGGTTCAACACTTAAGAGGGTGTAGAGTGAGACTGCAAGAGTGTTGATTGTAAAGTTTTCAGTTAATTAGAAAACTAAGTGTGAGGTATAAACGTTGTTCGGGTAAGCGTAGAAAACCCGGTTGTGTTAGTGAATTTCTCTCCGGGAGTGGGGAGAGGAGACGTAGGACGGAAGGTCCGAACTCCATGATCATATCGTGTGTTTGAGTTTGCTTTGGCGCACTTCTCTTATGTTTATATTTCTTGTCGCCATTGTCTATTGCTCATTATTTATATCATCCACTATCTTGTTTATTTTGTTTACCCTTGTGTATATCATTTATCCTAGCTCACATATCTTGTTGTATTTTATACTTGCTAGGATAACTTGTTAAATAGTTTTAATTGATATAAAATCGGATTAGATTAGCATAAGACCCTAATCACCCCCCCCCCTCTAGGGTCTAACACCGATCCTCTAGTGCACCAGGATTACCGGTCAATGTTATTCTATCTATCACTTCAGATCCTACCATTCAAGCTATTGCAGATATTAGCCATCAAATTGCAGCTCTTCAGCATACCACCTCTCCATCTGCTGCAAGACTCTCTAATATTCACCGTCAAAATTGAGGCTCTTCAAGCTATTGCAAATATTAGTCGTCAAATTGCCGCTCTTCAGCATACCACCTCTCCATCTGCTGCACAAATCTCTAATATTCGCCATTAAATTGATGCTCTTCAACATAGAGCCTCTATGTTGATGCTCGTAAACAAACAATTGATGAGGGTTGCAGAGTTACTGGATCATCGAGATGTTGAATCATTGAGAGGAGGTCGCTTTTCTTCTTCGACTTTATGCCTGGTTCTTAGAGCTCGGGGCGGATGGACCACCTGTACATACAAGAATCGTGAGAGTACGGGGCTTGTTTTCCCCGTGATACCTCCGATGGTCAAGTCAGCTATCGGACTTGGGTAGGGTGAAGGAAGAACAATGTATCCTCCCTAAAATAAAAGGTGTAGTTTTTAAGTAATAAGGACCCCCCCCCTTTCATGATGAATAGCATATGTATTTATAGAGGATGCCCAAGGGCAGAATAGATACTTCATGAGTGTGCGGTCTAGGATGGTGGTGATGGGTGAGCTGAAGGCTGAGTCACCCTTTGCTCTATACGTGTCGATTTGCGAGTGATGGAAGATCACTTCAGTGATATGGGGAACCCGCAGCCGCCAAGTCTTGTTGATAAGCGGCAAGAAGTCACTTCAGTGTCGCAGGGAACCCTCAGCCGACAAGGTTCCAGATGGCTGAGGACGGAGACATAATAATGATCATAAAAGGTTAAATAATGCTGAGAAGAAATGTTCTGAACCGCCCTTAGGAGGAGTGTCGACTAATTACTAAGCAGTAATCTTTTGTTATGAAGAGGTTCGACTGAGTCCGCCTTTCGAGTCGTCTTTGAGGAATGGAGCCTACTTGACTGAGGGAGTGACGGCTCACGGGATAGTATATTCGTGAAGAATAGGGGATAACCCATAACAGTTAGCCCCTTTCGCTTGGATGTGGTTATGGCCGGATCCAAGGGAAAAATAAGTGAGTAGAGACTGAGTAGAATTGATTTTGACAGTGAGATGACGTCGAGTCTTTAGACGGCGCGGATGAGGAAATGGCAGCTATCATTCCGCTAATGGAAAGGGGGACTGAATCCCTCGTGATGTCTGCTCCTCCTGCTGATGCTGGTGCTCTGGGCCAAGAGACTTCAGCAACTACTGATGCAGTCGCTCCACCTCCGGAGACCCTCGCGGGTTAAGAATAAAATAAGAATGTGTCATGTTTCCCTTCTTCTTTTTTTTATCAGTCGTTGTAATTGGTATTTTTGACTTTGTAAATAAGAAGAGCTAATGAAGAAATAAATTCATTTCGAGTGTTTTAAACTCTTGAACTTTTCTTATTCTTGTTGATTGAGAGGTGGTTCAGGAGTTGACCTTGAAGTTGAGTGCCCAGGCTCGAAAGAGTCGACTAGGCCTTACCTTTCCCCAAAGGCCGAGAGGCGACTGTGGGAGTCGGCCAAAGGGTTGTGCCTTGGTTTTACCCTATGGAGGTACCAAGGACTTTTCATCGACTGAGGAGTCGAGTGCCTAGCTGACTAGGTCTTCCATTTTCCCCTAGGACCAAGAGGCGAATGTGGGAGTCGGCCAAAGGGTTGTGCCTTGGTCTTACCCTGAGGAAGTACCAAGGGATTTTCATTGACTGAGGAGTCGGGTGCCTAGCTGACTAGGTCTTCCATTTTCCCCTAGGACCGAGAGGCGACTGTGGGAGACGGCCAAATGGTTGTGCCTTGGTCTTACCCTGAGGAAGTACCAAGGGCTTTTCATCGACTGAGGAGTCAGGTGCCTAGCTGACTAGGTCTTCCATTTTCAAGTTATTATGATAACACAGAAGTTTAGCTAAAGTCGTTTTATCAGATATATTACCAATTACCTAAGGCATGCATTCTTCACATGGAATTTTCAAAATAAAGAAGTTAAACTGGAATTTTTAAAGGAAATACCATCGTAGTTGTTCAATGTTCCATGGGTGACTGAGGATTCGGCCATCTGGAGCTTTCAACCGATAGGTGCCGGCTCTGAGCTCCTCCATAACCGTGTAGGGTCTAGCAGCCAGCTTCGGAGGAGATTGGTCCACTCCTCGCTCAGAACCTGTCATTTTTTCTCAAAAAGAGGAAAGTGGCCCCACGGTGGGTGCCAAATTGTTGATGCTCGTAAACAAACAGTCGATGGGGGTTACAGAGTTACTGGATCGTCAAGATGTTGAATCGTAGAGAGGGGGCCGCTTTCCTTCTTCGACTTTATGCCTGGTTCTTAGAGCTCGGGGCGGACGGACCACCTGCACATACAAGAATCATGAGAGTACAGGGCTTGTTTCCCCCGTGGTACCTCCGACGGTCAAGTTGCCCCCCCCCCCCCTTTCATGATGAATAGCATATGTATTTATAGAGGATGCCCAATGGCAGAATAGACTCTCCGTGAGTGTGCGATCTAGGATGGTGGTGAGGGGTGAGCGGAAGGCTGAGTCACCCTTTGCTCTATATGTGTCAATTTGTGAGTGATGGAAGATCACTTCAGTGATATGGGAAACCCGCAACAGCCAAGTCTTGTCGATGAGCGGCGAGAAGTCACTTCAGTATCGAAGGGAACCCTCAGCCGATAAGGTTCCAGATGGCTGAGAATGGAGACATAATGATGATCATAAAAGGTTAAATAATACTGAGAAGAAATGTTCTGAGCTGCCCTTGGGAGGAGTGTCGGCTAATTGCTAAGCAGTAATCTTTTGTTATGAAGAGGTTTGACTGAGTCCGCCTTTCGAGTCGTCTTTGATGAATGGAGCCTACTCGACTGAGGGAGTGACGGCTCGCGGGACAGTATATTTGTGAAGAATAGGGATATCCCATAACACTCTACATCTACTGTACAACTCTCTAGTATGCGTCTTTCTGGTTCTTCAGCCAACCCTTCGGTCTCTGGTATGAATGATCTCTAGATTTTTGACTCTGACTGTTCCTTTTATATGACTCGTAATGCCTCCCTCTTATTTCCTGTCTACGCTTCCTCTTCTATTCCCCTGTCTACATGGCTGCTGGACTACCTTTGTTTATCACCCAGTATGGCTCTATCACCTCACAAATTGACCCATCTGGTCATCTAACTCTTGGCACCATCTATGTGGCTCCTCAGTTGTGTTTGAATATAATTTCTGTTAGCTCCTTATGTATCGATGGCCTACTTGTCTCATTTTCTTCTGATACTTGTATTGTGCAGGATCCACAGACGGGCAAGACTGTTAAGGCCGGTCAGAGAAGACACAAACTGTATTTTCTAGAATATCTTCACCTTTCGGAGTCCATACATCTACGTTCTCTTGTTGATTCTGTAAGTCCAAAATCCTCTATCTTGCTTTCCACAGATTTGTGGTATAGACGACTTGGTCATGTATCTCATAAAAGGATGGTCTTATCCAATCTGGAGTACTTGGTCCCGTAACCTCTTGTTCTCATATTGAGTCATGTACTGGTTGTAAATTGGTTAAACTCACTGCTCTACCATTTCTAACAAGTATATTTGTTTCTACTTCCTTATTTAATTTGGTCTATTCTGATATATGGGGGCCAGCTCCTCTGCCTTCTTCATCTGGCTACTTATATTATGTTAGTTTTTTCGATGATTTTTCTCGTTATACATGGGTCTACCTACTTAAAAACCGCTCTGACGTACTTGCTGCTTATCAAGCATTCACTGCAATGATCTTCACTCAATGGCAAGCTCGTATTAAAGTTTTTCATTCTGACTGTGCCAAATAGTATTTGTCCTCTACCATGTGCTCTATCATGTCCTCTCATAGGACTATCTTTTAACAGTCATGTCCCTACATTCATGGGTAAAATGGTATTGCTGAACGCAAACATCGTCATATTCTTGATACCGCTCGATCCATGCTCATTTCTTACTCTGTTCCTCGTCATTTCTGGGCTGAGGCCATTCTCAGTGCTACTCATATCATTAACATCACTCCATCTAGCTCTCTTTCCGGTGCTACTCCTCATAGTCATTTTTATACTCACCCTCCCCGTTATGATATTGTCCTCATTTTTGGTTGTCGCTGTTTCGTTCTTCTGTCATCTCACGAACGTGATAAATTGTCTTCCAGAGCTGTTTTCTGTGTCTATTTAGGAATTAGTTCGGAACATCAAGATTATCGTTGTTATGATCCCGCATCTCGTCGAGTTCATATATCTCGACACGTTCAGTTTGAAGACGATTCTCCATTTTATTCTGCTTCCGATGATTTTAATTTTCTCCATACTACTGATCATGCTTCTCCGTCAGCTGCATCACTCACTTACTTACCTCAGTTTTTCTTTTGAGATCTCCCTGAAATATCTCCATCTCCTTCTATTGACTCTCCCACTTACTTCTCCATCAGCTGCATCACCCACTTACTTACCTCAGTTTTCCTTTCGAGATCTCCCTGAAATATCTCCATCTCCTTCTATTGACTCTCCCTCACCCGAGCCTTCTCTTCCACCATCTGATCCCTATACTGTAGACACAACACCCACTCTAGAAAATACTGTTGACCTCCATGCACCTGTGCTAGCATCTCTCCTGCCTAAGGTTCTTTTTTCTCTTCGTCGAGGCAAACGCCTACATGTCATACTTGCACAGTATGCTTCGGTTACTTCCTACTCATCTATCTTTCATAATTTTCTTGCTTCCATTCATACTACAGTTGAGCCAAAGTCCTTTCAAGAGACCGTTCAATTTTTAGAGTGGCAACAGGCTATGACTGAGGAATTTTAGGCCTTTCAGCAAACACATATCTGGGATGTTGTTCCCTGTCCCCCTGGCATCTCTTTTAGTTGGCAGTAAATGAGTTTATAAGGTCAAGTATCATCCTGATAGCACCATTGGACGTCAGAAAGCTCGTTTAGTGGCTCGAGGTTTTACTTAGTAACAAGGTATTGATTATGAGGAGATCTTTACTCTTGTTGCTCATATGCTCACCGTTCGTACTCTTCTTACGGTCTCTACTGCTCATCGTTGGCCCTTATACCAGATGAATGTCAAAAATACTTTTCTCCATGGCTCTTTATCTAAGACAGTATATATGCAACCACCTCCAGGGTCCAATATTCCTCCGGGACATATATGTCTCCTTCGCTGTGCTGTTTATGGTCTTAAGCAGGCACCCCACGCATGGTTTGAATGTTTTAGCGATGTCGTGCTCAAGGCGGGCTTTATGGAAAGTCATCAAGATGCTTCTCTGTTTGTTCGAACTACATCGCATGACAGAATTTTATTACTCATCTATGTAGATGACATGATCATTACAGGTAATGATATGGATGATATATAGTACGCAAAATCTCAGTTGCAACAACAGTTCCATATGAAGTATCTTGGATCTCTTCGGTATTTTCTTGGTCTAGAAATTTCTCAAGGCCCGCGGGGTGTACTACTGTCTCAACAGAAGTATATCTCGGATATTCTAGATCGAGTCGAGCTAACTGACGATGCAACTGCCAATACTACACTCCAACAGAATGTTAAACTTCACTCTACTAATGGTGAGCCTCTATCTGATCCTACCCGATATCGACATCTTGTTGGCTAGTTGGTCTATCTGTGCTTCTCTCGACCAGATATCTCTCATACTGTTGGCATTGTTAGTCAATTTGTTAGTGCTCCACGTTTTGTACACTATGCTGCCTTATTACGGATTCTTCGGTATCTCCGGGGTACTAGAACTCGTTCTCTTTTGTTTCCTGCTACATCCAAGTTAGAGCTTTGTGCCTATTCTGATACTGATTGGGCTGATGATCTCACTACCAGGAAGTCTATCACATATTATTGTATATTTCTTGGTGATTCCCTAATTTCCTGGCGGAGTAAGAAACAAGATATTGTTTCTCTTTCCAGCACCGAGGCAGAGTATCGTGTAATGTCCACAATAGCTAAAGAGATTATTCATCTTCATCATCTTCTCAGTGATTTTGCTATTTCTGTTTCGACTCCTACTCCTCTATAC
The DNA here is from genome assembly GCF_001876935.1 of Asparagus officinalis. Classification (NCBI taxonomy): domain Eukaryota; kingdom Viridiplantae; phylum Streptophyta; class Magnoliopsida; order Asparagales; family Asparagaceae; genus Asparagus; species Asparagus officinalis. Next base: position 97,000,673 of record NC_033796.1, read on the forward strand.
TGTGATAATAAGAGTGTCATCCAGATTGCTAATAATCTAGTATTTCATGAGAGAACCAAACACATTGAGATCGACGCTCATTTTGTCTGTTAACAAGTTATCAAGGATAAGACAATTCTACTTTCTCATGTGTCATCCGCCGACGAGCTTACAGATTTCTTCACAAAGGCCTTACCTATTCATTGGTTTCAGTTTCTTGTATGCAAGCTCACTTTGTTTGATCTAACATGAGTTTGAGGGGAGCTGTTGATAATAGTGTTGATAATAGTGTTAGTAGTGAGTTTTTAGTCCCACATTGGTTGTGAGAACACATCTCACTTTCCTCTACTTGTATAAATATATGTGCACACTCAATATTCAACTTAAGGGAAATTTACCCAAGACTCTTTCTCTCTTACTTTAACAATCATTACAATTATTACTAACTATCTTGTTACAAGCCAAGCATTATAAAATAAAATTTTGTCACAACATTACCGTTGTAAATCTATTTCATGTGAACAAAACAGTCTCAAAATGTCCTTAAAAAATCACCTCGTCAAAATGACATTTTTAGTTAACTATCATTTACAGACGGGGGTTCCATTCGAATGTGAGACACCCAGGTTTTGAGGTACTAGTTGAACAAATAAAGGTTAAGGAGGTTAATTTCATGGAAAATACTCCAAAGTTTTGGATAAAATTTACCCTTTTGATAACCGAAGAGAATATCAAAATAACCTTTTCCATCTCATTAGTAGAAAAACCACTTACAATTTATTTGTTTTGTTTGTCTAATTAAAAGGTAGTAACGCCAAAACAATCATACTTGAATTACATTAGAATATTTTTAGAAATAACTCTAATAGTTAAACTAAATATAGTTACAAACATAGGTACATTACATACATGCTACGGTGAAAAACATAAGTGAAGGACCCTAGAGGGGGGGTGATTAGGGTCAAGAGGCTCTAATATGCAATTAAAATTCAGTACAAACAAACCACAGTAACAGAAGTGCAATAATAAAGAAAGAGATAAAGTTAGGAATCGTTATCCTTGACGCGCGATGTGTTAACGAGGTTCGGCCCGCTGACCTACGTCCCCGCTCCCCACTCTCGAGGAGAAATCCACTAACACATCCGGTTTGGAAGCCGGAACTTCGTCTACACAATGATCCCACAAGATCTCTCTCTCACTACACAGTTGATCTCACAGATCACACTCCCTCACAGTCGATCTACACAAGATCTCACTCACAGCAGCAGAAGATAAATGCAAGACACTCTCTTTACACAAGCCCCTATAGCAAAGAGAAGAGTACTAAAGCTGGGAAGTGAAACACACACAAGAACTCAGAAGAACAAGTTTGATTTGAAAATTTTCTCAGGAAGAAACAGAGCTCTCTGGTTCTCTTTCAAAACGTTAGGGCTTAGGGAAGAAGAAGCAGGCTTGGGGGGTTTTTATAAAAGAGTTTAAATCAATAAAAACAAAAACCCAATCTTCCTATTTAGGAAGATAATCTACTTTGCAGGTTGTGACCTCAGACTGTGCCAATCACTAATAAGTGAAAGCACAGGAGTCGAGGCGAGAAACGACCGTTTAAAAAAATCGCGGCTGACCAAATCGGTTGACCGAAGAAATAATCGGTCGACCGAAAATACCGTCGGTCGACCGACCAAAAAATTCGGTCGACCGCGGGCAGCTAAAGAAATTTGGAAAAATAACCAGAGCCTCGTCATTCGACCGTGCCGGTCGACCGATTAGAAGATTGAAAATTCGGTCGACCGTATTGGTCGACCGACGACAATCTGGAAAGATACTAAGGAAAGGTCATAGGATCGGTCGACCGGGCCGGTCGACCGATTTCTGATATTTTCCAGAAAACAGATTTTTGACCAACTTGAAATATTTGCAAAATATTCATTTGACCTCTGAAAATTCTGAAACTTTGTAAAATGTTTTTAATACTAAAAACAAACTGTTTGGAAAAAGAATTTTGCAGATAGGTACTCATACTTGTGAAAAATAGTGTTTTGTGAAAAACGCTTAAAAGACACAAGTCTAAAAACGTGTGTGTGATTCCCAATAGCTTCAAGTAAACTCAGTAACTCTTTGCCTACATTCTAGCACTAGAGAGAAAAACAAAAGAAGGCTAATATCCTCATATTGAAAGCAATACTTGAGCTTTGATATAGCTTGAATCAGATGAAACTTTTATATGACTTTGTTGTTCTTGAAATAACGTTGCTTCATCTTTTTGGCCTCCTCCTCCTTTAGATGTCTTCGTTTTAGCGTATATTCCATCCATCCTTCGTTAATGGCACTAACGAGCTTGACAAATGATTTTACTATATTTACACTCAATAAGCCATTAATACCGATAATGGTGGTTGTAAGAACATCATCAAAACATAAGGGCTAACAATCTCCCCCTTTTTGATGATGACAACCAACCATTATATAAGAGCAAAAATAAGATAGCTTATAGATAGGTGCTCCCCCTATCTATGAGCTCCCCCTGAATATATGCAACAAATGAGGAGATTTCTCTCCCCCTTTGTCACCATCAAAAATGGGGGAAAGAGAAATACTAAATGCAAAGTACAACTAGTCAAGCAAGCAATGTAGAACTTTCACATAGTGCATAAGCCCAAACCATTTCTTATGCGACAAAAATCATCCTCTCCAAGAGGCTTAGTGAATATATCCGCTAGTTGAGATTTGGTGTCAACAAATACTAGGGATACATCTTGTCTCTCTACATGATCGCGTAAGAAATGATGGCGTACGTCAATATGCTTAGTTCTAGAATGCAAAACCGAATTTTTGGAAATATTTATGGCACTTGTGTTATCACAAAAGATTTTAATATTTTGAAAATTCAAATCATAGTCAACTAAACTTTGTTTCATCCATAAAACTTGAGCACAACATAGGCCGGCGGCAATGTATTCCGCTTCCGTAGTGGACAATGCAACACAATTTTGTTTCTTGGAAGCCCAAGAAACAAGGGAATTTCCTAAGAATTGGCATGTTCCACTAGTACTCTTGCGATCTACCTTACATCCGGCAAAGTCGGCATCACAAAAACCATATAAATCAAAAGAAGTGCTTCTTGGATAAAATAAACCAAGGTTAAAAGTTCCATTAACATACTTAATGATCCTTTTAACCGCAATTAAATGAGATGCTTTAGGAGAGGCTTGAAAACGTGCACAAGCACATACACTAAACATGATGTCGGGTCTACTAGCGGTGAGATAAAGAAGACTACCTATCATACCTCGGTATAGTTTTTGGTCCACATCTTCACCACTCTCATCCGCATCAAGCTTAACACTAGTACTCATGGGAGTAGGCGCATGCTTAGAATTCTCCAACTTAAATTTCTTCACCAATTCCTTCGCATACTTGCTTTGTGAAATGAAGATCCCATCCTTAGTTTGCTTGACTTGGAGCCCGAGAAAGAATGTAAGCTCTCCCATCATACTCATCTCAAAGTGATCCTGCATAACTTTAGAAAATTCCTTGCACAAGGATTCATTAGTAGCACCAAAAATAATGTCATCCACATATATTTGAACCAAAATGAAATCATTTTTCCTTTTTCTCACAAAAAGTGTGTTATCAATTGTTCCTTTTGAAAAACCATTTTCAATAAGAAAACTAGAGAGGCGAGCATACCAAGCCCTAGGAGCTTGTTTCAACCCATATAAAGCTTTTTGTACCCGGTAAACATGATTAGGAAAAGCATGATCTATAAAACCAAGAAAACTAGAAAGGCGAGCATACCAAGCTCTAGGAGCTTGTTTCAACCCATATAAAGCTTTTTGTACCCGGTAAACATGATTAGGAAAAGCATGATCTATAAAACCGGGGGGTTGCTCAACATACACTTCCTCTTCAATAAAACCATTTAAGAAGGCACTTTTGACATCCATTTGAAATAATTTGAAAATATTAAAACTAGCAAATGCCAAAAACATACTAATAGATTCCAACCTTGCAACTGGTGCAAAGGTTTCATCATAGTCTATGCCCTCCTCTTGATTGTATCCTTGGGCAACTAAACGTGCTTTATTTCTAGTTACAATGCCATGTTCATCAAGTTTGTTTCTAAAAACCCATTTTGTACCAATAACACTAGCATTGTTAGGTCTAGGAACTAACTTCCAAACTTCATTTCTTTGAAAATTGTTTAATTCTTCATGCATAGCCAAAACCCAAAATTCATCATTTAAAGCATCATTAACCTTTTTAGGTTCTAGTTGAGATAGAAATGCAACATTACCACATTCACTCAAGGCTTTTGAGCGAGTTATAACTCCTTTTGAAGGGCTCCCAATGATTTGTTCCTTTGGATGATTTGATGTGAATTTCCAAGCTTTAGGTGGTTCAACTTGATCTTGAGCGTTTGTGCTATCCACATCCTTTTGAACTTCTATAGAGGGAGTGTCATTGATTTGCAACAAGTCCAATCCTCCCTCAATATCATCATCATCATCTTTCCTAGGCAACACAACTTGGCAAAACAACTTGAGAGCCAACATTAGTCTCATCAAAAGTAACGTTTATAGACTCTTCAACAACGAGGCTTCGTTTATTGAAGACCCTATAAGCCTTACTTCGAGGTGCATAACCCAAGAAAATACCAACATCAATTTTGGAATCAAATTTATCATGGTGATCTTTTGTATTTAAGATAAAACATTTGCAACCAAAAACACGAAAATAACCAATGAAAGGAGTTTTTCCATGATAAAGTTCATAAGGGGTTTTCTTAAGCCTTGGTCTAATCAAAACACGATTTAAAACAGGGCAAGCCGTATTGACGGCTTCCGCCTAAAAATATTTTGGCAAATCAAAAGAATTTTCAATCCTTTTAACATGATTAGCAAATTCTTCAAAACAATCATTTTTCTTAGCAAGAAATATTGTCCATGTAAAACGAGAAAAATCATCAATAATCACAAAAACATAGTGTTTGCCTCCAAGAGAGGTAACACGCATAGGACCAAATAAATCAAGATGAAGTAATTGCAAGGGTTTAGAAGTCGATACCTCATGGATGGATTTGAAAGAAGATTTTGTTTGTTTACCTTTGGCACAATCCTCACAAATTGTATCTTTTATGAAGTGCAAGTTAGGTAGCCCTTTCACAAGATTCTTCTTAGACAATTTTGAGATTAGCTCCATATTTGCATGTCCAAGTCTCTTGTGCCAAATCCAAGGATTTTCATCAATTGCCGCAAGACACTTTACATCTTGATTCACTAACTCATTCATCTCAAAAATGTAAACATTAGACTTGCGATTTGCAATGAAAACAATTTTTTTCATCCATACTAATGATGCATTTGTCCGGTTTAAAAGAAATATCAAAACCTTTATCACTCAATTGACTAATACTAAGAAGATTATGATTTAAACCACTTACTAAATAAACATCTTCTATTATGGGTGAGGGTTTCTTACCAATGGAGCCAATACCAACGATTTTGCCTTTCTCACCTCCACCGAAGGAGACATTGCCTCCTTCAATCCTTGATAGGGTTGCAAATAACTCTTTGTTGCCCGTCATATGATGTGAGCAACCACTATCAAGGTACCACATCTCCTTACGTCGTTGCCGCGACGTTCCCTACAAAAGAAGAAGATGAAGGTGTAGTAGCTTTAGGTACCCATGTCTTGGGTCCTTGGTGGTTAGTAGTCTTGGTACCTTTGGGTACCCATATCAAACCATAAAAATCTTCATTGTCTTTGATTCTACAATGAGTAGAAATATGTCCATGTCTCATACAATATGTGCACACAAAATTTCTTTTGTATGCATGAGAGTGAGAGCCATAAAACCTATTTCTACCATGATGATAATTAGCAAAAACATGAGTGGGTCTAGTCCTACAACCCTCAATTTCTAATTTTTCAATCTTTGATCTTAGTTGCTTATTCTCGAAATCGAGATCTCCTAGCAATTCATCTTTTAGAGCAAGAGAGGTTGTTAGTTGCTCTAGCTTAATATCACAAGAGGTATGCAATTTTTTAAAAGAAGAGTATTCTTTAGACATTCTTTTAAATTCAAAGTTCAACTCTTCTAAAGCCATAGCTATGTCACATTGCATATAGAAAGATTCACTTTCGGCCTCGGATATTACCTCATGTTCATTTGCCATGAAACAAACATTTGGGTCATGAAGAGCCAATTTTGCTCCTTCTTCATCACTCTCCGAGTCACTTGGTTCGGATTCTTCCCATCCGGCATACATAGCCTTCTTCTTCTTGTACTTCATGTACTTTTCTTTGAGCTTGGGGCAATCCTTAGCGATGTGACCCGGTTCATTGCATTCAAAACATTTAACTACACGAGATGAAAACTTGTTGTTAGATCGGGGATTAAATTTTTTGTTCATTTTAATAAGTCTAGAGATTCTTCTAGAGAGATGAGCCACTTCTCTAGAAAAATCAACTTCACTATCCGACGACGAAGATGAGTTGTCACTAGCTCCTTTGAGAGCTATGGTCTTCAACTTTGGTGACGGCTCCTCAACTTCACGTGATGGCACTTCCTCCTTCTCCTTCCCCTTTAGCTTCTTCTCATGCACCTTGAGCTTTCCGATAAGGCTATCAAGAGCTAAGGTAGTAAGGTCATGAGCTTCCTCAATGGCCGTAGCTTTGGGCTCCCATGCCGGAGTTAAGGAGCGAAGTATCTTGTAGTTCATCTCTTGAATGGATAGTTGCTTATCTAGACCATGTAATTCATTGATGATATTAGTAAAACGAGAAAACATAGCATCAATGGATTCATTTGGAAGCATTTTAAATAGCTCATAATCATGCATAAGCCCACTAATTTTAGATTCCTTAACTTGGGGGGTTCCTTCATGTGTGACACATAATTTTACCCAAATTTCGTATGCGGTTGCACACGTGGAAACTCTATTATATTCATTAGGGGAAAGACCACAAATTAAGGCGTTCATAGCCTTAGCGTTGAGATTAGCTAGGTGCCTTTCTCCATCGGTCATGTTCCCGACTTTGGACTTTTCCTCATATTTCTCTTCTATGAGCTCTAGAATGTCAAGGTCTATGCAACGAAGGTAAATTCTCATTCTAGCCTTCCAATAGGCGAAATTTGTCCCGGTAAAGAGAGGTGGTCTAGTTGTGGATTGTCCTTCTAACATATGCATATTCAAAGAGGCCTCCATTAGATCTTTTCTCTAAGGTTGTTAAACCAAAAACTGATATAGAGACCAAGCTCTGATACCAATTGAAGGACCCTAGAGGGGGGGTGATTAGGGTCAAGAGGCTCTAATATGCAATTAAAAAACAGTACAAACAAACCACAGTAACAGAAGTGCAATAATAAAGAAAGAGATAAAGTTAGGAATCGTTATCCTTGACGCGCGATGTGTTAACGAGGTTCGGCCCGCTGACCTACGTCCCCGCTCCCCACTCTCGAGGAGAAATCCACTAACACATCCGGTTTGGAAGCCGGAACTTCGTCTACACAATGATCCCACAAGATCTCTCTCTCACTACACAGTTGATCTCACAGATCACACTCCCTCACAGTCGATCTACACAAGATCTCACTCACAGCAGCAGAAGATAAATGCAAGACACTCTCTTTACACAAGCCCCTATAGCAAAGAGAAGAGTACTGAAGCTGGGAAGTGAAACACACACAAGAACTCAGAAGAACAAGTTTGATTTGAAAATTTTCTCAGGAAGAAACAGAGCTCTCTGGTTCTCTTTCAAACGTTAGGCTTAGAGAAGAAGAAGCAGGCTTGGGGGTTTTTATAAAAGAGTTTAAATCAATAAAAACAAAAACCCAATCTTCCTATTTAGGAAGATAATCTACTTTGCAGGTTGTGACCTCAGACTGTGCCAATCACTAATAAGTGAAAGCACAGGAGTCGAGGCGAAAAACGACCGTTTTAAAAAATCGCGGCTGACCAAATCGGTTGACCGAAGAAATAATCGGTCGACCGAAAATACCGTCGGTCGACCGACCGAAAAATTCGGTCGACCGCGGGCAGCTAAAGAAATTTGGAAAAACAACCAGAGCCTCGTCGGTCGACCGTGCCGGTCGACCGATTAGAAGATTGAAAATTTGGTCGACCGTATCGGTCGACCGACGACAATCTGGAAAGATACTAAGGAAAGGGCATAGGATCGGGCGACCCGGGCGGGCACGGTCGACCGATCAGAAGATTGAAAATTCGGTCGACCGTACCGGTCGACCGATTTCTGATATTTTCTTGAAAAAGGATTTTTGACCAACTTGAAATATTTGCAAAATATTCATTTGACCTCTGAAAATTCTGAAACTTTGTAAAATGTTTTTAATACTAAAAACAAACTGTTTGGAAAAAGAATTTTGCAGATAGGTACTCATACTTGTGAAAAATAGTGTTTTGTGAAAAAACGCTTAAAAGACACAAGTCTAAAAACGTGTGTGTGATTCCCAATAGCTTCAAGTAAACTCAGTAACTCTTTGCCTACATTCTAGCACTAGAGAGAAAAACAAAAGAAAGCTAATATCCTCATATAGAGAGCAATATACTTGAGCTTTGATATAGCTTGAATCGGATGAAGCTTTTATATGCCTTTGTTGAGCGTATATTCCATCCATCCTCCGTTAATGGCACTAACGAGCTTGACAAATGATTTTACTATATTTACACTCAATAAGCCATTAGTACCGATAATGGTGGTTGTAAGAACATCATCAAAACATAAGGGCTAACAATAAGTAGATATAAGAGTGTTATAAAATACAACTCTAGATATATAAGTGCAAAATCTCCAAAAGTTGGAGGTAAATAATATAGATAATTTTAGAAAACCACAGTCTAGGTACTGTTTGGCAACCAAAAAAAGTGTCTTATCTAAGAGCTTGTGTCTTATTGACTTGGTCAATAAGCTAGTAGAGCTGTTTGGTAACCAAAAATAGGATGAGATTATTTTGGAGATTGTGTCTTTTGCAAGTAGCTTTTGGAAAGCTATCTCAAGTAGCGTTTGTCTTTGGGAAGGAACCGACAATTTTTTTCTTCTGTTTTTTCCCCTAATAATTCTAATTTTATATCAATAATATTGCATGACCTTTTTAGCCATTTAACAAATTTAAGCTAGTTGTATAGCTTCTTTTGCCAAACAGCTCTAGTCAATCAGCTAGCTACACAGCTATCAGCTTTCAGCTATAATTTCATAGCTTTCAGCTAGCTTGACAGCTTTCAGCTATAATCTCGCAGCTTTCAGCTAGTTTTGCCAAACAGAGCCAAGTCCCAACTATGGGGAGTGTCTTAGAAAATCACCATTAGCTATTTTAATTTGGAGAAACCCCCTTAAATTTGGCGTTGCTATGATAACCCTCATTAACGTCAAAAATTTGATCTAACCCCTCTAAACTTTTACTTAACCCACTGACAAGAGACATTGTTAAATCTAACATGTCACCTGAAGAATTAGAACATTGCACTAGTATTTCTCAAGATGAGAGAAAGAGAGGGGAGAGAGGGTAAAAACATTTTAAATTCATTGCAAGGATGGTTGGGGTCTTTTTCTATTGATTGGTGTGTGGGGTGGGGGCGGTAGGGGGTCTTTTTAGGGGCTGTTTGTTTGCCTTAAAAAAGAGGAAATCAAAGAATAAGAAACCTATTTCTAAGAAAAATTGTTTTGAGATTGTTTGGATGGCTAAAAAAAAAGAAAATCAAAGAATGAGAGATGAGTTGTCACATTATTATTGGATGATGTGAGTGATTTTTTAAGAAAATTTGTTTTGAGGTTGTTTGGTTGGCTAAAAAAAATAAGGAAATAAATTATAAGAAACCTATTTCCTATAATAGGTTCTTTTTTTGTGTTTCGTTCATTCATAAAAATAAGAAAATAGATGAGATGAGATGAGTTGTCACTATATTATTGGATGATGTGATCCACGCATAAGGAAATCGATTTTTTAGCTTTTTTTAGAGAAAATGGGTGGAAATGAAATGTTAATGAGATGAGATAAGTTGTCACCATATTATTGGATGATGTGAGTGATTTTTAAAGATGAGATGTGATGAAGATGAGATGAGTTGGATGATGTGACATATTTTTTTTGTTTGGTTTATTTTTAGGAGATGATATGAGATGAGTTGTGAGATAAAAATAATATTTTATTGGATGTTGTGATGAGTTTTAGGGATGAAAATGGATGAAAATAATATTTTATTGATTTCCATGTATCCTTTTTATTTTCTTGATTTTTAGGAAAACCAACCAAACAGCCCCTTAGCTGGGATGAATTGATTTTTAAAAGAATATTTCGGTCATTTTATATTTTAAAGTAAGTCAACACGGGACTTGTTGAGAAAAGCATGAAACATGTTTTTTTGAGGGGGTTGGGGTGGTTTTTGTCAGACCCAAATGTTGAGGGGTGTTCCTTTACTTTCTACCTCAACCTCAAATGTTGAGGTTGATATTTTCCAGGGATATTTCTTTGGATCCGACCACTCAATAAATTTCTCCCATTATTGAGATTAGAATTAGAGTTGGAGATAAAGGGCGCCCGAGATTTCAGTTCGAGTCACCCCCTCGATCCATCAACAATGTGTTCTCAGGTGCTTTGGTCTTCTCCATTGAGCCCTCCTCCTCGGTTCCTCACCTCTTCCACTGCCTCTACCTTCAAAAAATTTTGCCGGTAAATTCGACCCATGTCTTGATTCATTGATTCTTGATTGCCCATCGATTTTTTATTCGATTTTATTATCTGGGTGTGCTTGGGTTGCATGAGATTTTAATTAGTGAGGTGGGTTTTTGTTTTTGTTGTTGTTAACTGGGCTTTTGGAACTTGGAAGCAGGGTTGCAAACTAATGCAGTCGAATTAGAACATTCAGATGCTCATATTTGTAGTTTACCCACTTTGAAATAGTTCGAATATGTGTTTAATGTTGCAATTCTTATGAATATGGAACTATTTGATTGCAGAGATGCTTCCGTTTGGTTAAAAAAATTGAAATTTTTATTAAATTTCAATTCATATTTGAAGATTTTTCCATTTGGTTAAAGAATTTATTCTAATCTGAATTCGAACATGAACATCCTTCAAATATGTGATTTAATATTTCATAGTTTATGGATATTGAATTATTTGATTGTTGAGATTTTTCCGTTTGGTTAAAGGCATTTATTTTCTTTTAATTTAAATCCCTATTTGAAAATTATTCCTTAATAATGGTGATGCAAAAATTCGCAATTTTAATTTTTGACTAAGATATCAATTTAACGTAAGTGCAGATCCTAGGATAATAATATTGTAAGGAGGATTGAAACAAACACCATATGTGTAATGATATAAATATCAAGGGATAAAATGTACAAATAGGTATCTGATAAATTAATGAATTAGATGGGAATGCTCATATTCAATTCGTGCAGGGGCAGAAAAACGTTGAGTTGAGTTGAGTTGAATTGAATATTGAAATGTTAATATTTGTACTAGACACATTAACATCCTTTGAATATTCATTGATACCAAATTGTGTTTTTGTAGTTTAATATTCATATCTTTTAAATATGAAATTATTTTTCAAAGAGATACTTCCATTTGGTTAGACTTTGAATTTTTTCGTTAACTTCAATTAAGACTTCTGACTTTCATAGTATTCTTTCATCACTCAAAACTTAGCGGAACACCATGATTATCACATCAGTTGAGAAAAAAATGCCAAAAGGCATAGAGGGGAGGAGATAAAAAGTTACAAAATGAGGGAGGGGCACAAAATAAAATTGAAGAAAGTTGCAGAGAGCGCAACCACGGAGGGGCACAAAATAAAATTGAAGAAAGTTGCAGAGAGTGCAACCGCATTCCCCTTTCCAAATTTCGTGCATGTAACTGTTTATATAATTTATTATATGACTATGCATTTCAGCGTGCTTCTTTTTATTTCGCTGTGTTTGAATAAATCTATTTTGTATGTGTATTTATTTATTTATTTTTTTGTGAAATGTATTAGTAGTAATTTACACACTCCTGATTTTGTGCGATTTTTAACTATCAGGTATCCTTCACAATATTGTTCTTGGCGGCTACAATGTTTGGCTCCACATTCTTATTGCTATTTGAGATTTTACAATGGTATGCCTAGAGACTTTTGCCACAAGAACGGCACTTTTCTGCTTTTGGACATGTTAGACAGTAACAAAATAGATTTTTCAATCATGTATCATTATCTTTTTCATACTTGATGCCAAGAAATCATATTGTTAACAAAGACTATATCTTTATGCATATAGATACATATTTATATATTTATGCATAGATGTTTGTTTTTGTGAAAGCAAGTATATTCGGAACACAAGAATTTGGACTCGTAAAGAACTATTATGCTTTCTATTCTACCTGCTTGGTGCATACAGGATCGTAAGAATGTGAAGTTTTGAAGTACCAGACTTACTTAATTCTAAAATTCTATCGCGTATCGGGTCATGGACGAGAATTTAAAGTTTTAAAGAACTACAGTTACTACCTACCATGACTTGGATGGTTGAGAGGTTCCAATATGGCTCCCACGGTCTTGGGTTCAATTCCGGGGTGGATTAAAAAAAAAAGAACTGTAGTTACTAGCTTCTGTTTTGGAGTTTGAAAAAAAAATTCTTAGAGGGTTTAAGATAGATTTGAACCAAGTAGAAATCCATAAGCTAGAATATGAGAAAATATTCAGTATACATGCATGATATAATTATGGTAGCCCTGATATCGCACCTTTTAGCTAAAAATGGATGGAAAAGCACTGAATCAAGCTACTATGAAACAGTGGAATCAGTATAAATTCTTTCATATGGTGCTTAGCTCTTGACCATGATTTTCATAATTCATACGTATGAAATTTTTAGCGCGAAAGAATTTACTAGCTGTCCATCTCATTGCTTTATTTTATGGGATTTCATGTCCTAGATGTAATAAAATAACTAATTTTCTCACGTAGGATATACCTGTATGCATTTTGCTTCTTTTAGCTCTAGACTTGGATAGCACGGTCTACTAGGTTACTTCATGAACCAAATTCTTTCATAGTTGCCGAGATGACTTGTACATCATCAACAAAGAGAGAATAAGTGAGCAGCTTGGAGAGTTAAGATCATCTTTAATGACAAAGACTTAAAATAGGCCAAGAGGAACATGGATGGAGGCAAATAAGAAGGACATGGCTTATTCGTTTAACGCAGGAGACTACTCTTAACATAGCCAAATGGAATAAAACGTTACTGTAGCCATGCACAAAAGTTGAGAATAAAAGCTTTGTTGTCTTTTTAATTCACATGAGCTGAGCTCTTGAGCATGATTTCATTTATGAATGTTATAGGACCAGTTTTCTAAGTGGCGTGATACTTTCTATATTTGGTTCTTGGATTCGAGGTCCTATATGCAACTTTTTATGTTAAAAAATTATCTCCTTATTCTATTTTGAGGATCCTAGTAATTGCACCTCTTTGCATCAGAGTCATAATCTATTGTTTCTGGTGTTATAACAAGCACTAGTACCCCTAGAATGATTTATGCTTCCTTTTCGGTCAGTACAACTTCTGCAAGCTTAAGCATTTTTTTTCAATTGCTGCAACCTCCCACAGGTTAAAAATCTCTGGAACTTGCCGCTACCATGTTTTTTGTCACTGCTAACCGTAGTGTTTCTCTGCCTGATTGAAAATACTATGTTTGTTTGGTTGCATCTCTTGCGACCATCTTTGCCGTACCATGCTTTTATTGTCATGTACAAACATTATCTCCTTCAGTCTTATAAGGAGAGAATATTTTAGAACACATTATATTTTGAAAATCCAGGAATGTATCATTATCTCTTTCACCATAAATACTAATTGCTTTCCTTATGTATCATTATCTCTTATCAGGACTCACTATTTATGGTGAAAACTTGGCATGAACCATTCTTCAAGTGTGCTGCTTGTTTTCTAAGTTATTTGTGCACTTAATTATGTTTGCATTTTTCGAAATTCTTTTGTCATAATTCTTCATTTTATAGTGATTATTTTGATGATCGTTTTTTAGAATTTGGAAAAAGATATGCTATACAATTTGTAAACATAAAGCTCAGATAAACATCTTAGATAAAAATCCTTTTTAAATCATTATTCTCACATGGTGGTACTACTCTATCAGGAAAATGGAAGGCCTCTACCAAAAGGCGATTGGGTAGCAAATACAACCATAACTCACGTGTCTTGGATATTACAACATTTTCTGTGAACTCAATAGAGAGTCCTAACAAGGGCAGAAACTACTGTGAGCATAATACTGCACAGAGAAGCTGCGTAATTTCTTCAGCTTTCTTGAGTGGAAATGTAACTGCTCTACTTTCGTGTTGTTTATTTGGTTATTTGTTATTTTGGTATAAGACAATACTAGAAATAATTTTAGTATTATATAGTGTTGTAAGCCACTAACTTGTCCAACTGCATGCTAGTTTTCCTTGGTTAACATAGACTAACGATAGAAGTCCTCGGCTTCATCTTGCATGTTGAATGTATGATCTGCTTTCAAGTTTGTTGCAATTCATTATTAGTCTATGGTAAATATTTTCCCATTTCCTACTTAGGACCAGCAGGATGGAGGCATTGTATGTAAGATATCTAAAATGACAGAAGAATAGTAGGTTATTACTTATTAGAGATATGTCTATTGATTTCTCCATTTTGAATGAAGAACTGTAAGGTATGCCGGTCAATATGTTCATAACATTGTCATATTGTCATATTCTTAGAATCTTAGGGTAGTGTAAGTATAGCGGCAGTATATTTCTGGTATATGTAAGAGGTACAAAAACAATATGTATTTACTGCTATTTGGGATGAAAAAGCTTGGCCAGATAGTCATGCAGCCAAACCTACACGATTTCATGTCTTTCATACTAAACAACTTAGTCCAGTGATTTAGTGTTCACTTGTTAAAAATGCTGTTGATTCAAGTCAAAATTGGCAACTGGTTGGGTCACATAACCTTATCAGTTAGCTGTCTCATATGAAGGATTCACTAGATTCATAATTTAGTAAAAACTCCAATAATGTGAGAAATACTCAATGAAACATGCAGGCTTAAAAATTGACATTGAGTAGAATGCAGACGCAAAAGCTTGACCATTCATTTTTCCTGTGTTGACCATTCATCTTTCCCGATGCAAAGGCAATAATAACATAGAATAGATTTCTACTTGTACCACCAATTGAACTTTGAACTTTCATAGTGCACTTGCAACTGCATATTGGAGAGTCAGAGTACTCAAAACATATCTTCCTCAATAAAGTAGCAAATACAGAGTCAAGTGAATAGGGGATAAATTTAATTATGGTCTCACTGTCAGACATTCTTCAAAGAAGTCTTCATCTCAATTCTATGCTACATTTTGAGATTATATGGAATTAATCTTTCTTTACTGACTCTTGGGAATTGGTCTTTGTACCATTGGTTGCAGCAGTCGATGGAGGCTAGTATGTAGATTTCACTTTTCTTTTGATTAGCACATTTTTTTTCACCCTCCTTTTCCCCTGGAATTATCAACATTCAAAGAAGACCACAATCAAATAAGCCTTGGCTGGTAAATCTTACTATTGATAATGTTATATTCACTTTATTTTTCTGATATCGGTTGCAATTTTGATGAATTGCAGGGATGGCAGACTAAAATTCTTTTGCAATGCATGTCAATCTACCTTATATCCAGATTGTTACAGTTAGATTTTAATCATACTGTAAATTGTATTATGAGGAGCATTCGGATGCTGTCAACATTTGGTCTCCAAGGCTTCGGCAATACAAGTTTGGCTTTTGCTTGCATGTCCAATTCTGTTAACAAACCTGCACCACTTCAGTTGGACGTAACTTTCCCATCATTTCATGATATTAGATGGAGCCTATCTCGGTTATATTATTTATTCAACATGCAGCTTGAACGAAATATTGGCACGTAAGTCTAACACGATTGTAGTTTACTCCTGATGATATTTGCAATCATGATCTTTTTATTGTGACACATACTTATCTGATGACTAAGTTAAATGAAAGTTTCCATTTTAATACTAACTTGTCAATATGCATCTGCAATGAAAAACCAAGAAAGTCCCCTAAGATGCTTTTAAGTTATTGCACTTTTGTAGCTGCAGATTCTTCATGAATTGCTTTTATGTAACAATGTTGACCATTGTTTTAAATATCACCGACATGACACGATATATCCCCTAATATATCCTTTTATAGGGTTTGCCGCAACCGATATGGTTACTAAATATCATTTACGGCTTTTTGACTATTTTGGGCGATATATCCCCAATATAGCCGATATATCAGCTAATATGTTGACCGGTATATCCTTTTTTATGTCTTATGGCAAAACAATATACCACGTTTGGCAATTTTTGGGCGAGATATCGTGATTTTCCCATCATATAAAATGACATTTTGGCCTAAAAAAATCAGACGAAATGTTGCAGCATGTGATACACTTTTGATTGTTTTACAAGGTTGATTAGTGATCTTAAACATATATTATTTATATTTTGTTATTAAGTTCCTTGAGATCACATTTTAGTGCATTATACTATATATACAAACATCCGTTATGGCGTTCCGATGTTTACCACATATCCTCGATATTTCCATGATATCCGCAATCCGATATGAATTTTGGTCATCCGATATTTTCCCGTTATCCGATATATAAAACCTTGATGCTGACTGACTCTATTCCACTGAAAAATCACTAAACATTTTTATGAGAACTGTTCTCTGATTTTCTCTTGGAGAGTTTCTCTTCAAGTCATATTGGTGATTATTTATCATTAAATGTTTTAACAATATTGTCGTCAACATTTTGCAGGTTTTTGCTTGCACTACTTGTAGCATGTCTCTCTTTCGTCGTAATTGGCGGTTTTCTATTTTACAGATTCAGGTAGCCTAACTTTTTTTGGTTGCTTTGTTTCAGTTGTTACACTGTTGTGCTGTTACTGTCATGTACACAATGTATTTTGAATTTTCAGCTGTGGCTCAGCACATAACATGTACTGGTGTTGCTAACTACATTGTGTTTCTCATTCATCATATATTATGTGATATGCTGTCAAAGTTTAGTCGATAACCGTAGCTTTTTCCTTAGTGAGCAAACATTTAATGTCCAAATTGTTATGTTCTTAGCTATGTATATCCAACATATTGTCCCTTCATATACACTGCCAAGAAGCAAAATATTTTTTTTATCATCATGTTCTCTTTCACTTCTGCTTACCTTCCTCCAGTAAACTATCAAGGTTATTAGATGCACTGTCATAAGTAATTCCTCCGTCATGTTATTTAGCATGGCATGTGAGTCTTTCTACTTCAACTAGTTGATAACCAGTTCAACCACTAGTTATAAACTATAATCTACCTTCCATAATTGGCAACAACAAAATCGTGGGTTGCAATATGCTACTTGGCACATTTAGAAACTCAATGATCTGAGACCATATTGATAACTAGTTCACATAAGAACTAAATTATTAGGCCGTGGACTAACAACGACCATAAACTGTGCATTATCAAACACTACTATGCAAGTGAATTGGACGAAAATACCATTTTAGCCTATAAAGTGACACCCTCTAACAAATAAGCCAAAAAATAACGCCGGCAACAATAACACATATAAATTTGACATAGTTAACAACTTACACCTGTTCTTGTTGCTGGAGTTTTGATTTGAGCAGGAAAGTTATGAATTTTTACATATATACCCCACATATCTCCCGCACTTATAAATTTATCCTCCGAATTAAGATATTTGCATAAAAAATCAGTTCTCTCTTTCTTCTCAACCTTTCTCTCTCTCTCTCTCTCCACTCCCCTCACTTTCCTTCTCCACTTCTCTCCTCCCTTTCCTCCTCCCCTTCCTCCATTCCTTCTCCGCCTTTAGTTAGTGTCTGAGGGAAGAGAGGAGAGAAAGAGAGAGAGGGGAAAGGAGAAGACTGTGATAAGAGAATATAGAGAGGTTCAGGAGAGAAATATAGAGAAGTTAAGGGGATAAACCAGAGTGGAGAAGGAGGTAGAAGAGGAGTTGAGGGTGAAAATTTTGGGAAGGAGGTAAGGGGAGATGGAATAAAAGAGGGGAGAAGAGGAGAATAAAGCAAATGATTGGGGGGGAGAGCGAGTTTTGGGAAGGATGAAAGGGGAGAAGGAATAATTTTGGGAAGGAGTAAAGTAGAGAGGGTGTGAGGAGAAGAGGATGAAAGAGATGCTAGGGAGAGGAGGAGAGAGAGATGAATTTTTTTGTAAATATTTTGAATTCTGGATGGCAAATCTGTAAGTGTTAGAGGTGAGAGATATTATGGATGTATATGCAAAAATCCATAATTTCCGAACTAAAATCAAAACTTTGGCAATCGGGGTGGGTGTAAACATTAAGTGTATCAATTTATTGGTGTTATTATCGCTAACGTTATTTTTTAGGCCTTATTGGTTAGTCAGGTGTCAATTTATAGGCTAAAGTGGTATTTTAGCCTAGTGAATTGTGTAGACTTGAATCGCATGATACATAATGCAAACTTAAGACGTGTTAGTCAATTAAGACATTTTCACAAGAATTGAGATAATTATTAAATTGGGACAATTTTTTGCAAGTGGGATATTTTTATATGATAATTTTGAACGATTTTGTGAAGTGAGATATCTTGATGAAATGACGTTGGACAATTTTGGGTATATATTTTATGCATTTTGATGATGCTAATTCTATTTACATATTTTAAAAATTACTATTATTTATTGATAATTGTTTACTACAATGTTAGTTACTACTAAATAACTTTTGGTTAGACTATAAGATTATTATTAATTATATTATTATTATGATATATTTTGTAACTTTTTGATTTTTTGATTATTATTATAGTACAAGTCTAAAAAAAATCAACATCTTCCTCTAATTTTTTGCCCCCATCTTTTTCCATCGTCTCTCAATTTCATTTTTAAAATAAATTATGTATATATAATTTCTTTATTTTTAATTTAATTATTTAATTATAATATTCGATAAAACAAAGAAAAAATCATATAAATAGTTGAGTAAGAGGAGGCGCGGTCAGATATGACAGTATGGTTTAATGATGGTGATAACCATTGGAGGAAAGAGAATTAAGAAAAGAAAAGAAATATGAAAAATAAAAAATAAGAAAATAAATAGGAGAGGTTTAGTTTTTTACCAGCTAGTTCCAAGCTAAAACTTAGTATAATTTGAGAGATTAGAACTCACATTTTTGTATAGAGAAATGAAAAAGGGGGATAATTTTTACAACTCTCCCAATTCTAGGTTTGGCACAGTTCTAATCGACTTAACACTGTAAAATTTTGTTCTAGTTGGCTAGCATGATGTTTGACTCAAACCACTGCCAAAAATAACTAGTAGTTATTACACTTGAATCCCTTACCTTATCGTAGAAATCCATCTGCATCTTTGTAAATTTTTAAAATGAGACTAAACAAGTGGGGGTATCACAATCAACCCACCTCAAACATGCTATGTCGTTGTCATGGCATGACAATGGTATATCTTGGACCACCACTAGGCTATGTTGCATGGGTACTTCTGCTATGAAGTTGTACCCATACCTGACATGTCTCATACCCATACCCACATCTGACACTTTTTGGACAATCCTTACATATCTGCATACATTTGTTTATTAGACGTGTACTCAACTGTACAATACATGTTTTAATTTAAAGTACACGTTATACACTTCTTGAAGTATATATCCTACACTTCACATCCACTTTTGAAACTTGTTAGGCAAAGTTCGGGCTTATTTCAGCCTATGTTCAGTTAAAAATTACAATTTTAAAGGGTTATTTGCATATCTCACTCAAAACTATGATTTTAGCCCATGCGTTTCAGCCCATACTCTACCTTTTACAAATATATATGTCGTGTCCCACACCCGTATCTATATCCATATTCATGCAACTTGGCCAGCAGGTGATGTGGATTCTAATGACTTATCTTATAACGCTATCCATATCTTTGTAAGTTCCTGATATGAGACTAAACAAAATAGATATCATACATCCATAAGAGACTATTGCTTTTCTTAGGAGTTGACTACGAAAAAACTGGACACAAATCTACAAGACTATTGATAATAGAAATATAGGAACTAGCAGGGGTACTATTAAATACACTTGGACGTCCTTCTTAAGGACTTAAACTCTCATATTTACTGATCATTTTCCCAAAGGACCTTGATTCTCGCAGTTGTAATTTCAGTTTTAGATCGGGTCAAGACCTCGCAGTCACTGTCATTCTTCCGAGTGTGAATAGTTTTTTCTGAGTGAGTATTTCTAAGTTAACTTTGCTTGTGATTTTAAAAAATGGCATTTTTTCTAAGAGAATTTAACAATTAAAACCAGAAAATTGAAAAATGATCACTAACTTAGGTGCAATGAAAAACAAAAATATCCATGAATAGTATTAGTAGTTTAAAGAAACAAAAATATTTTCCCTCGTACATTGCATCACACATGTGAAACCCATCTCGGTCTATGATTACATGTAGTGTTTCAATTGCCTCACAATTTTCAGTTCTTTGCTGACATAAATAACTCATTTTATTCGTTTTAATTAGTTTAATAGATCATATAGCAACTCTCTTTAAGGAAATCATATTAGCATCAATTTTATTGAACTGAGACATGGAGCACCTAAGCATGTTGTCGTAGTAAAGCTTTATGGAGATCTATGAAGAATAGCATATAATTTTATTAGAAGAATCAGGAATGCACTTCAAGTTCTTATAGTAGGTATAACATTAGGCATCGCTCCAGCAAGAAACAATAACAAGAAAGCCTTTATCCTAAATCTCCCGTCAGCTAAGCAATGATTTTCTTCATTCAGCTATGTTAGCAACCCACCCTCTTTGAAATTAACATCTACCACATGTTTTTCCTCAACATCTGTTTGTTTAGGTCCATTGCTCGTCCTTGCCACTCGACCCATGTCCTATCCCTTTAACTTGCCATTCATAAGTCCGTCTTACACATGTCCAAAGCAATTTGGAAGGTTCTTCCTCATAGAAAATATTGTTGAGTACTTGATTTTTATAAAGGTCCATACATGATTACTTCAAATCAGACTCTATGTTGTCAAAGATTAATGGTGGATAATGATTGTGGTGCAACCCCGTGTCCTTTACAGTTTTGTGGGTTCTTGGAAAGTGCTTGTTTCTCATTCAAATGAACTCTAGTTGAGTTTACAAGACAGTCAAAAGAGCAAACGACCAGATCTTACTCAAAATAATAACTGAAAAGAGCAGCAAGACTTAACCAGTGCCAAACTATTACAAGTAGAAGGCAATAACTTTCACTAACAACTACTAAATCTACTTACTACTAGCCACCAAGTTCAATAATGGGCAGCTATAGCAAGACCAAATAAGCTAGTATAATAAGGCACTAAGCTAATAGAACAAAGGTCAGCCTACTAAAATATTACTAAAGGAAACAAACAACTAAGCTAAGCTATCAGCTTCTGATAACTAAATTAGAGCCCACATCCATGAGAATATGAGATCTTGCCCAAGATGGCAAGTACATGAGAGGAGCTTGTTAAAGGAAGAAATTGCAGAGGAAACTAAAGTAGTGGCAGATCTTTCTTAGTGAGGATAAACCCTAGCCCTTGGAGATGATTTATAGTGAGGCGAGAACAATTCAGATGTCGGGTCAGTTCTGAGATGAAAACGGGTGAGATCCAATTGGTATGAGCTAGTCATCTGATGGCCTTATGGATTGGGTTAGGAACAGTTAACCCCACGGTTCAGATCATAATGTCTGCCCCATATACTAATTATTCACTAACCTCCTATACATAACGGCCCAATATCACCATTTCACTAACCATAGGCTGAGCAGGGCACATGGGATTGTTGGAAATTCTTTATCCTCAAACTTCGATTAGTGTAGATTATGGTGTAGATTAACAGCTTGGGACGTTCCCCACAGGGATCCAATTAGATATTGACTCTTCAAGGAAGTCATCTCTGAAATAATGATCTAAAAGCTTCTTACTTATCTCTTGTTTCTATCATGTGCCAACTTCCATGATGCTGTTTGTTTAACTTTGCTCTAATTGAGTTATTAAGGAAAAGATATAAAATAATCTAAAGGACCATCTAATATGATGAAGTGCATGCATCTTCTGAAAGTGCTATTGGCAATTAATGCAGGAACAAACAACAACCTCTAGAAGACTGCTTTTGGGAGGCTTGGGCATGCCTGTGTTCATCATCTACTCACTTAAGAGTATGATTATTCTATGTTAGTAATCTTGTTTCAGAACTGTAACATTAGCATGATTCCTTTTTTTCCTGTGCACTTCTATAACAGCAAAAAACACGTGTTGAACGTATAATTGGCCTTGTTCTTGCAATCTGGGGCATATTATTCTACTCCCGGTTGTTAAGCACAATGACTGAACAGTTCAGAGTGAGTTTTTGGTTTCCAGAGGTTACTGATCAAGTTGTTAATTTCTATTTATTTTAATATACATCTTTACATGTTTTATAAGGGCAGAGGAACATGCAAAAGATAAGAGAAGGAGCACAGCTGCAGGTTATGGAGTCTGATCATATTATCATCTGTGGAACTAACAGTCATCTCATGTGTATACTGAAGCAGCTAAATAAGTTTCATGAGTCTGCCATCCGCCTTGGAACTGCTAGAGCGAGGTGATGCTCTATCTTGTGTCATTATGGTGTTCTAGGAATTTTCTCTTAAATTGACATCTTCTTGTATTCTTATGCAAATTTGAAGGAAGCAGCGAATCCTTCTGTTATCTGATCTACCTAGGAGGCAGATAGAAAAGCTTGGAGATGGTATTGCCAAAGATTTTAACCATATTGATGTTCTAACAAAGAGGTATTTCCTCTCTTCTGGTTGTACTTTCTGTTACTGGAAGGTTTACTACTAAACCATCTTTGTGAGTGGCCCACCAAACTTTCGTGGTTTGAGTTTTTTCTTCTTCATATTATATCTTGGCTTCTTAGTTTAACTATGGTTTTTGTAATTGGTGTGAATGAAATCATCTTCCCATTTAAGAGTCTAAGACACATTTTTCTCTCTCACTTTATTCCTCCATATCTTTGAATTCTTGAAATTTAATTGTGATCTGAAGTCATGAATGAATTTGGAGTCGATGTTGCTTCATTGAAATAGATCATTAGGTTTTAGTGTTTTAGTTTAAGATGACCGCAGATGATCTGGTTTTCTTTAAGCTTTTGATGTACTTCCATCTCAATTTTACTACACAATACTTCTCTTATTATACAGCTTTCATTAACTTCTGCCGAGTGTCTATCCCTTTCTCTCTAGTTTTATAATTTTCCCCTGCTTAACTTTCATTAAAGCTTTCATGTTGCACATTAACCATGTTGTTTCTCTAAGAAACAATGAGAAATGGAACATGTAGATTAATTGAATCACTATTTTCATTAAAAATAATTGTGATTAGATGAGTTTGTGAAGGGGGTTGGAGATTCAGCAGAGAATGACCTCACCAGAATTAGTGAGCGGATCGCTTGTACTAGTTATTGTAGCTGGTCACATCATAATGCCATACTCCATGTCTTCCCCATTTCTTCTTCCATTGCTTTGTATTTTGTGCTAAAATATTTTGTATATGGGATATTGTGTTTGTTACTTTTTTATAACAGTCCAACTATGCTGTTTAAGATTTTGGTTTTGTGTAATTTCTTTTTTCTTTTAATAAAACCTGTTCATTGTTTCCATTTTTACTGGTGGTGGTGATCTTCAGTGTGTGTGTGTGGATGGTGGTGATTCTATTGTAATATTTTTTAGCTTTTTTGTTGAGAAGAATAAGAAGAAAGTGAATAACTCACTTATATTAGAAATGTAATATAATTAGTCCAACCATGATAGACAATCCATATTAAATTCTAGAATTTGTATATTGACAAATCATAAAGGATAGGATATATAATCTTTGGTTAAGTTTTCGTGAGGCCGAAAGTCTACCTAAATATTTTCCAAAGCATTTTTTTGTGTGTGTGTGGCCTGGGAAAGAGCAGAGCTCCCTTAAATTAAAAAGGAAAATAATATGTACAATGCGTGACACCCTAAAATAAAGGCCTAGAGTAGATAATGACTAAAATGATACTGAAAAAGAAAGTTCCAAGGCTAACTTATCGGCTTTCACGTCAGCCTCCAAGAAGCATGTCATCAGCCAATGTTTTAAATATAGACTGGTTTTATCAATTTATCCCCATATAGGGTTTGGGCTATGGCCGATACGTTTTTTACAAAAATATATCGCATATAGTTTTGATCTGATCTTTCCCGATATAGCAGTGTAAATCTGATAAAGCAACCGGTTTTTCGTGGGCTAAAATTATCCGATTTTTTACAATTTACATTCTAAGTGAGCTGGTTCGCATTTGGAGACAAGAAACCATCTTTTTTTTTCATATTCGACCCACATACGCTAAACAAAAACAATACTATCCTATTCTATTTCGCTTCCACTAAACAAAAACAATTGATAAAGTGATCCTAAACATGTGTTATTTACATATTAGTACGTTTATGTTTCATTAAATGTGCTTAGATTACGTTTTAAGACATTATATTATATAAGCTCACCATCCGATGTAACACTCCGATTTATATTACTTATCCCCGATATATCCTGATAACTAGGATTCAATATGAATTTTGGCCATCCGATATATTTTCGATAACCGATATTTTAAAACATTGCCATCAGCAAAATGAAATGCCAAATAGGCATACAGTCACCCGTTGAACACGAGCAATGCAAGCACCAAAGAAACACGCTATTCATCTTGAAGATGTCCCGACATAGTAGTAATTACATGAGCAATTTGGTCTGGTGATTTCGCAATCAAAGAGGTGAACATACGACAATTTCTTTCCATCCATACATGCAAAGCAAAAAGAAGCACAAAGAACAAGAGCTTTCCTCCTAATTTTCCAAGCATCTAATAGCTAATAGAATTGCTGTAATATTCAATATATTTTTCGGTTCGAGTTTTGATGATGAAAAGTATTTTAGGTGTATGATAATCTTATACTTTTTATCAGATATTTTCTTTTTTGATCTCTGACTCTCTAATTGTGCGTGAAACTTTCTACTTCTATAATGACAAGTATTCTATGCTTTTACACATGCAGCTGCAGCCTTAGCCTGACAAAATCTTTTGAAAGAGCAGCAGCAAACAGAGCACGATCTATTATTATACTGCCAGCAAAGAATGATCGGTAATTAAAGACTGTTATGTAACACATATAATCTGTGTATGCATCATGATTATTTTCTGGAGTAGTCTGGATACCAGTGCATTAAAGTTTAGGAGATAAGATAAATAAAAATATCCTTAATATCCTTTCACATTGCTATCAATCACATTGTATTAATGACATTGTTGTCAATACATTGTTATCAATCACTTAAAAATTAACTGCTAATGTAATTAGCACATTTCCTTCATTAAAGTTATTTCTGATGGAAAGTCAAGGGCATCAGAGATAGACATAATGTGGTCACTAATTTATGATGCAAGAAATGGACTAGAAATAAGAAAGATGAGCCATCTTTTCTAGGTACTTCCAGAGCAGTTTAAGCTATAAGCAAATTTGTTTATTTGAAATAGGTTAACCACCTTTTACCAGCACCAGGGAAGAGTTTTATGTTCAATTTTTAGCCTTTGTAAGTGTATTGATACATTTCCACGTCAGATGTTGTTGTTGTTGAAAAGATCATATTTGTACTTACAAATTTACACTTCATGCATGTTACATGTGCTTATTAGTTAAGTTCACATGCCCATTTACAGTAAAAGCATCAAGCATATATTGATTCATGAAAACTTACATGTTGTGGTTGCTTGCAAAAGAATAAAAAATGCAATCACATAAATGACTTAGCAACCTCCTTGAGTTGTTGAGCTAAAGTTTCTGCAAAGAGGTTGAAGTATGATGGTGTATAGTTCTGATGGAAGTTAAATTATGCTCTAAAGTTCAGCTCTGCATTATGGCCCATATGATTGTTCAACTGATTCTTTTCTTACTTTAGAACCCTTTTAAATTGAAGATTATGCATTAATTGAGAACATGGAGTATTATGAGGAATATTATCAGTGCATAACAGTTGCCTAATAATTTGCATGATGTTATAATGTGATACCTGCCCATTTATTGTTATTATTTCTTTAGAATTGTTATCAAATGTCTCACTTGGGTCTGATGTGAAAATTATTTCAATTGCACCATTCTTGCTGTGGTTGTCTATCAGGTATGAAGTTGACACTGATGCATTTCTCTCATTGTTGGCTCTACAACCTCTGCCCCAAATTACATCTGTCCCAACTGTTGTGGAGGTAGGTAATTTGTAGTTTGTTTACTATATAGGAAATGAGTTACCGAGAGATAGGAGTTGTGAGGTTGACCTGCTCCATTATGACTAGCAGGGTGGACCTCACCAGTAGTACATGTCTTGGTAGCTCATTTAGCAAAATGAGTTGTCTCATCATATCCAATTTTTTCCACATAGTATGAGGTGGCAACTCATTTTGCTAAATGAGCTATTGAGAGATGTCTATTTGTGAGGTCCACCTTGCTAGTTAGATTGGAGTAGGTAGACCTCACCATTACATACATGCATACATATACATACATATTTTTACGAAATGAGATACCAAGATCTGGACTAGTAGTGAGGCAAAACTTTCTAATGACTTCAGGGCTAGTGGACCACACGGCTCCTATCTTTTGGCAGCTTAATTTTCTAAATGAGCTACTAACTAGTTCATATCCATCCAGTACCCCCAACATACACACACATGACATGTTCTCTCACTCATGCATATAGACAGACAAACATACATACATATATATATGTATGCATGTGTCTGCACACGTGTATGTGCATGACCGCGTGAACACACAATTTCAGTCTTAAGCAATCTGCCAGGATTTATATCAGTATCCTTGCAATTGAAGAGTTACAACCATGCCACCATATGTTCAGTTATTCTGGTCATGGGAGTAAAATATAATAGTTTAATACCTAACCATATATTCTTACCTTTGGTCCTTTGGATTTATTTCTTATTACTGCAGGCTTCAAATTCCAGCACATGTGACCTTCTGAAGTCAATAACTGGGTTAAACGTGCAGCCAGTGGAAATGGTTGCATCCAAGTTATTTGTTCAGTGTTCTCGTCAAAAGGGGCTCCTGAAAATTTACAGACACTTGCTTAATTATCAAAGTAATTCCTCGCTTCACGCTGCCAGTCGTAATTCCATTTTTGTTACTAGTTATTGATTATTATTTTTTGGCTTTAAATATTCCCTTCCATTATTTGGTTGTTAGCCATTGTTTAAAAGGCCCAATGTAATATTCTCTCTTATACAGATATGTGAGTGCCTTTGGTTTCTACCTACATTGCTTAATAACTTGGGGTCGGGATCATTTGGGTTCCTTCTTTGTTCCTTCTTTCGTTTATCTTTTATCTTTTATTTTTTCCAGTTCTTTGCCTTGTAGATAAATGAATTAACAATGGAAATTTTTATAAACTCAAATAATAATTTGGACTCTCTGTGGTCATGAGGGTTTAAGGGCGGAACCTTGTTTGCATGAGTCTCAACTCTTCTCCTAGACAGCAGTTGTCGAGTTCTAGGGCTTTTCATTCATCATAGTGGCCTCAGCTACAAATTTTGGTACCTTGTCGAGAGTTAATTCCTCAGTGACCATTGTTTGTAAAAAATGATTAATTCTTCTGTGGAGCTTTCTCAACTTCATCTTAACTTCCATAGTCTACCTCTTTCAAATGATTATTTGATATCACTGATATATCATCCCTGCTATGCAAGCTGCTATCCCATAATGTTATGTATAGTATATAAGTGTTAATTATTTCGTTTGTTTACACAGTTCTTAGATATTTTAATATTTTAACATGTCCAGAATTGATGGTTATCTCATAGTTCCTTCATATGCTTTGCAGAAAATGTATTCAATCTATATAGCTTCCCAGATCTAGCAGGATTGAAGTATAAGGACATGAGGCGTGGACTCCAGGAGGTAGAATTGTATGTAAAGTTCAAATTCTTTCTTTTGAATTTTTATTGTATCTGATTTAGATCCTTTTCTCCTTTTTCAGGCAGTAGTTTGCGGCCTCTTTAGATCTGGGAAGATAAATTTTCATCCTAGTGACGATGAAGAGATTAGAGAAACAGATAAAGTATGAACAGTTATATTGCTTTTATCCATCGTATTTACTTATGCAAAGATGCTAAACATCTACTATATCTTCTGAAACTGAAAAATAAAAAAAAACTTGTGAGGCTTATATCTCAAGCCGTGAAGTTTACGGCTCGCATAAAAAATTGATTGAAGGCTTTGCCTTGTGCTTTTACTTTTTTAAAACATTGCTTTGAGCTACAGTGGTACTAGCATGCCCATGGCATTTGTTATGATTTTTATTTTTATTCACTTTGAATACTATAAATGCTTTTTTTATTTCCATCATTGACAAATATTGACAAGGATCAACGGCCCTACATCTTCATGGAACACTGTGTATTCTCTTAATCAGTTGCAATGCTTTATGCCTTGTTGTTAGTAGGACTACTTTGGGCCAAACATTTTATATGGGCTCTTTCATGATTTCCCTTAAACTCAAATTTCATAGATTAAAAATAAGATTAAAAAGAACTTATCTCCTAATGGTTCTGTTGAACAGTTTCTCTGGGTTTTCCTTGCTAAAGTATCATCTAATGTCATTTGACAACTGTAAGGATTTCTCTGAGAACATCCATCTCGAAGAAATTTCTGAGCTTTTAACATGTTGATTGACTTGTGATCTTATGGTGACTTGAGTACTAGATCATGCATCTTCCTCGAGGACTGTCTTCTCATCAGGAAAAAAAAAACTAAGATCAATCATTGTCAGTCATTTTACTTCCAAAGGCACCTACTTTGTTTACCCTCCACTTAATTACTGAAGGTTTGAGCATGGCCATTGATAGGTCAAAATCTTTTGTCACACAAGCCAATGCATTAGGTGTACTTTAATCTTTTCAAATGTATAGGATTCTTAATACGTAGAACTTGAGTTTAAACTTCAGATATTAGGCTATAAGCACCATTCAACAGATGTTTGGGGAAGTGCTTATATTTCGGATGATTTCAATTTTCTGTAGTAAATATTATCATCATCTCCCTTCATTTAGACTTAAAAGAATAGGATAGATTTATAAGGTCATGCGTTGGTTACACAAGCTTAAACTAAGTTACCTACAAGGTAGTGTTCATTAGCAGTAGACTACAAGATTTTAGCCGGTGAACAATTAGATGTCAGGTCAAAATGCAATGTTAAAGTCCGTCGATCTTTCAGCAGGGTTCTCTTAACTTAAGAGATCTTATACATTCTGTGAATTTCTCTTTTTGGTGTTCTCTTAATTTTCATACAGATCCATTTTGTCAGAACTTTCACTTCTTTATGTTCAGAAATCCATAGTTATCTGTACTTTTTCAGATCAGCACTGCAGCCAAGCTCTTTATATGACTCATCAAATTAGCATGTGAGAACATCTAATACGAGATCATTGCTCAAAAACTTTGATGCATATAAAACACTATTATTATCTATCATACAGAGTTGAGATGCATCATTTTTTGTTCAAATGTAATCTGATGATTAGCAAACTTATCTTCAAAGATATTATACATATCCAAACCTTCTAATGCTTTCAACTTCTAAGTATAACTTTCGCCTTCTAATCATAATTTTTTTGTGTAGGTGTTGCTTATAGCACCTGCGTATGGAAAGAGGAAGCCTCAAGTTGTGGTCCCAGATGCTTCACAAGAAGACTTAAAAGAAGCACGACTTGTGAATATTGTGCAGCGTCCTTCAAAATCAAGTTCTAAGGTATCTTGTCCTTCAAGGCAGAGTTTTAGGAAACTTTCTTTTGAAGATTTAGGATGTTTGTCTAAGTTATATTCCAAGTATTTGATCCAGGCCAGTGATTTGGATCTAGGACCCCGAGAATGCATACTTCTGGTTGGTTGGCGGCCAAATGTCAGTGGAATGATCAGAGAGTATGATAGTTACCTTGGACCTGGCAGTGTTTTGGTTTGTTTCACATCCCTTGAAACTGTTCTATTTTATCTGCTTGTTGTCACTATTATCCATACAAATTACTTATCAGTTATGACGTCATTGGCTACCCTTGAAACACTTCAAAAATATTTATTTATGAGCATATTTATTCCATATACATTGCTACAACTGGAGGAGGATGTGGTTTGAGGAAGAAATAATTTCCTAAAAATGAATATGAAAATACTATTGCCCTAAAGAATAAGTAAATATGGTTGCAGAGACATACAAATATCAACTCGTGTTTCTGTCAATCTTTTAAAATTGTATATTCAGGTATATTTATCTGTGGTTTTTAGGGAATTTGGTGGATTTTTAGATGATAATGAGTTGTATAAGGACACTTATTCTGGTGGAAAGTTAGAAAATTGGACAAGAAGCTTTTTTTCAAAAAAAGAAATCAAATATACCAATCAATGTCAATTCAGATAAAAAAAATCTCAGAACTGGACAGAGCAAGACAGTGAGAAAACAAGGGATTTAGTGTTCCAACAAGGATTTAGAAAAGGTTTGGATTTTTATGGGTTTGTGAGTTGAAAAAAAATCCTGGTCAGTCTGAAATTTCCATAACAACAACAACAATAACCATCGTTGCGCGATTCCCCGAATCCCTTTACATTTGCGAACCGATTCCCTCTGATACACGAACCGGTTCCCCAAAATTGGCGTACCAGTTATAAGTATGCAAGATGCAAAGTCTCTTTAAGTGCTCTGCACAAGACGCAATGCAATGTGTACAATTAAGTGAAGGAAGACGCATAATAGAGTATAAGAGCCGATGACTTTATTGTAACTAAATACATATGTTAATTAAATGTAAAACGAAGCCATGATCCTAAAACGAGCTCTGTGAAAAAAAAAGAACAAAGAAACTAAACTCCATCAAAAAGAAATATTTAAGTATTTTGTATGGAAAAAAATATTAAAATTTGTAATTAGCTTTCTAGTTTTCTACTATATACTTAAATATTAAAATGAAACCATGATCCTAAAATATTAAAATATTTTGTATGGAAAAAAATATTAAAATTCGTAATTAAAAGGAAACCATGATCCTAAAACGAGCTCCGTGAAAAAAAAGAACAAAGAAACAAAACTCCATCAAAAAGAAATATTTAAGTATTTTGTATGGAAAAAATATTAAAATTCGTAATTAGCCTTCTAGTTTTCTACTATATACTTTGAAAAACTTTTAAGTGCACTTGAAAAATTTTAACAACGTACCACCAACCGAACTTGCATCCTGAAGCAAGCTACCCCTAATGAATCCAAAATTTCTAAGTGGTGAATTGTGTACCCGAATTCGTACCATGACCCGCTACGTATTGCGTACTGTGTAACTATGACAACAACAATGCCTTTGTACCAAGTTTTTGGTTGCTACATAAATCCTATTCTTTCATCAGTCCCAGAGGGCTCCAATATACTCCTAAAAGATCAAACTAAAATAACTAGTGATATTAACTAAACATTAACAGAAAAAATAACAATGCAAGTATGAACAAGAAATTCTTTTGGATATCCGGTACAAAATATATTAAAATAATCAAGGCAGCCATAGACTGAGCATTAAGTAGCGGACTGCTCAACTCCATTCTATTATCAAAACAAAAAAAATTATGTAGAGTTTAAAAAGAAAATACATAGTAACTTCCATTACATCAACAACCTATTAAGTCTATACTTTTTGTGTGTCCATATCTGTCGAACATATAATTGGAGAAAGAAAGGTAATTGAAACCCTTGATTTCAAGCTAAATGTGCAAAATGTAAAGAAAACATATACATTGTTATTAGTTTAATCATATCTCGCTAGTGTATGTTCTCTGAGATGTTTAAATTAGAGCAGTGCTAACTGTACTACAGATCTCATACCACTTTATTTCTATAAGACTTAAAATATCTTTAAATAATGATTACGGACACATAAGTCCTTATTGCTATGCACGAGGAAGAATCATATATACTTGTATGTTTAGTACCAAAGTATAGTATGAGGCTTGTAGTACAATTAACATGATTGGTTATTCTATAAAATATATCTCATCTAGTGATATTCATACGAAAATAAGGACAGTGAATAGGACCGTTGGAATGCAGTAGCCAGTAAGTTGTGCTAAGGAGTATAAGGATTTTGACCGTGATTTATGTTCCTGGTGTCTTCAAGATACATGGTCCAAGTTTATGGAAGGTATTAGATATATATGGGCCCTTACAGTAAAATTTTGTCTGTACTGGAGTTTAGATATTACATTGTTGTGACAAGTTATAGCCAGATACAAGTTAAAACTGACCCTTTCTCCACAAATTTACTTTAAAACTTATCACATCCTATTAGATTAACAAACTGCCTCTTCAAAATTTGGAGCATGCATAACATATACTTTTGTAACAGAAACCAGATTGCAGTTCATTGTGTTCTCTCAACCATATATCAGAGCCTATATCTTGGTTAAATGCCATGACAATAGCATGTTTTGAGGCGCCTCTCAAGTTTTTTTACAATTTGAGGATTTGAGTGCAAAAGATTTCTTATAAACCCCATATCTAGCTACTATAGTTAAGAGCTCAGTAAATTTCTGGTTTTCTATGAAATGCACCATTGCAGTCTTATGATGTTTGAAATATCTTCACCTATCATCTGTTCTATCAACTAGAATGCTTTTTGTTATTAAGTTGATGACTCCCACTTCCTGTGTGGTTTATTATTTTCTCATAAAAAAGGTTCTTGGCGTCCATTAAAAAAATTCAGTACATTATTTTCTATTACCAGTAAGCATAGCTTCTTGAAGTACTCGTGTGTTTTTTTCTCTAATAGATCTGTCTTAAGATAAACCTGAGCAGAAGACTAAAGTTTCTCTTGATGATGACTTTGATAGGAAATTCTATCTGAAGTTTCCATCACTGACAGAAATAGCATAGTCAACCCCGTGGTTCAAAGTCAACTGAAAAATATTAAGATATCTCATAGGGTATCTCTCTTGCCCAGTAACATACTTATCTCTTATTATGTGGTTGTAGTAGCATATGTGACAGATTGGATGATTGTACTTGTGCTTATTGCAGGTAGGAAGTCCTGTGAACTATGAGACATTGAAGGAAGCTATTTTGAATATTACGAATTCATTGAAGGATTCTAAAGACATGCCCTTATCAATTGTTGTCATCTCTGACAGGGACTGGCTTATTGGAGGTAAGCTCAATGTAGAAAACCCATCTAATACTATTATAAAAGAGTGTTGGATGTAAAACATTTCCCCCCAAAATGCCCTCCATAACACATACATGCACACATAAAACATATAAATGCATACATAAATCATACCTCTTCAAATCGAACACCTGCGTGCATATACTTAAACTATACCCCTTCAAATTCTTCTTATAACCCCCGATCTTACCAAATCAATTAATTAATGATACATAAACTATATACCCCTTCAAATTCTTCTCATAACCCTCAATCTTATGAAATCAAATCAATTGAAAGTATGACATTTTTTAGACTATAATATGCAAATTCAAGCTCTCATTCCTGGTTACTCACTATTTTGTGTTAACAACACCAAATGGTGAGGTAAGAATTATTTTTGAAATTATCATATACTTCATAATTTATCCATAAGTAGTACTGATTTCTTATTTGTGATATTATATTCTTACATACGACAGAAAGGAAGGTGTAGGTGGTATAATTACAATTGCTTATTATTTATCAGTCAATTAAATCCACTATAACCCCCACTCAACAATAATATCTATTTACCCATTTAAATTCCCGTCATGACCACCCAAATTAAATCAAGCAATTATGTTTTTATAACCCCAATTAACAACGATGTCGATTAAAGGAAAAAAAACCCCTCTAACAAACCCATTCATCCAACACCAAAATAAACCTATCCGCTCTCTCCCTAGACCGCCTATCTCACCAGCTGTCATCGTCGCCGTCTGCCTGCGGATGTTTTTGGGATATGAACTTTGATGTGCTATATCATGCTTGGTAGAAGATAAAGTTCTTCATACATAACTTATTTGTGAAATTCTGCAAAATTTTTGCTTGATAATGTGCCTGAATATTTAATGTTTTGTTTGTTAGAAAGGGCAAGTCAATGTGATTGGGGTTTGCTTATTGGCATTACTATAAGTTTGAGTGGTCAGGTTTGTTTAGAAGGTGTTATTAGTTCAATTTTTCTCTGTATGATAGGTTTTGTCATGAGAAGAACATTGACATGATGCAGCACATTTTTACTAATGGCTCATAGCTAAGGTTCAAGCTCAAGTTTAAAGGGAAAGGTTTTCATTCTCTTGGTTGAGCTTTTAAGTTGATGTTTTTTTCCCATGGACAGAGTGTGCAATGAGGGTATATTGTTGAAGTTGTAGTGAAGTCATGACGCTAACAGTCTATGGTACTGTATATGGATAATCTTGGATGTGTTGTTGAATTATAACATGTCAGATAAAGTTTTGCTTTCAGTATAGGTTTTATCAAATGCTTTAAACCCGTTTAGCTATTCTTTATCGTCTAATTTCTAATCAATATGCTTAAACATAGAATATGCCATGTAAATTTTGTTCTGCTTACTATAACACCATAATCTGTTTTAAAATAATGAGAACATTTTTGGCCGAGGATTCATATGTCGCATATGCGATTTGTTAACTTTTTTCTTCTTTAATTCTTTTATATAATTTTGTGAATTATGATATAGAGATCCACCTTTTGTTGGACATGTAATAATATGTAGGGGTAAATTCCATGAAACCCCCTTTAGGAATTTTGAGATAATCCCTGTAAACTTTATAAATATCACATAACACCCTTAAGTTAGGGTGTTTCGGAAAACTCCCCACATATTTCTCTAAACTTTAAAAATATTACATAACCCCTCTTAAGTTTCATTTTCAAATTTTCAAATAAGCCTCCAAATAATGTTAGATGAAACTGTAAAAAATGATCAAAAGGTTCTTTTCAAATTAACACTCCATGATTAAATTGAATTTAATTAAAGTAATCATTAGTTAAATTATTTAAATCCTTAAACCAGACCAAATCTTAGGGGTTTTTATAAAAATTTCCATTAAAATTATTAAAAAGGGCATGCAATCGGTTTCTTGTCCATCGGGCACATTTTGATCATTTCAACATATATGATTGTCACATGGCAGTCAGATCTAATAGAGTTAGGTGGTTTATCTGACAAAACTTAAAGGGTTAAAAATGACATTTCTAAGGTTAAGGGGGGTTATGTCAAAAATGTCAAAACTTAAGGGAGTTTTTGTGAAAGTTATGTAGTGGAGCCTGAAACCTTCTCATTTTGATGACTTTTGTATTTCATTTGACTGCTCATAATAATTTGCGTAGGAGTATTTCTTTTAACTATGAGTTAGTTGATGGATTGTGAAGAACTCAAAATGTTAAACCACATGTTTTGTAAGATAAAACCGGGAAAGCAATGTTTAGAAGGGAACATAGACGTGCTTTTTCTTGAAGGTTATATTAGTTTTTCAAGTTGTATTGGTTGCAGAAACCTGCCGTTTTAATTTGATATAATAAAAATAGATATTAAACCTGTCTGACCACAATGTCAGCTATATGTCAATGTCATCAGACTTATAGCATTATGAACAAAATTTAGTAATAAAACTTTGTTCAATTTATATATGTATACTTGATATATTGTTGTGTTACTTTAATATATTTAACATACCTATGTATAAATATATATCAATGTATTGTTTATAAAAACGTGTAAGAAAAACAATTAAAATATATAACAGGTATGTCCACATGCAACACACGTGCACTATACTAGTTTTCCTAAAAGCAGTCTTTAATTGAGTTTTTTTTTTCCCTCAGAACCATCACAGGCAGACAAGCATGCAGCATATACCCTCCTCCTTGCTGAAAGTATTTGCAATAAACATGGTATTAAGGTTAGTTATTGCATTGATACTTGATCTTCATAGTAGGATATTTCTGGCCTTATGTTTGATATATGTGAATGAAGTGGTTGATAGTGTCAATTTATTTACAAAGTGCTCAACAGACTGTATTATTTCTAAATGTTAGAATTTAATTCTCAGATAAGTTTTTACCTTTTTGGTAATAGAGCATGGTCAGCTAAAAGTGACCTGATTTCTTATGGAATACGTTTTTGGTAATGTAGCCAAATTGTTTTCAACCATTGACAGAGTTGATACTTGGTATTTAAAAGGATAATTTATATGTTAAGAGTTCAGTCAAAGTTCTGGAGAAGACATATTTGAGGTTTATAATTTTAGAACATATGTTTATTTTTTTAATCTTTGGCAGACTGTACACATAGTTTTAATCAAGTTTACAAATGGAAACAATTTGGAGTCCATTCTGAAGATAATGGCAGTGAAATTTTTTAGCATTCATATCTGGGAAAATTAAGCAGGACTATGAGGTTGCATAAGAAATAGTGGACATGGTTTTTATCTTTTCTTACTTCTTCCGATTTGGTTTCTGGTTAGAAAAATGAATTCCCAATTTCCAAATGGAAGTTTTGTTAAAATCTTTAAGAATATCATCACTATTTGAATCTTTAAATCTTTTCGTGTGGGATGTCGTGTTGGATGATTTAATCTCTTCGTATTATGATCAATGTAATTGAAATTATCGGAAATATCGGATGGCCAAAATTCATGTCGGATTGCAGAAATCAGGATCGAGGATATGTAAAAAAATATCAGGGTGTCATATCAGATGATGTTCATTTAGAACATGACATTGTATTATGTAATCAAAACATATTTAATGTATTCTAAACATAAAAAATTGCATCATGAATAGTGATATACGACGTTTAGAGACATTAGATACATGTAGAGATCTGAGAGAGAGAGAGCGAGAGAAGACATGAACGGAGGAGAGAGAGGAAGACAGAGAGAGCAGGGAGAGACCGAGGGGTTTGAGGAGTTGAGAGAGCTGAGAGAGAGAACTAGAGAAGAGAAAGAGAGAGGGGGGAGAGAGAGGAGAACTAGAGAAGAGAGATTCGTATCTGAGATCACCTAGTTGTTTTTGAGCTGGAGTGCTGAACAAAGAGAGAGGAAAAATATGAGATTGACTAGGGATTTAGGGTATTTGGGTTTGGGAATTTATTAAGTTTTCAGATCTGGTGATAAAACCAAATCCAAACTCAATAACCCTTTTGATTTGTATATTAGCCACTATCAGAATGGCATACATCTTAGCCAATATCAAAATCAATATATCAACCGATATTTAATACATAGATTATGTTTCTATTTATATTCCGTAATAGAAACCATCATGTATACCAGTAGCATACATCTTACTAGCCTATTGGCTACTTAAAAAGGAATGCAATATTGTATTTAACCATTTAAATTTTTTGAATCAATGTCATAATATAATTATTAATAAAAGCATATGAATTTACCAATGCAGCCTTATAGATGTAAATCTAAAGCATAAGAGATGTACAAATGTTTTTTTTAATTCTAGTTTAAAGTTTGAAGTCTTATTGCCTGTGGACTTGAGCTGAGTTATGATATTCACGTGCGAATAATAATGACAATTGTGATTGCATAAATTTTGGGGTGATTTGCACTTAAATGCTCCAAAGGTTTTTTGCCTAAAAAAAGTTTAACTTTGAGACCCCCTGAGGAGTCATTTTGGATACCGAAGTTCAATATTTTTCAATTTTGTACTTTTTGGGAAAAAAATATTGTGGGGGTATCAAAGTTAAATATGGTGTAAATTGGGGTATTTAAATGTAAATATCCCTGAATTTTGTTGCCAATTACATCCTAAAGATACTGTCTTAACGTCTTATAGAATTTTAAGAACCATAGTGGCGATTTCAAAGTACATTCTTGCTTGTAAACTGCTGAAAGGGATAAATTTATCACTGATTATGTAAACCATGCAGGTTGAGAATCTAGTTTCTGAAATTGT
The DNA here is from genome assembly GCF_001876935.1 of Asparagus officinalis. NCBI lineage: Eukaryota > Viridiplantae > Streptophyta > Magnoliopsida > Asparagales > Asparagaceae > Asparagus > Asparagus officinalis. The sequence goes on from NC_033796.1 coordinate 97,038,818, forward strand.
TGACACAAACCTGGGAAAACAAGTAAATTTCTTACCTCAATAATATGTCTTTGACATTTATCAGGGATTTATAGTCCTTATAATTTACTCTTATTTCCTTCATTTTATTATATTTGCTTAGTTATCACCTTCACCTTTTTGTTTGGCCACCAGATATCAAAAATTAGACCTTCCCTTTCATTTATTGGTGCGGAGGAAGTTATGGGGCTCGTTACAGCTCAAGGTTCTTAATCTTTGTTACATTTACATTCTCTTTTTTAATATTAATATTAATATCATTGTATCTGAATATTATTGATCGATTTAAAAGCAAACTCCTTTTGAGATGGCAGTGGCAGAATCTGGTGAATTGAATGAGGTCTGGAAAGACATCCTTAATGCCGAGGGAGATGAAATATACATGAAGGTTAGATCCTATCCCATAATAGTGGAGAACACGCTTGATTACTTAAATTAACTAACGAGACAAACTATCTCCATTTCGCTTTCCATTTCATTTCGTATTCGTTATAAGTTACCTATTTGAACGTTATATTAATTCCCAAAAGAATAATTTGACCATTACATTCACAATGACAAATTATCGTGTTAAACTAGATACTAGTACTGATTTCTATGTTTCTTCTCACAAAATAGTCTCTTAGTGTAAGAGACTACGTTTGATATGTCACTGGAAAAACAATTGAACAACGACAAGGCCTTCACCCAAAATTTTGGGGGCGCCTCCTCTACATGAATTCTATTCTTCCGTTCAGTTTAGTCTAGTCTGAGGGATGTCACGTCTACAAAGTTACTCATTCTATTCATGCCCTCAGTTAACTTCTCTCATTCTGATATATAGATTCATCAACTCGGTAAAAGGATAAAAGTTCATTATAAGTCGAACTATGATCTTCAACTGCAGGATATTGGTCTCTACATGAAGAAAGGGGAGTCCCCATCGTTCTCAGAGCTCTCTGAAAGGGCAAAGTTACGCAGAGAGGTAGCTATTGGTTATACGCGAGGAAACAAGCAGGTAAATTATCCTGTTTAATTTCTCAACTCTTCTAATTTTATTGAAGTCTCATGTCACAATGCCTTCTCATTGTGTAGGTTTTAAATCCAAGCAACAAGTCAGAGCCACTTGTTCTTGAAATGACAGATTCTCTAATTGTAATATCCGAGCTTGAAGTCGAACAACCAATTATCATGGAAAATGTTTAATTCAAATTTTATTCTTCTCTTCAGTTGCAATAAAAGAGCAGATCATTATAGGCGTGTCCACCATGTCAATGCTAAATTGATTTGGGCAACATTGGAAAAGATGTGAATTCACATAGGTTTATAGATCAATTTTTTTGATGCGTCTGCATAAAATTGAGCCCCTGTAACGTAAAGAAATTTGAGGCAGCTCTGCTCATGCCAGCTCATATGAACTTCACTTTCTCGAACTGAAATTGAGTTTCTTGGAAATTTGGCTCAAATTATACCAACTTTTTAAGTTTTACCTTGAGCAACGCAAATCCCAGGCCTTCTATTTCCAAACAAAGTGTAATTTGTTTCCCACCAAGATATCAAAAGAAGGAACGGAACTTGAAACAAATTCCTCAAGCTCCCTCTTCCTC
>NC_033796.1:97040490-97040763 GCF_001876935.1 Asparagus officinalis
ACGCGCGTTTGCACACGCTCGACTCGCGTGATCCGTTGCTCGCAGTCGATCTCCCAGACAACCATCCTCCCGTTGATCCAGATCATCGCGTCCCTTTCGAACCTCATCACCTCCGGCCACTCTTCAGACACCACCGACAGCGATGAGGGGTCATTTACTGCCTCGTTCTCACGACTCTTCACGTTCAGGAACCCGTGTTTCTCCAAAGAATGGTCGAGCTCAAGCCGGAGAAGGACGACGTCAGTCCTTGTCGTGGCAACGATGCCGATTAAG
>NC_033796.1:97041717-97042052 GCF_001876935.1 Asparagus officinalis
TGAGGGATAATGATCTGCTCGGGGTAGATGACACCGTCCTTGAGCATCACCTTGACGATGATGGGCGGTACGTTGGTAAGCCAGAATGCCATGCCGCGGTCATTGGAGACTCCGGTGTTGGAGAGTATCCGACGGCGGTCGAGTAACATCGCGTGGTCTTCATGGGTTATGGACCACATATCGATGTCGGATGAGAAGATGTTGAAGGTGTAGCGGGCAGATCCGCGTCGGTAGGGTTCTTGTACTTCGACGGCGCAGATTACGTGGAAGACGGAGTCACGGACAGCGAGGACGGCGGGCGTGGTGGGAGGGTGAGGTCGCAGTGGAGGCGGGAT
>NC_033796.1:97042296-97043917 GCF_001876935.1 Asparagus officinalis
GATTGGATTCTTGGAGGAGGAGGAGGAGGAGGAGGAGGGTCTTCGGTGATGATTTGTTTCTGTTTCTTGTCCTCTTCTTCTTCCATTAATTTTTGGAGATCAATGTTGGAGGAGGAAGCTGTAGGGGGTGGATGATGAAGTCTTCTGTTAAGTTCTTGGCTGAATCTGGTTTCTTGCAGAGTTCTTGATGAGAGAGGGTTTTTTTTTGTGGGTTTTTGAATTCTTTGCCGGAGGGAAAGAACGTTAAGAGGACTGTACTTTATTAGACCAAGGGATCGTTTTCAGCATAAGAGGGCTTAAGGAAATTAGTTAAGCTAGTTATTAATTGATTTCATGGCTAACTACTTCAAAAAAAAAAGATAGAATTTGTTAGTTCCCTTTTGATTAGTAGTGCTTCTTCCGAGCTCCAATTTAGGAGGCTCAGGACAGAACAATTAATGAAGGAAATTAGTTAGGAAAATATATCATTAAAAAGATGAGAAGACAATTTGGGTTCTATTTTAAACCCCCTTTCAGGTTGTTAGGACAATCTCAGTTACAACAACCTGACAGCCAACTGATTCCACGTGGCAGGCATCCAAAACACAGCCAACTGATTCCACGTGGCAGGCATCCAAAACACGTATGAGGACCCGACCGCCACGCGGCGACCATCCGGAGCATGGAAAATGCACTACTATTACAGGATGGCCCTTTTAAGTGCACAAATCGCAGAGGAACAACTCCTTGGAATTAATTCGGCACTGAGAATGACTTTTATGGAATGCTTCGCTTGGTATCTGCTCGTTTTAAGTTTTTGCAAATTTAGAAGGGGACAACAAGGCCACGAAGGTCAAAAAAATTTCCCTTCTTATACGTGATTTTAGGGAATTTTGGTAGTAAAAAAAAGAGGATCATGTTATGTGTCATTTTACAAAATTTTGGGAAAAAAAAAAAAAAAAAAAAAAACAGGATTGAGATCATCTCCACTACAAAAAACTAGTGGAGAGACCACTACATTAATCATAACCGTCGATTTGTCCAGTAAATGGATATGATTCATTTCAAATTTGACACTAATCATACCTCTCCGATCCTAATTTACACTCAAAAGTTAAATCACAACCAACCAACCGTTATCCAAAATAACGGTTTCGATCTATTGGTCACTTCACTACTTATTTCCTAATTTGCACTTATTTCCTAATTTACAGAGGATCCCTTTGAATTGAATTAACGATAGAAGCCATCCATCCTTAATTCTCTTTACGTACGTTTTGCTGAGACTAGAGTCAACAACTCCATGGCCTTGTGCTTCATATACACAACCTCTATGTCAATTATAAACATTGCAGCTCTAATGAGCTAGGCATCATATTGGTGGGTTTCAGAAAAGTTTGTGTCTCATAATTATAAATATCTTGTTCTGACTGTGAAGTCGTTTTCTCCACACTAAAAGTGATTAAGGATTTGAATTATACTAACCTTCAGTTTTACCTCAAACAAAATGTAAGTTGTTTCCAACAATAACCGTCAAAAGTAAAGAGAGAAACAAAGACGACTTCGTCAACAGTTTTTTGCACGCATCAAAGCAGCTAGCCACAAGAAACAAAACCCAAAGTCACAGTACTCCATCAGCACC
>NC_033796.1:97044017-97044260 GCF_001876935.1 Asparagus officinalis
ATCCACAACGCCACCTCCCGTTCGAACCTCACCACCTCCGGCCACTCTTGGGACACCACCGACAGCGCTGAGGGGACGTTTACTGCCTCGTTCTCGTAAATCTTCACGTTCAAAAATCCGTGTCTAACGAGAGAATTGTCGAGCTCGAGCCGGAGAGCCGGAGCAGGGTGACCTCAGTCCACGTGGTGGCTATGATACCGATACGGCTCTCCGACAACCTCCCCAGCTGCAGCCTTGCCCACG